>NW_026912098.1:1803590-2104188 GCF_963662255.1 Cinclus cinclus | reverse complement strand
GTAAACAGTCTTCCTCTCCGTTGAACTTTTCACCTTGTCTGCTTGTGCATGTTCTTTTTAGTCCTTTGGTCATCTTCTGGACTTTGATACCAGTTTTTCTGCTTCCGGGCTCTGAAAAACCCCTTTGTCCTGTGATCCTTGCATCCTGTTTGTGCATTCTAGCTCTTTATCTCATCTTGTAACTTTGCTCTCCTCCTGTTCTTGTACGCACAGTAAATGTTTAGGAATTCCATATGCTTTTGTCAGCCCCCTTTTACTCAAAGCATTTCTTGATGCTCAATTCCTAATTCTCAATTTCTCTGTCTCAGTCCCCCCTTTTCTAGAAAATTAGCAAATTCCTTTAGTTAATCATATCGATACCTTTCCCTTTTTCCAGTTTACCTCCACAGCTCTCTCTTCTCGGCGTGTATCCCTCATTGCATCTCCATGTATTGCCCCTAAGGAAGTCAGTGCTGCTCTCCACTTTAACATCCTCCAATTCCAAACAAATATTGCAATAGACAGCACCAGACTCACATCTGCTAATGTCAGTACGACAATGAGAGGGTGGTGAAGTGTGTTCAAAATCCCAGCTGTAGTTGGTGACCATCCAAAGAGTGCATTGCACTGTGATGATTTGTGTCCTGGTTTACTCTTTGTAACACTTTGCTTGTCTCTTTTATATCATTCTAGACTGTAACTAGAATCCTTTGCCCATTTTCTGAATCTCTTCCAGGATTTTTGTCAAGTGCTGGTGTTTCATTACTAATGAAATGAACCTTACTAATGCAATGTTCATTCCAATGGGTCTAGGTGATAATTTATGATATATTGTGTAGTTAGATCTCATCAACTGGTGGGATGTGACCGGTGCCAAGTATCAAAAGGCATACCTGACATTCCTGATAAAATTTCAAATATAAATATTAGAATGGTTCTTAGTAGGTAAGATTCCATTGTTATCATCTATTTCCACAGAAGCACAAGCGGTTCTTAAACATGCACAGCCTTGACCAATATATACAAGTACAGTCTTTTGACTAGATTTCTGCAAGTTAAATTACTGAATGTTCTCAACTGCAATGTACTCATTTTGCTTGAGTAAGTTTAAGTTTCAGTTCATTGTCACCTGGTATGACTTTCCAAGGGGCTTCTGTAGCCTTTTTCACTAGGGAATGGTGAATCCAGGCACTCTGTTCCTTGATCTTTACTGCAGGGAAGGCAGGAAGGAGCACCTGGAATGGACCCTCCCACTGTGGCTCCAGAGTTTTCTCTGTAAGAAAATTGCCGTGGCTGGAACTCTGAAGTGTGCTCTTATCTCTTGTAACAATACCCTGGTTACCTCCCAGGCTTTGGCAGTTCTGGTGGGTAAAGCCTCTGGGCACCCTGAAAAGGAATCCGTAAACACCAGCAAATATCCCTACCCCCCTTTTCTGGGGAGTTCTGGAAAGTCAATTTGCCACTGTTGTCCGTCGGAGTTGGCAGGAGAAATGCAGCACTCAATGTGAATGATCAGCAAGTCTCACTTTATTGAATGCTTTTGTTTACATTTATATCATCAATAATTAAGCTCATACATAGTGCAAAAGCAAGCTCATCATTGGCTACCACAGCAAAGGTCAGTCCCACCCAGTTCCTCATTCTTGTGATCCCTTAGCTGTGGAGGTTCTGCATGCTATCTTAACTGCAGTATCCTGTTATTGCAAAAATGGTTGCATATCTATTGCTCAAGGAAAAGCTGTCCTTCAAAATATCTGCTGTCAGTACTTTCCCAAAGCCCCATCAGCTAGTTCTTGCATGGGAATATTGTCTTTCTCTCTAAGCCATTCTTCCACAATTCCCCCGTCTTTATTAAGGGAGTTATAAATAAAGGCACTGGTAGTGGCCTTGTTGACCGATCGTTGAATGGCTTGGCACATACAGTTTAAAATACAGGGCACAAAAATCAAAATAACTAAAACAACAACGCCAATCAAATTAATTGTTGTAATAAAGATGTTACCCAAGGGCCTAGTCCTAAAGATCACAGCCAGTCTGTCAGACCTGGTCCGGTATTCTGCTGCAAATGACTAGTAAGTGTTTGTAGCTTAGCCAACTGTGCGTGAATTGATTTTGAGTGATCAGAAAGGTTCATGCAACACATCCCCTCGAATTCTTCACATCCATGTCCTTGAGGTAATAGCAAAAAATCTATTGCAGCTCTGTTCTGTAGCATAGCGTGGCGTATTGAATCAGTATCTAATAAAAGTTCTGATATAGCAGTCGTCGTGGCGTTAGTTTGTTTTGTGAGCTAGCAGCCTAGTTTATTTAAAAGGGCTAATGCTCCTGCGCTTGCTAGTCCTGGAGCTAAAAATGATGCTGCCATAATTTGTTCTGGGGACCAGAATTTGGCTCGGTCATCACATTTGGCACCAAGGCATGCGCGAATCTTTTGGCACGATAGTGCTGTTTATGTGCCTGTAATATCATGGTGTTGTTAGGAGTAAGCAATGTAAGCCAACCTAATGTACAGGGCCCGCCCACTAATCGGGAAGGGATGTTAGGCCAGGCTCTATCTCCACATATTAAAAAGATTCCAGTTGGCAACTGTATGGGATTATTTGAAGAGCGAGAAATGATATTGCTCGTATAATTGCACCATGCTGAGGAGTTTCTATAAACCGGCAGACTGGAGTTAACAATGACGCTATGGTTGGTGCCTATCTTCCGTCTTTGGACACTTGACCAGTTAAAGAAGATGCACCAGTCTGCTGCTACCGATGCCAACAGCTCTAGTTCCTGGGGCTCCATTGATGCTAATGGGAAGTATGGGATCGTACTGTCCCATTGGTCCGCATAAGCCCTTGAGTTATTAGATTGACAACTAAAAACCTGCTGCAGGCATGGGGGTTCTACAGGTACCCCTACCAAACAGGTGGAAAAAGAGTTGCCTGGAGAAGAGAGGGACAAACATATGGCCTCCTGGCCTGTTTTATTGGCCAGGGTTACCCACACGTTTTCTTTGGGTCGAGCAGGAACCCAAGGGTAACAGGCAACTTGCAGTCACAGAACACTAATCCAATATTTATCATTTTTAGGTTGTAATTCCTAACTTGCTTAGTTTTTGATTAAGCTTATCTAAAGCTTTCAAGGAGCCACGCACCGCCAATGCCTCAACCTGTTCGGGTGCTCTCCGTGCAAGCTGTTCTAGGTCTTGGCCTGACAAGCCCTTACAAAAGCCACTTTTCACATACTATTGCAAAAATTCTCGTTTGCAAGCAACAAGCTATATACTTAGTACATTGTATAACTTCCCACTTAGCTACCAACCGTCCCCATTCTTCTCGATTCTCAAAAAGCTGGCGTGCCTCTCGCAATGACCCTGATTGGGTTAAATTTTGAGCATCTCACTGCCAAGATTTGCGCTGTTCCCGCCACCGGCAGGATAGGCAGAGGGGGTAGTGCAGGGCCAATTGATGATCCAACACTTTTTCACCACATCCCCCACACCTCTACAGCACTATCACCTCATCACCAGCCCCACAATCCAAACAGTTCCATGATGCCAGTCCAATCTGACTGGCCACCTCTTCCTTTAACAGTCTAGTAAGGTGAATCACGTCTTCTGCCCTTTCCCAGTTCCAGCTAAGTGGTCTGCCAACAACACCTTGCAATGTTTGGAGAAGCGGGTCAAGGGCCAGATGGTCGCGCAGGAGGTCCGTCTTTGGATCAGCTGACCGTTCGGGCGACATCCGCAACTTCCTTCACAGCTGCTTTAGTCCACCTGGCCGGAACCCATAGTGGCCCTGTTGGCGTAGACACACAAAGATAACCTCGTCCCCAGTATAAAACTTCTGCTGGCCCACCCCAGGCCCCCGTTTTCGGATCTTGATAGAGCACCCAGATGTGCTCCTTTGTTTCCTCCACTGGGGGCGAATAGTGTCTTATCGCCGCTGGGACCTTATTCTCCCCAAATACACACAAATAATTCAATACAAAAAGACATCTTAATAGTTTTTCTTGTGGTTCTTTTACCTCCCTAAATTTCTTTAGGTATTGTTTTACTGTTCCATTAGCTCTTTCTACTATGGCTTGACCAGTTGGGGAATTAGGTGTCCCGGTCAAATGTTTAATTCCCCAAAACCTTATATACTGACTAAAATTTTTCATGGAAAGAGTGATGAAGTACTGGAATGGTCTGCCCAGGGAGGTGGTGGAGTCGCCACCCTGGATGTGTTAAAAAAACCACTGTATGTGGCACTTGTGGCCATGGTCAAGGTGAGGTGTTAGGGCAGGGGTTAGACTTGATGTTCCTGAAGGTGTCTTCCAACCTGCCCTGTGAGTTTTGTGAATTCCAAGAATTCTGTGAATCTCCCAAGTTTGGGTTTGGAGGCTGCAAGAACATGACCAATGTATAAGGACAAAGGAGCTCTGTGTTCAGTGGAGTGGAGACTGAGGACGGAAGAGAGCCCAGGGAGTGATTCAAGGGACGTTTCATAGATAGAGGATCCTTCGGACATAGCTGAAAACAGCCTGAGAAAAAAAGAAAGAATTGATGCCAAGAGCAGCTGGGATGGTTCAGACTGGACCCAAGGTTAAAGAAATTTCTCTCCCAGGTCAGGGCTGTAGTGAAACAAGACATGCAGAAGGAGTCTGGAGCAGCCCAAGGCTTTGTGTGTGCAGGCAGAGGCAGGCAGGACGCAGAGCTGTCAGCAAAGGAAGGGGCCAGCCAGGTGGGGCAGCCGGGGGATGAGGACAGCCTGCAGGGACAGAGGGGCAGGGCATGGACACCGTAGGACAGCCTGGGCTGCAGAGGGCACAGGGATGGGCAGCAGCTGAAAGGCCCTGCCAGAGCCAAGTGCTGCAGCACTTTGGCCATGGCTGCTGGCCCTGGGCCCTTGGCCAGCAGGGGACAAGTGAGCCTTGCTGTGCTGGGGCCTCATTGCCTCCTTGTCCCTGCTCAGCAGCCTGGCAGGGGCCGCCCCATGGTGCTGCCCTTGGCATTGCACATCCCCAGAGCCCAGTGCCCCGGGAAGAGCCCTGAGCAAGGAGGGAGGGACAGGATCTGCCTTGCCAGGGGCTGGGGCTCAGCCCTTGGCCCTTGGCATTGCTGAGACACATCCAGGTTTGCTCAGCATCACAGACACCTTCCCCTTGTTTGTCCCCACCTGTCATTGCTGCCACCAGTGTTCTGCTCTAACTGGAACCTGGGACAATTACTCAGTTGTGTCCCTCAGTGGAACCCATTAAAACTTCAGATAAGTTTAGAGTTCTCTTTTAGTTCTGAGTTCTTGAGAAGTTCTTTGAACACTCTCTGAGGGACTGAGTCTGATGTAAACAGCACCCAGTCCCCAAGAGGGTCATTAAAGTCCTTGTACTGTGTCTGTGCAGCTGAGATGCGTTGAGCTCAGGGCACAGAGGTGGCTCCTAAGGTAAACTAAGAAAAGCTTCAAAAAGGGCATTTCTGCTGATTTGCAGCTCCTCTCCCAGCCCAGCAGGGCTGAAGGCACTGCCTTCAGGCACTGAGGGGACAGGAGCCAGGCACAGACAGGCTAAAGGCAATCAGGACTGGGAAGACATTGAGCTGAGACTTCACTTGGGGAAACATCTTCACAGGCCTGGACATGGTGAGTCTGTGGGTGCAGGGCAATGTCCCCTGTGCTCCTGGAGGGATCTCCTGCAGCCAGCACAGCCCACAGCCTGGGGGATGTGTCAGGAGGACTCTGCCAGCGCTGCTGCCAGGGACGGCTGCAGGGGCTGAAGCTGGGGCTGCAGCCAGGGCTGCCCTGCAGAGCAGCTCCTGCAGCCCTCAGGGCTCTTGGCCAGCCCAGGGCATGTGCCACCTGCCAGGGACAGCTCTCAGCCTGCCTGGCAGCTCCCCATGGACTGTGGGCAGAAGTTGGAGGTGGAAGGAGCCACCCCCATCAGGGCAGATTCCTCCTGCTCTGGAGATGCTGCTGCATGGCCAGGGCTGCTCTCAGCTCTCTCCTCAAGGCAAGGCAAAGGGGCTGTCAGGTGTGTCTGTGTCCCTGAGACTCCTGCACTGTCCCACTGGGCATCAGCAGATGTGCCTCAGATCTGCCTCACAAAGTGCCTCCTCCTCAGCCTGCTCTGCCTACAGACAGCAGCAGCAGCACCTTGGCTTGCAGCATCTCAGTTTGTCTGAGCTGCCCTTCAGGCCCTGCTGCCAGGGAGATGCCCCTGGGCAGTGCCCTGTGCTGGGAGGGGTCTGCAGGGCAGAGCTGAGCCCCCAGGGCTGGGCTGGGCTCTGGCAGCACTGGCAGGGACAAGCCTTGGAAACAGAGAAACAGCTCCCATAATAGGCACTACTCCAGGCAGCAGAGAGCCAGAGCAACTCTGGGTATCTCTTTCTCTGTCCATCTGCACAGAGGGGAAAAAAAAAAAAAAAAGAGTTTAGGGAAAATTATTTTGGAATTGGAGGCTTTAAAAAGGCTACTTCTTTTTTCAAGGATGCATTAAGTGCAATCACCCAGAAACAGAGGAAGCTGTAAGGAGCAAAAGGCACAGGGAGTTCTGTTTGCCATCTGTGCTCCTCAGTGTCCAGGCTGATAGCACTGCTAAAGATGAGGCAGTAAATAAGCAGCAACAGTCCCCAAGTTCAAAAAGTTAAGCAAAGTTTCTCCATAGGAAGAACAGTATTTTAGGGGGATTCAAAAAGAAATAGCATAGGACTGAGTCAGAGAAATTGACACCAACTTGTCAATGTCTATTTGAACAGTCCACAATGCCCAGAGTGCAGAAATGTCCAACAGCAGCTCCATCAGGCACTTCCTCCTGCTGGCATTGGCAGACACGCGGCAGCTGCAGCTCCTGCACTTCTGCCTCTTCCTGGGCATCTCCCTGGCTGCCCTCCTGGCCAACGGCCTCATCATCAGCGCCGTAGCCTGCGGCCACCACCTGCACACCCCCATGTTCTTCTTCCTGCTCAACCTGGCCCTCACTGACCTGGGCTCCATCTGCACCACTGTCCCCAAAGCCATGCACAATTCCCTCTGGCACACCAACAACATCTCCTACTCTGCATGTGCTGCTCAGGTGTTTTTCTTTGTGTTCTTCCTCTCAGCAGAGTTGTCCCTCCTGACCATCATGTGCTACGACCGCTACGTGTCCATCTGCAAACCCCTGCACTACGGGACCCTCCTGGGCAGCAGAGCTTGTGCCCACATGGCAGCAGCTGCCTGGGCCAGTGCCTTTCTCTATTCCCTGCTGCACACAGCCAATACATTTTCCCTGCCCCTGTGCCATGGCAATGCCCTGGGCCAGTTCTTCTGTGAAATCCCCCAGATCCTCAAACTCTCCTGCTCCAAATCCTACCTCAGGGAACTTGGGATAATTGTGCTAAGTGCATTTCTGTATTTTAGTTGTTTTGTGTTCATTGTTTTCTCCTATGTGCAGATCTTCAGGGCTGTGCTGAGGATCCCCTCTGAGCAGGGACGGAACAAAGCCTTTTCCACCTGCCTCCCTCACCCTGCCGTGGCCTCTCTTTTCCTCAGCACTGGGTTTTTTGCCTACTTCAAGTCCCCTTCCATTTCCTCCCCAACCCTGGACCTGGCACTGTCAGTTCTGTACTCAGTGGTGCCTCCAGCCCTGAACCCCTTCATCTACAGCTTGAGGAACCAGGAGCTCAAAGCTGCAGTGTGGAGATTGCTGGCACGAGGATTTCATAAACATTGAACGGGGGGGCCAATTTTCTCAAATCACTCGTAATAAAAGTAATTTTGAATACTTCTTGTTAGTTTGGTTGTGGAATTTTCTTCCTTTGTTTTTTTATATTGTCCACAAAGGAAATTTGTAGATTGTGCAGGTTATAATTTTGTTTCTCTCCACCTTCATAGTGGCCACAGAGTGTGTCAGTGAGTAGCTGTGCTCTAAGTGTCTCTAATGAACAAAAGGATCTCTCTAGCAGCAAAGTTTCCTCCATAGATGCCCATTTTGTTCCCTTCCCTGGAGCTGCAGCAGCAATGTCTGTGTGCAGAGCTGGGGCAGATCAGTGCTGGCACAGCAGCTGTGCCCAGCAGCAGCAGCAGCAGCACTTGGTGTTGCCAGTGCTGCTCCCGTGCCACTGCCCCGCTGCCCTCCTGCCCCTGGTGTTGCTGCAGGGCCTGAGTGCTCTCGGGGCCGGGCACAGCCCTGGGGGTGGCAGTGCCAGGGCTGCAGCAGGGACAGGCCATGGGCACTGCTGGGGCAGCGCTGACACCTCAGGGCAGGGCCTGGGGGCTGGAGGCTCCTTGCCCAGGCTCTCTCCAGAACACCTGGCCAGGCCAACGCTGAGCACAGAAAAGCCCCGGGAGCAGCCCCAGGCTGGCCGTGGGCAGGCTGGGCCCAAACAGCATGGCTGGTGCTCTGCAAGGTCCCTGCAAGGGGAGAGCCTGGCAAGGAGCAGCAGAGCAGGGGCTGATCCATCCCCAGTGCGCTGGACACCCCAGGGCAGCGTCCCAGAGCGTCCTCGTGCACCTGCCAACAACATCCCCCCTCTGCAGCCCTGGCCTCTCCCCCAGCTCACACAGGTGCCCCATCCTTGCAGGCACACACACGGCAGCACTGCCTCAGGAGCCCCTGTTTGCATTGCACAGAGCAGGCGTCAGCACCGCCATGGTGCTGCTGTGGGCAGAGGGACCTGAGGGAGCACAAATGCCATCAGCCCCTGGGGCCAGCAAGGGCTGCGGGACCAGAGGGAAACCACTCAGGTTTGTCGTGGCCTCTGAAGTCAGACAGAAAGTTTGTTCCCATGAGCTGTGACTTTCCTGTCCCACTGCAGGCATTGCTGCTCAGAGCCAGGGCTACCGGGCAGCCACCCCCACACTGCTCTGAGCATTTCCTTTGCTTCATCTTTGCTTTCTTTACTCTTTCCTGATCCAGATTTCTTCCTGTTGCGCTTCCCTGTAACCTCCCCTGCAAACCACCCATCCCTTTCCTCTCTGTCCCCACTCCCCATTTCACTTCCTGAGCTGGCACCATGGGAATGTCCCTTGGGGTGCAGGATCATCCTCCAAGTGGTCCAGGAATGGTCTGCAGGGTCTTGCAGTGTCTGGTGCCGCTCCCTTGCCAGAGGCACCACAGGCCAGGGGGGCACATCTGGGCTGGTGTGTCTGGCTGTGGGGCTCCCTGTTGTGGGCAATGAGGAGGGGCTGGAGAGGCTCTGCAGGACTGACAGGATGGACTTTGGGGGCTGTGAGGAGGAGCTGAGGGACCTGGGCTGCTGCACCTTCTGAGGAGGAGGCCCAGGGCTCATCCTGAACTGCTCAAGGGGTGGTTTCAGAGAATCACAGAACGAGGAAGGCTGGAAAAGGCCTTGGAGATCATCAAGTCCAACCTGTGCCCTGACACTGCCTTGTCTCCCTGAGCTTCCTTTTGTCCAGGATAAACAATCCCAGTTCTCCCAGCCCCTCCTCACAGGACTTGTATTCTAGACCCCTCACCAGCCTTGTTGCTCTTCTCTGGACACAATCCAGCCCCTCCATGTCCTTCCTAAATTGGGGGGCCCAGAACTGGACACAGCACTCAAGGTGCTGTGCAGAGCACAGGGGAAGAATCACTGCCCTGCTCCTGCTGGCCACACCATTCCTGATCCAGGCCCAGGTGCCAATGGCCTTCTTGGCCACCTGGGCACACTGCTGGCTCATGCCCAGCCTGCTGTCCATCACTGCCCCCAGGTCACTTTCTGCCTGGACCATTTCCAACCACTCTGTCCCCAGCCTGTAGCACTGCAGAGGTTGTTGTGGTCAAAGCGCAGGTCCCCATTCTTGGTCTCGTTAAATGTCACCTTGTTGGATTTGGGCCCTGGATCCAGCCTGTCCAGGTCCCTGTGCAGAGCCCTCCTACTCTCTTGCATATGAACACTGCCAGAAAAACTTGGTGCCACCGCAGTTCTATGAGTCCCTGAAGTCTCACAATTGTCTCCATGATTCCATGAGTCCTCCCAGTGTCACAATGGCCTCTTGGTCTCAAGAGGCACCAATGTCATACATGTTTCCTTCATTCTAAGAGTCCCTGTCGAGCAGACCTGGCCCCTTGGTTCCATGGGGCACTACAGTGTCACAATGGCCCCATCATTACACGAGGCCCTGCTCTGTCACAATGCTCTGCATGGTTCCACAAGGCCCTGCAGTGTCACAGTGACCTCTGTGGTTCCACGAGGACCCAGACTGTCACCATGGACTCCTTGATTCCATTTATCCCCACAGTGTCACAATGGCCCCTTGGCTCTATGGTGCCATGTCGTACACAGTGTCACTCCGGTCCTCTCAGTTCCACCAGGCCCCGCAGTGTCACAGTGGCCCCTTGCTTCCCCAGGGCCCTGCAGTGTCACAATCATCCCAGAATCACCAGGGCTGGAAAAGACCTTAGAGAGCATCAAGTCCAACCTGTGACCCAACACCACCTTGTCACCCAGACCATGGCACTCAGTGCCACATCCAGTCTTTCCTGAAACTCTTCTAGGAATGGTGACGCACCTACCTCTCCACAGCCCATTCCAATGACCTTCCAATCACCAATGTTGTGAAGAATATTTACTAATGTCCAGCTTAAATCTCCCTTAGTGCAGCTTTAAGGCTGCATCTTCTTCTCATGTCTTTGCTCCCTGGGAGAAGAGCCTGACCCCCACCTGGCTGCTCCCTTCTGTCAGGGATTTGTAGAGAGTGATGAGGTCTCCCTTGAGCCTCTTCTTCTCCAGGATAAACATCCTCAGCTCCATCAGCCACTCCTAAGAGGAGCTGTGTTCAAGACCCCGCACCAGCCTTGTCGCCTTCTCTGGACACACTCCAGCTCCTCCATGTCCTCCCTAAATTGGGGGGCCCAGAACTGGACACAGCACTCAGGGTACTGCCTAAGCAATGCCAAACAAAGGGGAAGGATTACTGCCCTGCTCCTGCTGGCCACACCATTCCTGATCCATAGCAATCACTGGAGCTGGATGACGGAAATGGTAGGAAGGGTGTGGGGACAAAGCGTGACTGATTGTCAGCCATGAAGGGTCTTGATTTTCATATCTCTTCAGACTGCACTAGACGGTTCTGGGGGTCAATATTAATTGGACATTGCTGATGTCAACCTAGAAACAGGAAAAGTAAACCTAACAGGACAAAATACTTCTCTCTGCATTGTTGTCAATATGGTATATTCTCTTGGAATACAGTTCTGAAATGCATCTAATTAATAACAGAGGATTTGATAACTTCACTTATTCCCACTTATTCACTTATACTTTTTTTCTTTATTTGTTTTGAACAAATGTTTATGAACTTTTGTGTCTGAAGTTCTGAACTCCATAAAGAAGAGGCTTCTGGAGTAGTAAAATTCTTCAGCAACCTCTAAATCATTGAGGATCCATCCTCATCAGAGCAGGAATGAGCAGAAATGAGCCCAGCTTTGTGGCTGCCCCAGCTTTGGGATGGGCCCTGGGCCTGGAGCAGGAGCAGCTCTGGAGGACCCCAAGGCCAGGGCTGTTGTGCTGGCCTGGGCAGATGGGATGGCAGGAGGGGCTGCAGAGCTCTCAGGAGCTCAGGGAGAGGGCAGCAGGGCACACAGGGAGCCTCCTTTGGCCTTGGCCAAGCACCTTCCCCCATGGCCGGGGCTCAGTCCTCTCTGGGCTGCACTTGCTCACCCAATGGTGATGGCAGCAGCTCGGGCACTCGCAGTGTGGTCAAACCCACACACGATACAGGGGATGCCAATAGCAGTGCTGTGGGAGCTCCGCTGTCAATGCAGCAGGGTGGCAAGGAAAGGATAGGGGTCCTGGATATCAACCATCCCTCCCTCGGCTTCCTGCACTTCCTGCCTCTCCTCCCATGCTGCGTTCCCGAGGGTGCACTCACTCTCCTTGCTGCTTCCCTGGTGGGTGGTGCCCACGGCATCTCTGCTGGGCTCTCATGGCTGTGTCCAGTGCATGGCTCTGAGCCCCTTCTCTTTCTCCTGGGGAAAATCACGTTCCCATATCTCCAGCCGCTTCTTCTTTTTATAAGAGTCTTCTATTTTCAAGGATCCCCAGCAGGTTTTTCCATTCACAAGGTCCAGACTTCCACAGATCTCAGCTGCTGGCAACTCTTCCTGGTCACCTTCCCCTGCTGGGGTTCCATCTCCACCGCTGTCCCCATGGTCGGGTTATTGCTGATCACTCATGGCAGTGGAGACAGAAGGGATGACACAAAACTTCATGTTCATGTGACAGTAATTACTAACATTTCAGTTATAAAATTACAGTCAGGATTAATTATAACTGTAAGGCCTCAAGGCCAGCTGTTAGCCACTACACACAGCCACTGAGCAAAGCCACTGACCAGCCCCAATCACCACTCCTCACAGCTCACTGACCACCTCCACTGACCACACCAACAACTGACCACACTGCACTGGCCACCCCATTTACCACACCCACTGACCACCCTCTCACTGCCCAAAGCCACTCACGACCCCCCAGCAACCAACTGACCACACCCAATGACTACCCAAATGATCACACCCAAATGACCACACCCAAATGACCACACCAGTGACCACAGCCCACACCAGTGACCACACCCAGAGACCTTCCAACTGCCCACACCCACTGCCCACACACAGTGATCACACCCACTGACCACAGCCCAAAGGACTCCCAGCTGACCATACCCCAGCTAACAACCCCCAACCATAACCACTGACCACACCCCAATGACCCCTAAACTGACCATACCCCTACTGAACAGCTCCATTGTCCTTAACCAGTGACCACAGCCACTGACCACACCCATATCAGGAAACCAATGTCCACACTCACTGACCACACCCCAATGACCACATTCACTGACCACTCCCCCTTGACCAAACCCCACTGGCCACACCCCTTGACCACACCCAAAAGACCTCCCAACTGATGATACACCCAGGGACCACACCCACAACCCACATCCACTCCCCACACCCACTGACCAAACCCCAATGACCAACCCAATGACCACCCCCTCTGACCACTCCACACTGACCATGTCCAATGACCACACCCACTGACCATAACCACTGACCACACCCAGTGAACACACCTATTGCCAAGACACCAATGCCCCCACCCCACTGACCACACTCACTGACCACAGCCCACCAAATTCTGCCATGGACCACCCCCACTACCCACATCTACTGACCACATCCAACTGACCACAACCACAGTCCACACCTACTGACCACAGAAACTGACCACACCCCAATGACCCCCAAACTGACCATACCCCCACTGACCACCTGCACTGACCAGAATCACTGACACCCACACTGACCACACTCACTGACTCCATCCATACCAAAAAAACAGTGCCCATATCCTAATGACCAGCGCAACTGGCTGCACCCACTGACCTCCCCCAATGACCACATCCACTGCCCACACAGACTGCACCAAGAGACAACCCCTCACTGACCACATCCCAATGACCACACCCACTGACCACACCCCACTGACCACACCTGCAGCCTTGTGAAGCCATATGTTCAGTGACTGAATTGTCTGTAAAGGCATCTTCCTTATCAGTCACCATGGACTCCTGAGTTCTGTGAGGAGACACGTTCCCACACTGTCACAATGGCCCCTTGGTTCCATGAGGATCCATAGTGTCTCCATGGTGTCCTTGGATCTGCTGCTGTCCTTGTCACAACTGACCCATGGTTCCATGAGGTTCTGCAGTGTCACCATGGTCACTGTCAGAGGCTGGATGAGATCCATGTCCTGAGAGACCTCGGGATGAGCTGTCAGTCAGTCCCACAGTGGGCTGGTGCTGACCCAGGCTCTCATTGCCCGAGCCATCCCAAGTCCCACCTGGGGGGAGGCCCACAAAGGGCCAGGGGCTGAGAACACAGAGCAGGAGCTCAGCCCATGGTGCGTACCCTGCCTTCTCCTGGGGTCTGTGTCTCACCCACACTGGAACCCTAGGAGTTGGTAGCCATGTGTGTGTGTCTTTCTAGAGAGCTTCTGTCCTTCGGTCTCTCTCTCTTTCTTCTCCTTCTAATGTCCTTTATATAGAACAGTTTAGGGTACCTCAACAATTTAAATGTTTAAAGGTTTCTAAGTTTAAATGGCCAAAGTTAAAGAAGTTCCTGCCATGATAAGAGTTTTATGTTGAATTGGATTTGATATTAAATCATTTCCCAGAATTCCTTGATTTTCTATACTTTGCCACTAAAAGTTTTGTGCCACTTTGACCTCTTGAGAATATCTGGCTGGGGTTTCTCCTGTGCACCAAACTCAAGTAAAGGAACCTTTGGTTACCCATATCATTTCATTGTTCTGGGGTGTTACAGCCCTGCAGGCTCACCATGGCCTCTTGTTTCCATGAGGCCCCACAGTGTCACCCTGTGCCTTGGTTCCATGAGCATGTGGAGTGTCCCACAGGCTGATGCCATTTGTCCTTGCTGCCCCTGCCATCCCACTGCCCCAGCAACAGCCCCGAGCCACCCGTGAGGGACAGGCCCTGCTGTCCCAGGCCTGGGCTCAGCCTTGGCCTTTCTGCTTCCTCCAGCCAGCCCAGGCCTTGCTCAGCATTGCAGTTCCCTGCTCACAGCCTTTGGCTCCTGCAATCCTGCCCTCAAGGATCTGCTCTCCCCAGGCCCTGGGGAGCCTTGGGCACTCCCTGCCCTCACTCATGGCGGCCACTGATGCTCCAAGGCACTTGCAGTTTTGCTGCTGACTCCTGCAGCAGCTTCTTCAACCTTCTCTCAGTGCCTCAGGCTCCTGCCATCAGCCCCAAATCCCCAAATCTGGGCATCATTAAAATACACAAAGGCCTTGGGAGCTCTTTGTCTTCCTTCCATTGTCCTCAAGTCTCCAGGGCTTGTGCAGCTGCTTGCAGTCACTTTGGAGTTCTGTTAAGGAGGGAGATTTCAAAGTGCACCTCATGATTTTTGGTTTTAATCCAGGGCATATTATTATTATTTTTCAGCTCATTGCAGAGGAGATAGAAAAATGATAGATCACTCCCCAGGTGATGTTGATGCTGAATGTCTCCTTAGGAGATCTGGGCACAGAGCAGAATGATCCCTTTCAGGGCTGAACCTGTTTGAACAACCTGCTCCTCACCCCCACCCTCACCGTGTCTGACATTGCCCACCTGAGACTGACATCCTGAAAAATAAAAAAAAAATCCCTATAAATGTATTCTTATAATTACAATTAAAGTAAACAATAAAATTATAAATATATTTTCCTTATAAAAGGAAATATTAGCAGTTTTTCATTTAATAAATGAAAAATAATTAAATTTACTAAAGAAATTTATTTTTCTATTTATAAAAAGAAACATTATTTTTAATTATCTAATTTTAGTTTTTATATTAAAATCTATCAATTTTTTAGAAACCAGAGAAGTTACTAGTCATTGGTTCGAAGCAACACAAATCCTTTAAATTATTGGCTGTTCATTTCTCCTTCTTTATGCTAGTGTTTTTAGCAGTCCTTTTGTAATCCTTTTTATGCCAGTTTGGGATCTATGGAAACTTTTTTGGGGCACATTTGGGGATGATTTGTGTCTGGGGAGGGAATTTAGATAGAACTTGAGGGTCTGCAGGACACTTCAGGGAGCAGGGTGGGCACTGGGCAGGGCACTGAGGGATTCTGACGGACACCTCGGCGTCCGGGGCAGCTCTTGGGGGTCCAGGGGGAAAAACTTGGAGGTCAGGGAGGGGAATGTGGAGCCCTTCGGGGTCCGGGCGGGCACTTGGGGGGCTCGAACGGGGCTCTCTGGGGCGCGGGGCATGATGGGAGTTGTAGGCGCGGGTAGAATACTGTTCAATGGAGCCGCGGAGCATCACGGGAGTTGAAGGCGCAGCTGCAATGTCTCTCTGTCGGGCGCGGTGCATGACGGGAGCTGTAGTCCCGGAAGTGTCTGGGACGGGGCATTTGGGGTCCGGGAAGGCTCCTGGGGGACACTTTTGAGTCCGAGCTGTGACTTGACGTGCTCAGGGGGGAACGTGTACGGTTCGGGAGCATTTGGGGGGAGCTTGGGGAGGTCCAACGGGGCCCTTTAGGGCGAGGAACACGGCGGGTGTTTTAAACGTGCAACTGCGTTATATGGGGCTATGGGGCCGCGGGAGGTGACAGGAGATTAATTCCCAGAAGTGGTTGTAACGGGAATCTGTGGCGCTGGGAGCAATCAGGGAATCTGGAGCCGCTTTTGGGGGATCCTGAGAGGATGGTGAGGGGGCACTTCGGGATCCTGGAGAGTGTGGGGGACTATTATGGTACATGGGGGGAGGGGGCAGATAGCGGAGTTCTGTGGAGCGCGGGGCATGATGGACGTTGTAGTCCCAGCTCCAATGGGGCTCTATCGGGCCGCGGTGCATGATGGGTGTTAGAGGCGAAAAGGAAAAGATGGCGCCGTCACAGGCCCCGCCCCCATTCCCCGATTCCCGGCGCTGATTGGCTGCGGGCAGTGATGGGCGGGGGCGGGAGCAGCCCATTGAACCCCTCCAGTCCCTCCCAGTACAGCCCAGTTCATCCCCAGTACAGTTCAATACAACCCCAGCACCTCTCCAGGCCCTCCCAATACACCTGAGTTCATTTGTATTCTCTTCCAGTACTCCCCAGTGTCATCCATAGTACGCCCCAGTGTCCCCCGTCATCCCCACACTGTTCAGAGTGTCTCCAGTTTGTCCCAGTATACCCCATTATCACTCAAAGTATTCATAAATTGCTCCAGTATTGCCCAGTGTCAGTCCCAGTATGTCCCAGTATGTCCCAGTGTGTTTCTGTGAACCCCCACAGTCCATCCCAGTCCACCCAGATCCCCCTCAGCATTCCCAGTGTTCCCCAGTATGTCCCAGTCCTCCCCACTGTTTCCAAAGAAAATTGAACTTCTCATGGTTTCCATGGCACTCAAACCCAGCAGTGGGGTCAGTGCAGTGTCCATGGCCACAGCCCCTGGCAGTGCCCAATGCAGGTTGGGATGATGATCCACCCTCACAGCTGGCCCAGGGCAGCTCTGCAGTGGTTTTGGTGGCACCTTGGGCTGGCACACACCTGAGAAGTGTGTCTGTTTGCAGTGGGGAAACTAGGAGTTTCATAAGTAGAGTTGAAACTTTCCTCATGAACTGCAGCAGACCAGTGGGGAATCAAGGCAGAGCTGTGGTTTGTTAGGAAACCTCTCAAGAACTCCAAGCCGGAATCGAAGTCCAAAGTTTCTTTCACTTTTAATGGGTCCCACTGAGGGACACAACTGAGAAAGTGTGCCCAGGTTGCAGTCAGAGCAGGAAATTGGAGGCAGTGATGACAGGAGGGGACAAAGAGAAGCCAAGTCTTGGTGGCCTGGGGCACAGCAGGGTCTGTGCCACCAAGGGCTGTGAGCAGACACCTTGTCCTGAGCCCCTAGGGCCTCCTGGCACAGCCCCAGCAAGGTTGGGCACTGTCAGCCCTTGTCATGTCCTCAGCATCCCCCCACATGCCAGTGGCCTCAGGGATCTGCTGGGACCAGTCCCTGGGGAGCCTTGGTCAGGAATGGCCCTGGGGGCTCCTTCATGCTCCCAGGGACTGCAGGTTTTTCCATGGACTTTGGGTTTTACTTTTGCCTTGGAGTCTCTGAGAGCTTTGTGCAATCATGGCCTCCAATTATCTGCTTTAATTAGTCTCTTGAGAGGGCTCCTCAGTAACAGCACTCAGTGGTGCTCATTAATGCTTCAAGGTACTTCCGTTTTTTTAAAGAACTTTCCCTTGTCTTTTCCTCTCTCATTGTTTGAGAGGTTTTTGGGCAATTGTGGCCTCCAGTTGTCTCTTCCAAGGAGTCCAAGAGGATCTTATGTTGGGGATGGACCTCAGTGGATCCCATTAATGCTTTGAGACACTTTGGGTTTTTCTTCTGACTTGGACTCCTGGAAAACTTTGTGCAATCTCCTCTCAGGCCCTGAGGTTCAAGAGCTCAGCACCAAACGCACCACGGGGCTCATTGGGATCAAGCAAGTCCTGACAAACCATTGGTGTCTCAATGCTCTTTTTGCTTCCATGAGGCATTGATCTGTTGCAAAGGACTCTTGGTTCCATGAGGTTCATTGGTGTCTCCAAGGTCTCTCTCCTTGGTTCCAGGAGGTTCATTGGTGTGACCATGGTCTCTCTCCTAGGTTCCAGGAGGTTCATTGGTGTCACCATGGTCTCTCTCCTTGGTTGCATGAGGTTCATTGGTGTCACCATGGTCTCTCTCCATGGTTCCATGAGGTTCATTGGTGTCACCATGGTCTCTCTCCTAGGTTCCAGGAGGTTCATTGGTGTCACCATGGTCTCTCTCCTTGGTTCCATGAGGTTCATTGGTGTCACCATGGGCTCTCTCCCTGGTTCCAGGAGGTTCACTGGTGTCACCATGGTCTCTCTCCTTGGTTCCAGGAGCCATCACAATGTCACAACACCCCCCTGGTTCCATGAGGTTCCTGCAGCAGGACTTCCCCTGTGGCACAGCAGAGCTCATCTGTTCTGTCCATCAGCTGGGCCATCACTCTGGGCATCTTCCCCCTCTCAGCAATTGCTGAGATAACCCAGGCTGGACATCTGTCCTGTGCTGAGTTATCTCTGGTGCCAGGGAGGTGGAATTCCCAGCTGCCCATGAACATCCTGCCTTGAGAGCAGACTGAAGGGAGGGAGATAAGCCTTGAATTTCTCAGTGACACACACTTCACTGTACAAACTATAAAATATACACAAAACTTTCACCATACAAAACTCTTCTGCATAATCCCTGGAAACAGATAGGGCTTCACTCCCAAATCTGGATGAATCTTTGTGTTTCCTTTTCTGGAAGCTGAGTGAAAGGGCTCCATGTGCACTCCCTCATCAGTTCAGTGGTAAGTTACATTGACTCCTGATCTCCGCTATTTCTTCACTAGCTGTAATATAGGTAACTTTATTGTGCACTGGGTTTGTATCTACCTGTACTTCTTTGGTTTGTATCTGTGCAGTAAGTAGTCCATTTAAAGTCTCTTGTCTGTTAATCTTGAGTCCATTCAGTAAATAATTCATTTTATAATAGACCTAAATTTGCATTCTCAAGAACTTGTTAAGCAAAAAGTTGATGTTCAGGTATCCTGAAACAGAGCTACTACCAAAAACTGGAGCATGAGCCAGAACTTGTCTAAGCTTTCACTCAAATCAAAATATATTTCATTTCAAAACAAAAAGAGAGAAGATATTTTTTTCATATTTATTATTTTCATATTTATATACTGATATCAGCAATTTCCAGTTCATATTGATCCCCCAGCACCTCCTCATGCATTCTGAGCAGATATGAACATCCAGTCCCTTTATGGCTGACAATCAATCACACTCTGTCCCTACCCCCACCCCACCATTTCCCTCATCCAAGCCCTGGCACTCAGAGCAGCCCAGTGCAAATCTGAGCTTCCTCCAGTCCAGGCTGTGCCTGCAGCTTTCAGCTCCTTGGCACCAAGTCCCAGCTGCTTTCCTTGGAGAAGGAGCTGCCCCAGACACAGAGGGATGTTCATTTGGGGTCAGCAAACAGAAGCCAAGGCAGGCCCAGCTCCATGGCAAACACAAGTGCAGCCCAAGGAGTGCTGGGCAATGGAGCCACATGCAGGGGTGTCCCCAGGGCTCAGGACTGGGGCCAGGGCAGTTCAATGTGTTCCTTGCTGATGTGGACCAGGCCATGGAGGGCACCCTGAGTCAGTGTCCAGGGGAGCCCAAGCTGGCTGGGAGTGTGGCTGTGCTGCAGGGCAGCAAGCTCTGCACAGGGATCTGGCCAGGCTGGAGCCATGGGCCCAGGACAATTGGATGAGCTTCAGCAAGGCCAAGGGCCGGCTCCTGCCCTGGGCTCACAACCACCCCAAATCCCTGGCTGTGCCCTGCCCCTGATCCCCACAGCCTGTCCTGTTTCCTTCATCCCTGCATTGCCAGGGACTTTGTGGGACAAGGGAGCTCTGCTGTGCCTATGGAGGGAGGTGCAAGAGCCACCAGTGCAGTGGGCACCACAGCTCATCAGGTTTGTGTCCTTTGGGGGTCAGGAACTGCTGAGACTCAGAGGGACAGGAAGGTTTATCTTCATATGCCAACATAAGAAGTGTATCAATGTTATAATTTAATAATCATCAGAATTCTTCCCTCAGCTCTGTGCAATGTCAAACCAGTATCAGATATGTCTGCCATGCACAAGGGATTTCCATTCAGAAACAATTTTAGAAAAAGACATTAGAAAGGGTGATTCTATTACAAATGAAAACACAACTAAGACTGATGTGAAATTATCAGAGAACAAGTGGAGAAGGAAATCTGGGAGCAATGGGAGGGCCATAGAACCATCTGGTCTCGTGAATAGATATCCTTAGACATGGCCATTTAAACAGGAGAGCGGGTAACACCCAAATGGAGAGGGACATGAAATAATAGACAGCACAGAAGTGACACAGGTAGAGGGGAAGGGCAGGATTTCTTCTCCTGTCATCAGTACATATCCAGGAAATTTCTGTTCTCTCCTGGTGGGAAGACATGGATATTTCTTCAAGTACTCAAATGCCCCAGCTAGTGAGATGTGTTCATGCACCTTGCAAGTGTCAGGTTCCCTACACCCCCAGAGGGCTCCTGTCCCATAAAAATCTGCTCTGGCCCATTCCAAAATCGAGCGCAGCATTGTTCCAGGATCATCAAGGTGCTGAGGATGGAAGGGACCTCAGCAAGTCTGCAGCCCAAGCTGTCAGAGACTGGGTCAGACCAAGTGGTTTAAGGCCAGATGTGATCTGAATTTGATTATCCAAAAGAAGAGTGATAGGGCATTATCTGAGAACCTGTCTGAGCCCATGGGAACAAAGGTTTTCCACATGTCCTGTCTGATCTCCCCTCTTTCCCCCTTTCCACCCATTGTCTTTTGTCTCCCCCCAGGCCCCCCGGTGAAGATCCTGGCTCTGTGTTCTCCATCAGCTCCTGGCTGGCACTGCCAGGCTGGGATGAGGAGCCCCTCAGCCTTCCCTGCTCCGGGCTGGACAAGCCCAGCTCCCTCAGCCTCTGCTCACAGCCAAAGGGCTCCAGCCCCACCTTGGAGGCCCTTCCCTCACCCTGCTCCAGCTGCCAGACATCTTTCTTGCCCTGGGCAACCCAAACCAGGCCCCAGTGCCCTGGATAATCCACGTCCTTGATGTCCTGGTCCCACAGCCCTGGGTGCTCCTGCCCTGCCTCGCTGCCAGGGCACACGGCTGCCTCCTGCCCAGCTCCTGCCCACCAGGAGTTTTCTGACAGGGCCTGGTGGATACAGGGAGGGCTGGGGATGTTGTCTACTTGAACTTTAGCCTTGGACACCCCATCCCACAGCATTCCCTGGAAAAGCTGAAGCCTGTGGCTTGGAGCGGTTCACCCCTCCCTGGGCTAAGAACTGGATGGACATCGGGGCCCAGAGAGTGGTGGGGAATGGTGCCACATGCAGCGTGTGTGCAGTGGTGTCCTACAGGGATCAGTGTGGGCCCAGTCCTGTTTAACATCTTTATTGATGATGTGGAGAAGGGAGCACAGTGCACCATCAGCAAATGTGCAGATGGCACCAAGCTGGGTGTGAGTGTGGATGTGCTGGAGGGTAGGAGAGCTCTGCAGAGGGACCTGGACAGGCTGGATCCAGGGCCCAAATCCAACAGGGTGAGGTTTAACAAGACCAAGAGCTGGGTCCTGCACCTTGACCACAAGAACCCCTGCAGTGCTCCAGGCTGGGGACAGAGTGGCTGGAGAGGGGCCAGGCAGAAAGGGACCTGGGGGCAGTGATGGACAGCAGGGTGGACATGAGCCAGCAGTGTGCCCAGGTGGGCAATGGCACCTGGCCTGTGTTATAAGTGAGTTAGAGGAATTGATAGAAATAAATTTGATTAGATTTAGTATGATTTATTGAGTAAGTTATAGTAACTAAAAGAGTGTTGGGTGGTTGGGGAGTTTTTGTTTTATTAACAGTGTATGATTTTTTATTTGATAGTTTTGATTTATTTATTTTTAATTTTTTGTGTCATGTATCTTTTTTGTTGTGTTTTGTGTATGTGTGGTGTGATGTGTTTTTAGAGGTTTTTTTTGTTTTCTAGTCGTTGTGAGGATGAAGGGTTTTTTGTTTGTTTGTTTTGATGAATTTTTATATATTTCTTATGTAATTTTTAGGATTTTTATTTTTTTTTTTTTATTGGATGGTTGTAGTTAGATTTAATGTTTGTAGCTAGGTTTTATGTTTGTAGTTGGATTTTGGGTAATGTATATTTTGTTGGGTTTTTTTGTTAATTAGTTTGGTGAATAAATATTGATTGCATTTTGTTTTATTATTTTTTATTTTGTTTATTGAACTGTTTTAATTTTTCATGATCTAGAATTCGAGTTTTAGTTAAGATTGGGGGTTTTTTGTTGGTTTATATTTAGTTTGGATGAGTATTAAATGGGTAGTTTTTAGGTGGATTTTTATAATAGTAATTATTTTGTTAAGAATATATGCTTTAAATGATAATTTTAAATTAGTACTATTATTAGTTTGGTAAGAGATGTTAAGAGGGTGGTAAGTTATGGGGAATGGTTAAACTATGATTTATATTAATTTTGTTGGGGGTTTCTTGTGATTTGTTTTTTTTAATTTTTTTATTGTCGTTTTGTTATGGTATTTTGTGTAATTTTGGTATGATTTGTATATATATAGGATTTTTTTAAGAGTATTGTAAAGGTTTTTTTTTGTTGTTGTAAAAATATTAATGGATGAGGAATGGTGTGGCCATCAGGAGCCGAGCTGCTGTGCCACCCCTGACCTGCCCCCACCTCTGCACACAGATATTGCTGCTGCAGCTCTAGAGAAGGGAGCAGAAGGACTCTCCAAAGAAATGAGATCTCCAGTAAAAACAGTTTTGGGAGATCCTTTAGTTAATTTAAAGCTACAGAGAACAGAGCCCGTCCTGGACAGAGTCTGGGGCCAGAGCAAAGGTGGAGAGACAAAAAAATATCACATATATGGGCATGATTTTGTGCACAAATTATTAGACTAAAAGGAAAAAACTTTCGGCAATGAAGGAAAAGAAAGAATTCTCAAAAATTATTTATATTACAAGTGACTAGGAGAAAATGGCAACTCACAGAAATTGGCAAAGTTCACAGTTTCTGAAACCTTCCAGTCATCAGTGTCCACAGTGCAGCCTTGAGCTCCTGGTTCCTCAGGCTGTAGATGAGGGGGTTCAGGGCTGGAGGCACCACTGAGTACAGAAATGACAGGGACAGATCCAGGAATGGGGAGGAGATGGAGGGGGGCTTCAGGTAGGCAAAAACCCCAGTGCTAATCAACAGGGAAACTACGGCCAGGTGAGGGAGGCAGGTGGAAAAGGCTTTGTGCCGTCCCTGCTCAGAGGGGATCCTCAGCACAGCCCTGAAGATCTGCACATAGGAGAAAACAATGAACACAAAACAACCAAAGAAAGGAAAAGCACTAACAGCAAGGAGCCCAAGTTCCCTGAGGTAGGAGTGTGAGCAGGAGAGTTTGAGGATCTGGGGGATTTCACAGAAGAACTGGCCCAGGGCATTGCCCTGGCACAGGGGCAGGGAAAATGTATTGGCTGTGTGCAGCAGAGCATTGAGAAAGGCACTGGCCCAGGCAGCTGCTGCCATGTGGGCACAAGCTCTGCTGCCCAGGAGGGTCCCGTAGTGCAGGGGTTTGCAGATGGACACGTAGCGGTCGTAGCTCATGATGGTCAGGAGGGAAAACTCTGTTCCAATGAAGAAGACCAGCAGAAACACCTGAGCAGCACATGCAGAGTAGGAGATGTTGTTGGTGTGCCAGAGGGAATTGTGCATGGCTTTGGGGACAGTGGTGCAGATGGAGCTCAGGTCAGTGAGGGCCAGGTTGAGCAGGAAGAAGAACATGGGGGTGTGCAGGTGGTGGCCGCAGGCTACGGCGCTGATGATGAGGCCGTTGGCCAGGAGGGCAGCCAGGGAGATGCCCAGGAAGAGGCAGAAGTGCAGGAGCTGCAGCTGCCGCGTGTCTGCCAATGCCAGCAGGAGGAAGTGCCTGATGGAGCTGCTGTTGGACATTTGCTGTGTCTTGGCGTGGGGACCTGTAAAAAAAAAATAAAAAGAAATCATGGAATAGTTCAATTTTGGGAGGACTTGATATATCCCAGCCCAGCTTGGTGTCACTTTCCCCCCACTGCCTGCCCAGGGCTCTGCTGCCTGGAGCTCTCCCTGCCAGCTGCTGCTTCCCTGTGCCCAGGGCTGGGCCCTGCCAGTGCTGCCAGAGCCCAGCCCAGCCCTGGGGGCTCAGCTCTGCCCTGCAGACCCCTCCCAGCACAGGGCACTGCCAGGGCCAGCTCTGCCTCTGCAGGCTCTGATGGCAAAATCAGAGCAACCCAGAGGATGCTGGAAAAGTCACACTGAGGGTGCCTGTAAGGGGCCCTGTGCTGATTTCTGTCACTGTCTGGTTTATTCTGACCTGAGAGAAAACCTTTTCATCTTTGTCAACCTCATCTGAAACATGAATATCAATGTGCAGTGTTCCATCTTGGCAACCCTGAGCAGTAGATTATAAAATCAGGATTTTCTCTTTTATGCAGCCCCTGACTTGCTGTGCTCCCTTTATAATTTATTTGGAAATGTTCTGTAGTTAAATGTCGTGCTGGGAGCAGTCCTGATCAATGAACCATCCTCACCGCACAAGGAGAACACTTCCAAGTCTCACCAGCTGTCTCCCTCCACCCAGACCTTGTCCCCCAGTGCTGTCAGCAGCTCCCAGGGCTGGCTGAGAGCTGTCCCTGGCAGGCAGCAGAGTCCCTGCCCAGCACAGCACCCTGGGCTGCAGGACCCTGCACTGCAGGACAGCCCTGGGCACCCCTGGCTGCTCTACAGGAGAGAGAATCAGAGAATGTACTCACAGAGTCTGCAGGCATTGGGATGTTCCAGCTTTAGGAGATCACTGCAGGAGCTGCAGCTGCATTGTCCTGCAGCCAGAGGCTTCCTGTGTCCAGGGCTGGGAGTGATTCTGCCCCAGGCACTTGTGAGCATCTTCCCAGCCCTGACTGATTGAAGCTCTCTGTGCCTCTGTGCTGTGCCCAGGGTGGCTGCAGGCAGTGCCCTCAGCCCTGCTGGGCTGGGAGAAGAGCTGCAAATCAGCAGAAAGGTCTTTTTGAAGCTTTTCATGGTTGCCAAGAGCTGCCTCTGTGCTAGGAGCCCAGCCAAGCTCACTAGCAGAGACACAGCACAAGGACTTTAATGGCCCTCTTGAGGCTTGGATGCTGTTTACATCAGACACAGTCCCCCATACTGTGCTTAAAATCTTCACAAAAACCCAAAGTGATATTCAAACTGCAAAGTTTCTTGAAAGTTTTAATGGATTCCAGTAAGGAACAGAACTGAGAAAATGTCCCCAGGTTCCAGTTAGAGAAGAACACTGGAGGCAGTGATGACAGGAGGGGACAAACAAGGGAAAGGTGTCTGTGATGCTGAGCAAACCTGGATGTGTCTCAGCAATGCCAAGGGCCAAGGGCTGAGCCCCAGCCCCTGGCAAGGCAGATCCTGTCCCTCCCTCCTTGCTCAGGGCTCTTCCCAGGGCACTGGGCTCTGGGGATGTGCAATGCCAAGGGCAGCACCATGGGGCGGCCCCTGCCAGGCTGCTGAGCAGGGACAAGGAGGCAATGAGGCCCCAGCACAGCAAGGCTCACTTGTCCCCTGCTGGCCAAGGGCCCAGGGCCAGCAGCCATGGCCAAAGTGCTGCAGCACTTGGCTCTGGCAGGGCCTTTCAGCTGCTGCCCATCCCTGTGCCCTCTGCAGCCCAGGCTGTCCTACGGTGTCCATGCCCTGCCCCTCTGTCCCTGCAGGCTGTCCTCATCCCCCGGCTGCCCCACCTGGCTGGCCCCTTCCTTTGCTGACAGCTCTGCGTCCTGCCTGCCTCTGCCTGCACACACAAAGCCTTGGGCTGCTCCAGACTCCTTGTGGGGGATCTGCTGCACCACAGCCCTGCCCTGGGAGAGAAATTTCTTTAACCTTGGGTCCAGTCTGGACCATCCTATCTGCTCTTGGCATTAATTCTTTCTTTCTCAGCCTGTTTTCAGCTATGTCTAAAAGATCCTCCATCTATGAAACCTCCCTTGAACCACTCTCTTCTTCTGTCCCCAGTCTCCACTCCACTGAACACAGAGCTGTTTTGTCCTGATACACAAGTCATGTTCTTGCTTCCTCCAAACCCAAACTTCTGAGATTCACAGAATTCACAGAATTCAGCGATTTCACAGATTGACTAGTTTGGAAGAGACCTTCAAGAACATCAAGTCCAACCCATGCCCTAACACCTCAACTTAACTATGGCCCAAATTGCCACATCCAGTCTTTGTTTTAACACATCCATGGATGGTGACTCCACCACCTCACTGGGCAGATCATTCCAGTACTTTTATCACTCTTTCCTTGAAAAACCTTTTTCCTCATATCCAACCCAATTGTTCCCTTTAAACAATTTGACACTGTGTCCTCTCATTCCATTTAGTGCTGCCTACTGATCTCTGGACCATCTCCAAGGTGTTGGCAAATGAAAACATTCTGCTCAAAGTCTGAGGAAATCACCAGAAAACAAGGCAGCCAGACCTGTCTGTCCTGGCTACTTTTGTCTGGGCCCAGTTCTTGGACAAATGCAATTTTGAAGGTGGAATCCCAGATTTGGGCATTGGCAGCTTGGTAAGGAGGGCAGTTCTTTCCCACTGGAAGGAAAGCACTGAGTCCCAGTGTGTGATGGTAGATGGGAGACAGCCCTCAGGAGGCCAAGGCCAGCCAGAGTTGTCTGTCCTGGCAGATTTTGGCTGGGAGCAACCCTTGTATATGAAGAACTTTTTACAATGAGGTCCAATTCCAGCCTTGCGCACCTGCAAAGGTGGATGGCTCTTTTTCATCAAAAGGAAAGCCCAGAGCCCCAGTGTTCCAGGGGCTGATGAGAGGCAGCTCTCAACATGCCAGGATCAGCCAGACCTGCCAGGTGGCCCCCAGGAGGCCAAGGCCAGCCAGAGATCTTCCATGTCCCCTTGGTTCCATGGGACCCCACAGTGTCACAATGGTCTCCATGATTCCATGGGGCCTTGCAATGCCACAATGTTCTCCATGGATCCACGGTGCCCTGCAGGATCACAGTGCCCCTTTGGCTGCACGAGGCCCTGTAATGCAACAATGGCCTCTTGGTTCCACACAGCCCTGCTGCTTCACACCGGCCCCTTGGCACCATGCAGCCCAGCAGTGCCACAGTGATGTCCTTGGTGCCACGGGGTCCCAAAGGTGTCACCACCATCTCCATAGGAAGGAAACAGCTGACCCCCTGTGTTGCAGGGGCAGATGTGGGGCAGTCACCAGAGGCCAAGGACAGCCAGACCTGTTGCTATTTGCAGATTCTGTCTGGGAGTAATCCCCAGATATACGGAATTTTATAGGTGGAATACCAATTTCAGACATGGAAATCTGGAGGAAAAGGACAGTTCTTTTCTGTAGGATGGAAAGCACAGAACACCAGTGTTTCAGGAGCAGATGAAAGGCGGCCACCAGAGACCAAGGGCAGCCAGAGCTCTCTGTTGTGGCAGCTTTCACTTGGGAGCAATCCTTGAATGTACGGAGTTTTGGAGCTGGAATCCCAATTTTGGACATGGGCGTGTGGTCGAGATGGATGTTTTCTTCCATAGGAAAGAAAAGTGCAAAGCCCAGGTGCTTTGGAAGAAGATGAGAGGTGGCCACCCTTAGGCCAAGCCAGCCAGACCTGTCTCTCCTGGCACCTTTCATCTGGGGGATATTCTCGGACACAGGGATTTTCAGAGATTGAATCTAAATTTTGGTTGTGCCTGAATGGAAGAAGAGTTCTTTTCCTTAGGAAATAAAAAATGGAGGCCCAGTGTTTCAAAAGGCAGATGAGAGCCAGCCCTCAGGAAGCCAAGGCCAGCCAGACCTGTCAGTCATGGCAGCTTTTGTCTGGGAGCTGTTCTTGGATATAGGGAATTCTGGAGGTGGATTCCCAAATTTTGGCCATGGGTGCCTGGAGGTGAAAGTTGCTTTTTTCCTGTAGGAAAGGAAGACACATGTAGCTACAAGGTCTTTTAGAGCTAAAGAGTCCAATAGAGAATTAACACCTGTATCATTGATGCTTTTAACCCAATAACTAAATTCCCATGTCCCTTAGGGTGACACTGAATGATCAACCAGAAACTGCTACCTGAAACCCATGAAGAAGGAGGAGGAAGATGGAAGATGAAAACTGAAAGAGACAACACCAAAGATCCTCCATTTTGTCTCATACCTATTGCTGTATTATAAAACCCTCCAATTTCAAACCCATCACCATGGGAAAGCACACACTTCTATTTCACTACACACTCGTCATTTGAACTTCATCACTCCTGTCTAGAAGCCGTCTCCAAGGAAGGCCTCAGGTCAAAAGCAGTGCTCTCCAGTGGGTCAGTGCCTGCCAGCACAGAAACCTCAAAAACCCCA
This sequence comes from Cinclus cinclus, assembly GCF_963662255.1. NCBI lineage: Eukaryota > Metazoa > Chordata > Aves > Passeriformes > Cinclidae > Cinclus > Cinclus cinclus. Next base: position 2,075,807 of record NW_026912098.1, on the reverse strand, counting down.
GGTTTCTGGGATCCAAAAGTGCCTCTCTTTTTATTCTCTACAAACTAGGACTACACAATTCACCTAACACATGTTCATTTCCTAACCCTGCTTGTCCCAGCTTTGTATTAAAATTAGCTCCACACCTCTGTGGGACTGAGCACTGCTCCTTGTTGGTCACTCTGGTGGTCGTCTGAGGGTCCTTGGGATGAAGTAAACAGTCTTCCTCTCAGTTGAACTTTTCACCTTGTCTCCTTGTGCATACTCTTTTTAGCCCATTGGTCATCTTCTGGACTTTGATACCAGTTTTCCTGCTTCAGGGCTCTGAAAAACCCCTTTGTCCTGTGGTCCTTGCATCCTGTTTGTGCATTCTAGCTCTTTATCTCATCTTGTAACTTTGTTCTCCTCCTGTTCTTGTACGCACAGTAAATGTTTAGGAATTCCATATGCTTTTGTCAGCCCCCTTTTACTCAAAGCATTTCTTGATGCTCGATTCTTAATTCTCAATTCCTCGGACTCAGACCCCATATTCTAGAAAATTAATAAATTCTTTTACTTAATAATATTGATACCTTTTCCTTTTTCCAGTTTACCTCCACAGCTCTCTCTTCTCGGCGTGTATCCCTCATTGCATCTCCATGTATTGCCCCTAAGGAAGTCAGTGCTGCTCTCCACTTTAACATCCTCCAATTCCAAACAAGTATTGCAATAGACAGCACCAGACTCACATCTGCTAATGTCAGTATGACAATGAGAGGGTGGTGAAGTGTGTTCAAAATCCCAGCTGTAGTTGGTGACCATCCAAAGAGTGCATTCCACTGTGATGATTTGGGCCCTGGTTCACTCTTTGTAACACTTTGCTTATCTCTTTTATATCATTCTAGACTGTAACTAGAATCCTTTGCCCATTTTCTGAATCTCTTTCAGGATTTTTGTCGAGTTCTGGCGTTTCATTACTAATGAAATGAACCTTCCTAATGCAATGTTCATTCCAATGGGTCTAGGTGATAATTTATGATATATTGTCTAGTTAGATCTCATCATCTGGTGGGATGTGACTGGTGCCAAGTATCAAAAGGCATACCTGACATTCCTGATAAAATTTCAAATATAAATATTAGAATGATTCTTAGTAGGTAAGATTCCATTGTTATCATCAATTTCCACAGAAGCACAAGCGGTTTTTAAACATACACAGCCTAGACCAATATATACAAGTACAGTCTTTTGACTAGATTTCTGCAAGTTAAATTACTGAATGTTCTCAACTGCAATGTACTCATTTTGCTTGAGTAAGTTTAAGTTTCAGTTCATTGTCACCTGGTATGACTTTCCATGGGGTTCTGTAGCCTTTTTCACTAGGGAATGGTGAATCCAGGCACTCTGTTCCTTGTTCTTTACTGCAGGGAAGGCAGGAAGGAGCACCTGGAATGGACCCTCCCACTGTGGCTCCAGAGTTTTCTCTGTAAGAGAATTAACATACACATCATCTCCAGGCTGTGTGTCCTGCACTGCTCCGTCTGTCCCTCTGCTCTGAGTTCCAGCCACATGTTTCTCCATTTCTCTGAGTTTCTTACTTAAGGCTACCATACAGACAATCATCCTTTCTTCCCCCACTTCAGTGGACAATCCCTTTTGCACTCCATATGGTCTCCCATAAAGCATTTCAAAGGAACTTAGTTTTTCTTTGGCTCCTGGCTTGGTTGAGATCCCCATCAATGCCAGTGGGAGAGATTGAGGCCAGGTTAAATTAGCTTCTTGTCCCAGCCTCACAATTTGCTGCTTAATTTAATGATTCATTTTCTCTACTTGGCCACTTGACTGGGGACCATATGGGGTATGGACCTCCCAGTCTATGCCCAGGTGACGACTGATTAGGTGCACTATTTTTGAAATCAAATGTGGCCCTCTATCTGAAGATACTGTGGCTGGAACTCTGAAGTGTGCTCTTATCTCTTGTAACAATACCCTGGTTACCTCCCAGGCTTTGGCAGTTCTGGTGGGTAAAGCCTCTGGGCACCCTGAAAAGGAATCCGTAAACACCAGCAAATATCCCTACCCCCCTTTTCTGTGGTGTTCTGGAAAGTCAATTTGCCACTGTTGTCCAGGCCCATGGCTGTGGAGACACTGAGAGGCATTCCCACTTAGGGGGACATCAAAAGCTTTTGTCACAGCAAATTCCAATGTCACCCTGTTCTGTTCCCTTGTTCTCCCCGTGTCCCTTCCCTGTCCCTCAGTCTTTCAGTCACTCCCACCCTGTTTCCCCGTTGGCTCCCATGCCCTAACCCCACCTTTGTGCCCCCCTCCCCATGTCCCCTGCTAATTGGTCTCTGATGATTCCCCCCACCCCAAATACCCATGGACTTGAACCTGGACCCTCACCACAAGCTTTGCCTTTGCCTTTGCCTTTGACCCTGGACTATCCACGTGTGTGGCTGAAATAAACATCTCTGTGGAACCCATACAAAGGCCCTTCCTGCTTTTTCACCTGCAGTCATCTTAACAGCTCTCCAGGACACTCCAACACATGGCCTTTTCCAATTTGGCCAAGTTTTGGTTTGGGGGTATTCCTGGGTTTGGTGTGGAGGCAAATGCCACACTGCCAGGTTACCTGAATGACCGTAGAGTACAAATTTCTGGGAGTACTTTTTTCAATTAGATAGTTATACAGGGCATCTACTCCCCAGTGAGTTTTCTGGTGTTCCTCCCTTAATAATGACCAGAACAGATGAGAAGGGATGACCATCGTCCCTTCTGCAGTAACAGTGCATCCCTCTTGGTTACATGTTCCTCCTTGATCCCTAATTAGTTTTCTATGCTTTCTGATAGATACTGGCTTACCTTCAAGGGAGACCTGTCCATCTGGAATTAAAACTCCCTCAATGCTCATCTCACTTTTGCTGCTTCTTTTGCCTCTCTGTCCAGCAGCTCATTTCCTTCCTCCAGTTCTGAGCTCACCTTCTGGTGTGCCTTAATGTGCATCATTGCTACCTGCTCAGGTAGCTGAACTGCTTCCAGTAGCAGAAAGAATTTCCTGCACATGTTAGATGTTTTTCCCTCATGAATTCAACAGTCCCCTTTCTTTCCAGATGGCTCCATGTGCATGTACAACTCCAAATGCATACTCTGTGTCTGTATAAATGTTTGTTTTCTTTCCATTCATGATCTCCTGGGTGCGTGTTGGAATGATTATCTCAGCTTTTTGTGCAGAGGTATCTATTGGCAAGGGTCCACATTCTGTTACCTCTTTACAGGTGGTAAGTGCATACCCAGCAGCTGCTCCCATCAGTGAACCAGGTTTCTGCATCATCCCAAGGGGTGTCCTTCAGATCTGGGCAGCTGGAGGAGGAGGCTTCAATAGTCTCCAGGCAGTCGTGGTGTACTGGCTCCCCTTGATTTCCACTAAGGAAAGAAGCTGGGTTGGTAATGTTAGTCACAATTATCTCTGCATCATCTTGTTCTACCATGGTGGCTTGGTATTTCAGGAACCTTTGTGGGGAGAGCCAGTGCCTGCCCTTTACTTCCAGCACTGCACACACTGTGTGAGACACTAGCACAGTCACTTTCTGGCCCAGGGTGGATTTGTGTGCTTCCTGGATATTTGGCACAACTGCTGCTACGGCTCTGAGCCATCCCAGCCATCGTGTCTAGCTGCTTAGAGAAGTAAGCACCTGCCCTTTGATATGGGCCCAGATTTTGGGCTGGTATTCCCAGGGCAATCCCTTTTTCTTCATGGGAAAATACAAATCATGGTTTACTTACATCTGGCATTCCCAGAGCTGGGGCCAACGTAAGAGCCTTCTCTAAGTTGGCTCGTGTGGCCTCTTTTGTCCACTGAAGGTCCCTGTTCCCAGTTGCAATGAGAGCATCCAGTGGTTTTACAAGTAGTCCATAATTACAGATCCACAATCTGCACCACTCTGTCATTCCTAAAAAGGTTTGCAGTTCCTTGATTGTCTCAGGTTTTGGAGTTTGGCATATCTCTTCTTCACAACTTTGCCCCAAGGTCCGTTGTCCAGCAGAGATCTCGTATCCCAGGTAGATCACTTTCTGTTTCACTACCTGAGCCTTCTTCTTTGATACCCTGCTGTTGCAGCGTGTTTCTTGTTAATGCTATGTTCTGTTATTGCCCAAGATAATGGTTTAGTCCAAAATTATACCCTCCCATCCACCTTGTCAATCTATTCTGAATTACTTGTCAATCCTGCTTTGTGCCAGCCCCCTGTTTGGAATTCCTCTTTGGAAATCCCCTAAAACTCCAGGTCTCATTGTCCATGTCACCCAGTTTTCTCCCATACCTCTCTCACTGGACAACGCCTTTGGAAACCCTACCCTTAATCCCTCCTCAGAATTTCTCCAGTTTGCTAGGAATTTGTGCCTTCCCCTTGAACCTCCCCCATATTTCAGTTGTTGCACCTTCACCATTTTTTTCTTTTTCCCACGAATTCCCCAAAGTAAGAAATCCATTTTATGATGCGCAAAAGACCTCCCCCTCCTCCTTGCCTCCCTCGAACGTGATCTGACAGCCAAAAAGGCCATGGAGCCATAGCTCTAGCCACATCTAAGGCCTCCTGTTCCCGGCTGGAACTCACTCTAGGCATGGGACCGTAGTGACAAAGTGAGTGCAGCTCTGGCTGCTGCGACACCTTGTGACACTGTGGGAACTCATGGAACCCAAATCCATTTTGACAGAGTGGGGCCACATGGAAGCTATGGTGTAGTGTGAGACTGCAGCTCCAAGGAGACCATTGTGGCACTGAGAAACCTCCTGGAACCAAAAGTCCTTTGTGACAGAGAAAGGCCTCATGGAACCAAGGGGCCATTGTGGCACTGTGGATCCAAGGAGACCATTGGGACACTGAGGAACCTCAAGGAACCAAGGGTCCATTGCACACAGGACTCATGGAACAATGGAGACTATTATGAAACAGAATCAAATAATTAATTAGATTGGAAAAGACCTTGGACATCATCAAGGTCAACGTCTGACCTAACATCACCTCATCAACTAAACCATGGCTCTGAGTGCCACGTCCAGTCTTTTTTTAAATGCCTTCAGGGCTGGTGACTCCATCACTTCCTGGGGCAGAAGATTCCAGTGCCCAATCACTCTTTCACTGAAGAATTTTTTCCTGATGTCAAACCTAAACTACCCCTGGGTCAACTTTAGACTGTGTCCTCTCATTCTGTCAGTGGTTTCCTGGCAGAAGAGACCAACCCCACCTGACCACAGCCTCTTTTCAGGGAGTTACGGAGAGTCTCACTGCAGACCATTGTAGCCATTGGGGCCATTGTAGAATGGCAGGGCCTGATGGAATCAAGGGGAGCACAGTGACAGTGTGGGGCTCCGTGGGACAAAGGGGCCATTCTGACACCGTGGAACCAAGGAGACCTTTGTTACAGCTCAGGGCCTCATGGAACCATGGAGGCCATTGTGACACTGCAGAGCCCAGTGGAACCATGGAGACCATGATGACACTTGGAGGCCACGTGGAACCAAAGGATCTTTGTGGCACTGCAGGGCCTCATGGAACCAAGGGCACAAGAGTGACACTGTGAGCTCCAAGGGACCAAGGGGACATTCTCACACTGCAGAACCAAGGAGAGCATTGTGACACTGTGGAGCACCAGGGAGCCGAGGGTCCAGTGTGACACAGCAGGGTCTCATGAATCCATGGAGGCCATTTTTACAATTTTAGTGAAACAGACATGAAGCAAGAATATAAGTTTGCATTTTAAGTAAAAATATATTTTAGGCAAACAGAAATATGTAAGCAAAACAATATGTTAAATAAGATAGTAAAATATTTTCAAGTTTAGCAATTGTTGGAAAAGTTCTGGATTTGACAGGAAGGTCTCACAGATATGTATGTATAACAGAAAGATCTTTGAATGTAGAATCCTAAGAAGAGATAGAAATGATAGCAAGTTTAGATATAGAAGAAAAGAATTGCTGAGCCAGTTTTACAGGATAACTAGAAGGCAAAGAGCAAGTTAGTTGGAAGGGGAATTTTTGTCTCTGAGCAAAGGATAAATCCACCTCAAAGAAATGGTTTTTACCAAGCAAACAGATTTTCACAGGCAAACCACAGTGCCATGTTGCAAGTAGAGAGGCAGATCTCAAAATTTTCCACTGGAAGAAAACTGAAAAACAACTTCTATCTTGAACTGTAATAACGCACTAACTTTTTGTGATTGGATAGTAACATAAGTATAATAATGTTAGCAGATCTGATAGGCTGTAGGTAACAGTAAAAGTATTAATTGGTTGTCTTGTTTTAAGATGCTCTGCAATGGAAAGTATATAATGCATTGTGACCAGAACTAGAGTTGGCTTCAGAGGAAGCCAGAGCTGTGGCTGAAAAGGCTGTGGGCTGGGCTCTTGTCACCTGTGAATTGCTGCAGCATTTGGATACAATAAACAGCATTTTAAAGAGCACCTGGAGCCCCCCATCCCTCAATTGGGCTCTTACAGGCAGTAGAACCTATTAAAAATTTAGAAGTTTAAGATGTATCACTGTAGGTTTGTGAAGTGTTAGATGATTGCCTGAAAAATGACGCACTGTGGCAAAGCCATGAAAAGCAAAGCAATTAATGATTGAGGTAAAAAACCCTAGTGAGATTTACAGAAGTATTTGATTGGCTAAGAAACTAACATAAGGCATTGTAACTAAGAATTAATGTCTCACCCTTCTATGAGACTGATGCCATGAGGCAATAAACCATCTTTTACAATGTCTCTCAGTTGCCCCGTCTCTCGTAATATTTATATCCCAATACTGTGGTACCCAGGAGAGCCCTGTGACACTGCAAGGGCTCATGGAAGAAAGGGGGGCCCATTGTGACACACCAGGGACTCGTGCAGCCAAGGGGCCATTGTGACACTGCAGGACCTGATGGAATAATGGAGACCATTGTGACACTCTGCGGCCTCGTGGCACCAAGGGGTCGTTGTGTCATTGTGCAGTCCTGTGGAACCAAGGAAAGCATTCTGACACTGCAGGGAATCATGGCAGCAAGGGAGCATGGGGACAGGATGGAGCCCCATGGAAACAAGGGGCCAGTGTGACACAGCTGGGTCTCATGGAGCCAAGGATCCAACATGACACAACCAGTGTGACACTGCAGGGCTCCATGGATCCAAGGGAACAGGTAAAAGGTCTGGTTGGATTGGCCTAACTGGTCCAACTACAATTGCCATGTCGAGGGTCTCTTCTCATGTGCCCCTGAAACACGGGGGCTCTGGGATTTCCATCAAATGGAAAAAAACTGTCCTTCTTATCCAGGCGCCCATGGCTGACACAGGATTCTGCCTCCCAAAATCCCTATATCCAGGGATTGCTCCCAGACAAAACCTGACATTTCCAAAAACCCTGGCTGGCCTTGGAGTCCTGAGGGCAGGCTCTCACCTGCCTTCAAACACTGGGGCTCAGTGCTTTCCTTCCTATGGAAAAGAACCATCCTTCTTCTCCAGGTGCCCATGGCCAAAATTGGGATTCCGCCTCCAAACCTCCTAGATCCAGAGATTGCTCCTACACCAAAGCTGTCATTGCAGACAGGTCTTGCTGGCCTTGGCCTCCTGAGGAACAGCTCTCACCTGCCTTCCAAACCCAGGTGCTGTGTGCTTTCCTTTCTATGGAAAAGAACTGGCCTTCTCCTCCAGGTAGAAAGGGCAGAACCTGGCATTCCACATTCAAAATTCCATACATCCAAGGGTTGCACCCAGACAAACCATCCAAGATAGACAGTTCTGCATGGCCTTGGCCTCTGGTGGATGCAGCTCATCAAGGCCCTTAAACACTGGGGCTCTGTTGTTTCCTTCATGTGGAGACCATGGTGACACTGTGGGACACCACGGAACCAAAGGGACATTGTGACCCTGCAGGGTCCTATGAGAGCAAGGGGCCATTGTGACACTGCAGAATCCAGGAGAACATTGTGACACCGTGGAGCCTTGTGGAGCCAAGGGCACATGGAACAGGTCTGGCTGGTCTGGTCGTCCCGGGGGCCACCTGGCAGGTCTGGCTGATCCTGGAGAGCTGAGGGTTTCTTCTCATCAGCTCCTGGAGCACTGGGGCTCTGTGCTTTCCTTCCTAGGGAAAAGAGCTGTTAGTCTTTCCTGGTGCCCATGGCTGAAATTGGTACTCCCTCTATAGAGTTCCCTATATACAAGGGATGTCCCAGCCAAAATCTGCCAGGACAGACAGCTCTGCCTGACCTTGGCCTCCTGCTGGCTGTCTCTCATCTACCACCAAACACTGGGGCTCTGTTCCTTCCTTCCTTCTTATGGAAAAGAACTGGCCTTCTTTGTCTAGGGGCCATGGTCAAAAGTGGGATTTAGCCTCCCAAATTATGTCTATGCAAGTATTGTTCCCAGACAAAAATACTCAGAACAGAGAGGTCAGGCTGGCCTTGTTCCTCTGATGATTTACTATGAGCTGAAAGTTTTGATTTGCCAGTAACATGAAAGGGCTCAGAAATCTCCTCAGGTTGGGGTTTGGAGCCTCAAGCCCATGAACAATGTATAGGAACAAAGGACCTCTGTGTTCAGTGGAGTGGAGTCTGGGGACCGAAGTACAGAGCCCATGGAGGGGTTGAAGGGTGGTTTCAGAGACAGAGGACCCTTTTCACATTGTGGAAAACAGCCTGAGAAAATAAAAAAAAAAATGCCAAGGAGAGAAAGTGAGGTCCAGAATGGACCTAAGGAGAAAAGAATTTCTAACCCAGGACTGTGGTGAAACACATCCCCCAGAAGGAGTCAGGAGCAGCCCAAGGCTTTGTGTGTGCAGGCAGAGGCAGGCAGGACGCAGAGCTGTCAGCAAAGGAAGGGGCCAGCCAGGTGGGGCAGCCGGGGGATGAGGACAGCCTGCAGGGACAGAGGGGCAGGGCATGGACACCGTAGGACAGCCTGGGCTGCAGAGGGCACAGGGATGGGCAGCAGCTGAAAGGCCCTGCCAGAGCCAAGTGCTGCAGCACTTTGGCCATGGCTGCTGGCCCTGGGCCCTTGGCCAGCAGGGGACAAGTGAGCCTTGCTGTGCTGGGGCCTCATTGCCTCCTTGTCCCTGCTCAGCAGCCTGGCAGGGGCCGCCCCATGGTGCTGCCCTTGGCATTGCACATCCCCAGAGCCCAGTGCCCCGGGAAGAGCCCTGAGCAAGGAGGGAGGGACAGGATCTGCCTTGCCAGGGGCTGGGGCTCAGCCCTTGGCCCTTGGCATTGCTGAGACACATCCAGGTTTGCTCAGCATCACAGACACCTTTCCCTTGTTTGTCCTCAATTGTCATCACTGCCTCCAGTGTTCTGCTCTAACTGGAAAGTGGAGACACTTTCTCAGTCCTGTCCCTCAGTGGGATCTATTAAAAGTTTAAGATATTTTGAAGTTTCAGTGTGAGATTGAGTTCTTCACAAGTTTTTTGAACACACTCTCTGAGGGACTGAGTCTGATGTAAACAGCACCAAATCCCAGAGAGGTTCATTAAAGTCCTTGTGCTGTGTCTGTGCTGCTGAGCTGGACTGGGATCCTGGCATAGAGGATAATCCTGGCAACCAGGAAGACCTTTAAAAACCCATTTCTCTTGATGAGCAGCTCTTCTCCCAGCCCAGCAGGGCTGAGGGCACTGCCTGCAGCCACCCCAGGCACAGCACAGAGGCACAGAGAGCTTCTATCAGTCAGGGCTGGGAAGATGCTCACAAGTGCCGGGGGCAGAATCACTCCCAGCCCTGGGCACAGGAAGCCTCTGGCTGCAGGACAATGCAGCTGCAGCTCCTGCAGTGATCTCCTAAAGCTGGAACATCCCAATGCCCACAGACTCTGTGAGTACATTCTCTGATTCTCTCTCCTGTAGAGCAGCCAGGGGTGCCCAGGGCTGTCCTGCAGAGCAGGGTCCTGCAGCCCAGGGTGCTGTGCTGGGCAGGGACTCTGCTGCCTGCCAGGGACAGCTCTCAGCCAGCCCTGGGAGCTGCTGCCAGCACTGGGGGACAAGGTCTGGGTGGAGGGAGACAGCTGGTGAGACTTGGAAGTGTTCTCCTTGTGTGGTGAGGATGGTGCAGTGATCAGGACTGCTCCCAGCGTGACATTTAACTCCAGAACATTTCCAAATAGATTATACAGGGAGCACAGCAAGTCAGGGGCTGCATAAAAGGGAAAATCCTGATTTTATAATCTACCGCTCAGGGTCACCTAGATAAAAAATTGAACATTGATATTCATATGTCTGTTCAGGCTGAGAACAATAAAAACAATTTTCTCAGGTCTGAATAAACCAGGCAAAGAAAGAAATCAGCAGAGGGCCCCTTACAGGCACCATCAGTGTTGCTTTTCCAACCTTCTCAGGGTTGCTCTGACTTTGGCATCAGAGGCTGCAGAGGCAGAGCTGGCCCTGGCAGTGCCCTGTGCTGGGAGGGGTCTGCAGGGCAGAGCTGAGCCCCCAGGGCTGGGCTGGGCTCTGGCAGCACTGGCAGGGCCCGGCCCTGGGCACAGGGAAGCAGCAGCTGGCAGGGAGAGCTCCAGGCAGCAGAGCCCTGGGCAGGCAGTGGGGGGAAAGTGACACCAAGCTGGGCTGGGATATTTCCAGTCATCTCCAAACCAAACTATTCCATTATTACTGTTCTTACAGATCCCCATGTCAAGACACCAAAAATGTCCAACAGCAGCTCCATCAGGCACTTCCTCCTGCTGGCATTGGCAGACACGCGGCAGCTGCAGCTCCTGCACTTCTGCCTCTTCCTGGGCATCTCCCTGGCTGCCCTCCTGGCCAACGGCCTCATCATCAGCGCCGTAGCCTGCGGCCACCACCTGCACACCCCCATGTTCTTCTTCCTGCTCAACCTGGCCCTCACTGACCTGGGCTCCATCTGCACCACTGTCCCCAAAGCCATGCACAATTCCCTCTGGCACACCAACAACATCTCCTACTCTGGATGCGCAGCTCAGCTCTTTTTCTTTTTGTTCTTCATCTCAGCTGAATACTCAATCCTGACTATCGTGTGCTACGACCGCTACGTGTCCATCTGCAAACCCCTGCACTACGGGACCCTCCTGGGCAGCAGAGCTTGTGCCCACATGGCAGCAGCTGCCTGGGCCAGTGCCTTTCTCTATGCTCTGCTGCACACAGCCAATACATTTTCCCTGCCCCTGTGCCAGGGCAATGCCCTGGGCCAGTTCTTCTGTGAAATCCCCCAGATCCTCAAACTCTCCTGCTCACACTCCTTCCTCAGGGAACTTGGGCTCATTGCTGTTAGTGTCTGTTTGGTATTTGGCTGTTTTTTGTTCATTGTTTTCTCCTATGTGCAGATCTTCAGGGCTGTGCTGAGGATCCCCTCTGAGCAGGGACGGCACAAAGCCTTTTCCACCTGCCTCCCTCACCTGGCTGTGGTCTCTCTGTTTATCACCACTGCCACATTTACCTACCTGAAGCCCCCCTCCATCTCTTCCCCATCCCTGGATCTGGCCCTGTCAGTTCTGTACTCAGTGGTGCCTCCAGCCCTGAACCCCCTCATCTACAGCCTGAGGAACCAGGAGCTCAAGGCTGCAGTGTGCAAACTGATGACTCGATTTCAGAAACATTAATCTGCTGGCCACCTTCAGCAAATCACTTGTAATAAAAGTAATTTTTATACTTCTTGTTGGTTTGGTTTGCATTTTTTTTCCCTTTGTTTTTGTTTTTTAATATTGTCCACAAATAACGGTCACTGTTGGTGCCATCTGTAATTTTGTTTCTCTCTACCTTCACTGGGGCCACACACTCTTTCATTGAGGACCTGTGCTCTCAGTGGCTTAAAATGAAATAAGGGATCTCTCAGCCAAGTTTTCTCCATAGATGCCCATTTTGTTCCCTTCTCTGGAGCTGCAGCAGCAAGGTCTGTGTGCAGAGCTGGGGCAGATCAGTGCTGGCACAGCAGCTGTGCCCAGCAGCAGCAGCAGCAGCACTTGGTGTTGCCAGTGCTGCTCCCGTGCCACTGCCCCGCTGCCCTCCTGCCCCTGGTGTTGCTGCAGGGCCTGAGTGCTCTCGGGGCCGGGCACAGCCCTGGGGGTGGCAGTGCCAGGGCTGCAGCAGGGACAGGCCATGGGCACTGCTGGGGCAGCGCTGACACCTCAGGGCAGGGCCTGGGGGCTGGAGGCTCCTTGCCCAGGCTCTCTCCAGAACACCTGGCCAGGCCAACGCTGAGCACAGAAAAGCCCCGGGAGCAGCCCCAGGCTGGCCGTGGGCAGGCTGGGCCCAAACAGCATGGCTGGTGCTCTGCAAGGTCCCTGCAAGGGGAGAGCCTGGCAAGGAGCAGCAGAGCAGGGGCTGATCCATCCCCAGTGTGCTGGACACCCCAGGGCAGCGTCCCAGAGCGTCCTCGTGCACCTGCCAACAACATCCCCCCTCTGCAGCCCTGGCCTCTCCCCCAGCTCACACAGGTGCCCCATCCTTGCAGGCACACACACGGCAGCACTGCCTCAGGAGCCCCTGTTTGCATTGCACAGAGCAGGCGTCAGCACCGCCATGGTGCTGCTGTGGGCAGAGGGACCTGAGGGAGCACAAATGCCATCAGCCCCTGGGGCCAGCAAGGCCTGCGGGACCAGAGGGAAACCACTCAGGTTTGTCGTGGCCTCTGAAGTCAGACAGAAAGTTTGTTCCCATGAGCTGTGACTTTCCTGTCCAATTGCAGACATTGCTGCTCAGAGCCAGGGCTGCCAGGCAGCCACCCCCAAACTGCCCTGAGCATTTCCTTTGCTTCACATTTCCTTTCTTTAGTCTTTCCTTATCCAGATTTCTTCCTCTTGCCCTCCCTGTGCCCTCCCATGCAATCAGTCCATCCCTGTTTGCCCTTTCCTCTCTGGCCCCACTCCCCATTTCACTTCCTGAGCTAGCTCAATAGGAACATCCCTTAAGGAGCAGAATCAACCTCCAAGTGCTTCAGGAATTGTCTGCAGGGTCCTGCAGTGCCTGGTGCTGCTCTTTCCAGAGGCACCCCAGGCCAGGGGGGCACATCTGGGCTGGTGTGTCTGGCTGTGGGGCTCCCTGTTGTGGGCAATGAGGAGGGGCTGGAGAGGCTCTGCAGGACTGAAAGGATGGGCTTTGGGGGCTGTGAGGAGAAGCTGAGGGACCTGAGCTGCTGCACCTTCTGAGGAGGAGGCCCAGGGCACATCCTGCAAGTGCTGCAGGGGTGGTTTCAGACAATCACAGATTGAGGAAGGCTGGAAAACACCTTGGAGATCATCAAGTCCAACCTGTTCCCTGACACCGCCTTGTCTCCTCTGAGCCTCCTGTTGTCCAGGATAAAGGATAGCAGCTCCTTCAGCTGCTCCTCCCAGGACTTGTGTTCCAGAGCCCTCACCAGCCTTGTTGCCCCCCTCTGTTACTGCTCCAGCCCCTCCATGTCCTTCCTATAGTGGGGGGCTCAGAACTGGACACAGCACTCCAGGTGCTGCCCAACCAGTGCTGAGTACAGGTGAAGAATCACTGTCCTACTCGTGCTGGCTAGGAGCAGGGCAGTGCCAACATTCCCCCTTCTGGGACACCACAGCTGTGGCAGACCCAACATTCCATCCCTGGAAATGCTCCATGAGAAGCTTCCAGTCAACGCAACTGACTGGCCACTGAGCACCCCCAGCCTGGCCTGATGTGGATTCCTCTGCACACAGCTCAGGCAAGATCCCCTTGGAGAACTTCACTTTTCCACAGACAAGTGCCCCCAGGTCCCTTTCTGCCTGACCCCTCTCCAGCCACTCTGTCCCCAGCCTGGAGCACTGCAGGGGTTCTTGTGGTCAAGGTGCAGGACCCAGCTCTTGGTCTTGTTAAACCTCACCCTGTTGGATTTGGGCCCTGGATCCAGCCTGTCCAGGTCCCTCTGCAGAGCTCTCCTACCCTCCAGCACATCCACACTCACACCCAGCTTGGTGCCATCTGCACTGTGCTCCCTTCTCCACATCATCAATAAAGATGTTAAACAGGACTGGGCCCACACTGATCCCTGCAGGACACCACTGCACACACGCTGCATGTGGCACCATTCCCCACCACTCTCTGGGCCCCGATGTCCATCCAGTTCTTAGCCCAGGGAGGGGTGAACCGCTCCAAGACACAGGCTTCAGCTTTTCCAGGGAATGCTGTGGGATGGGGTGTCCAAGGCTAAAGTTCAAGTAGACAACATCCACAGCCCTCCCTGTATCCACCAGGCCCTGTCAGAAAACTCCTGGTGGGCAGGAGCTGGGCAGGAGGCAGCCGTGTGCCCTGGCAGCGAGGCAGGGCAGGAGCACCCAGGGCTGTGGGACCAGGACATCAAGGACGTGGATTATCCAGGGCACTGGGGCCTGGTTTGGGTTGCCCAGGGCAGGAAAGATGTCTGGCAGCTGGAGCAGGGTGAGGGAAGGGCCTCCAAGGTGGGGCTGGAGCCCTTTGGCTGTGAGCAGAGGCTGAGGGAGCTGGGCTTGTCCAGCCCGGAGCAGGGAAGGCTGAGGGGCTCCTCATCCCAGCCTGGCAGTGCCAGCCAGGAGCTGATGGAGAACACAGAGCCAGGATCTTCACCGGGGGGCCTGGGGGGAGACAAAAGACAATGGGTGGAAAGGGGGAAAGAGGGGAGATCAGACAGGACATGTGGAAAACTCTTGTTCCCATGGGCTCAGACAGGTTCTCAGATAATGCCCTATCACTCTTCTTTTGGATAATCAAATTCTGATCACACCTGGCCTTAAACCACTTGGTCTGACCCAGTCTCTGACAGCTTGGGCTGCAGACTTGCTGAGGTCCCTTCCATCCTCAGCACCTTGATGATCCTGGAACAATGCTGCGCTCGATTTTGGAATGGGCCAGAGCAGATTTTTATGGGACAGGAGCCCTCTGGGGGTGTAGGGAACCTGACACTTGCAAGGTGCATGAACACATCTCACTAGCTGGGGCATTTGAGTACTTGAAGAAATATCCATGTCTTCCCACCAGGAGAGAACAGAAATTTCCTGGATATGTACTGATGACAGGAGAAGAAATCCTGCCCTTCCCCTCTACCTGTGTCACTTCTGTGCTGTCTATTATTTCATGTCCCTCTCCATTTGGGTGTTACCCGCTCTCCTGTTTAAATGGCCATGTCTAAGGATATCTATTCACGAGACGAGATGGTTCTATGGCCCTCCCATTGCTCCCAGATTTCCTTCTCCACTTGTTCTCTGATAATTTCACATCAGTTTTAGTTGTGTTTTCATTTGTAATAGAATCACCCTTTCTAATGTCTTTTTTTAAACTGTTTCTGAATGGAAATCCCTTGTGCATGGTGGACATATCTGATACTGGTTTGACATTGCACAGAACTGAGGGAAGAATTCTGATGTTTATTAAATTATAACATTGATACACTTCTTATGTTGGCCATGAAGAGAAGCCTTCCTGTCCCTCTGAGTCTCAGCAGTTCCTGACCCCCAAAGGACACAAACCTGATGAGCTGTGGTGCCCACTGCACTGGTGGCTCTTGCACCTCCCTCCACAGCCACAGCAGAGCTCCCTTGTCCCACAAAGTCCCTGGCAATGCAGGGATGAAGGAAACAGGACAGGCTGTGGGGATCAGGGGCAGGGCACGGCCAGGGATTTGGGGTGGTTGTGAGCCCAGGGCAGGAGCCGGCCCTTGGCCTTGCTGAAGCTCATCCAATTGTCCTGGGCCCATGGCTCCAGCCTGGCCAGATCCCTGTGCAGAGCTTGCTGCCCTGCAGCACAGCCACACTCCCAGCCAGCTTGGGCTCCCCTGGACACTGACTCAGGGTGCCCTCCATGGCCTGGTCCACATCAGCAAGGAACACATTGAACTGCCCTGGCCCCAGTCCTGAGCCCTGGGGACACCCCTGCATGTGGCTCCATTGCCCAGCACTCCTTGGGCTGCACTTGTGTTTGCCATGGAGCTGGGCCTGCCTTGGCTTCTGTTTGCTGGCCCCAAATGAACATCCCTCTGTGTCTGGGGCAGCTCCTTCTCCAAGGAAAGCAGCTGGGACTTGGTGCCAAGGAGCTGAAAGCTGCAGGCACAGCCTGGACTGGAGGAAGCTCAGATTTGCACTGGGCTGCTCTGAGTGCCAGGGCTTGGATGAGGGAAATGGTGGAGTGGGGGTAGGGACAGAGTGTGATTGATTGTCAGCCATAAAGGGACTGGATGTTCATATCTGCTCAGAATGCATGAGGAGGTGCTGGGGGATAAATATGAACTGGAAATTGCTGATATCAGTATATAAATATGAAAATAATAAATATGAAAAAATATCTTCTCTCTTTTTGTTTTGAAATGAAATATATTTTGATTTGAGTGAAAGCTTAGACAAGTTCTGGCTCATGCTCCAGTTTTTGGTAGTAGCTCTGTTTCAGGATACCTGAACATCAACTTTTTGCTTAACAAGTTCTTGAGAATGCAAATTTAGGTCTATTATAAAATGAATTATTTACTGAATGGACTCAAGATTAACAGACAAGAGACTTTAAATGGACTACTTACTGCACAGATACAAACCAAAGAAGTACAGGTAGATACAAACCCAGTGCACAATAAAGTTACCTATATTACAGCTAGTGAAGAAATAGCAGAGATCAGGAGTCAATGTAACTTACCACTGAACTGATGAGGGAATGCACATGGAGCCCTTTCACTCAGCTTCCAGAAAAGGAAACACAAAGATTCATCCAGATTTGGGAGTGAAGCCCTATCTGTTTCCAGGGATTATGCAGAAGAGTTTTGTATGGTGAAAGTTTTGTGTATATTTTATAGTTTGTACAGTGAAGTGTGTGTCACTCAGAAATTC
This sequence comes from Cinclus cinclus, assembly GCF_963662255.1. NCBI lineage: Eukaryota > Metazoa > Chordata > Aves > Passeriformes > Cinclidae > Cinclus > Cinclus cinclus. Next base: position 2,059,075 of record NW_026912098.1, on the reverse strand, counting down.
AAGGCTTATCTCCCTCCCTTCAGTCTGCTCTCAAGGCAGGATGTTCATGGGCAGCTGGGAATTCCACCTCCCTGGCACCAGAGAGAACTCAGCACAGGACAGATGTCCAGCCTGGGTTATCTCAGCAATTGCTGAGAGGGGGAAGATGCCCTGAGTGATGGCCCAGCTGATGGACAGAACAGATGAGCTCTGCTGTGCCACAGGGGAAGTCCTCCTGCAGGAACCTCATGGAACCAGGGGGGTGTTGTGACATTGTGATGGCTCCTGGAACCAAGGAGAGAGACCATGGTGACACCAGTGAACCTCCTGGAACCAGGGAGAGAGCCCATGGTGACACCAATGAACCTCACGGAACCAAGGAGAGAGACCATGGTGACACCAATGAACCTCCTGGAACCTAGGAGAGAGACCATGGTGACACCAATGAACCTCCTGGAACCATGGAGAGAGACCATGGTGACACCAATGAACCTCCTGGAACCTAGGAGAGAGACCATGGTCACACCAATGAACCTCATGGAACCAAGGAGAGAGACCTTGGAGACACCAATGAACCTCATGGAACCAAGAGTCCTTTGCAACAAATCAATGCCTCATGGAAGCAAAAAGAGCATTGAGACACCAATGGTTTGTCAGGACTTGCTTGATCCCAATGAGCCCCGTGGTGCATTTGGTGCTGAGCTCTTGAACCTCAGGGCCTGAGAGGAGATTGCACAAAGTTTTCCAGGAGTCCAAGTCAGAAGAAAAACCCAAAGTGTCTCAAAGCATTAATGGGATCCACTGAGGTACATCCCCAACATAAGATCCTCTTGGACTCCTTGGAAGAGACAACTGGAGGCCACAATTGCCCAAAAACCTCTCAAACAATGAGAGAGGAAAAGACAAGGGAAAGTTCTTTAAAAAAACTGAAGTGCCTTGAAGCATTAATGAGCACCACTGAGTGCTGTTACTGAGGAGCCCTCTCAAGAGACTAATTAAAGCAGATAATTGGAGGCCATGATTGCACAAAGCTCTCAGAGACTCCAAGGCAAAAGTAAAACCCCAAGTCCATGGAAAAACCTGCAGTCCCTGGGAGCATGAAGGAGCCCCCAGGGCCATTCCTGACCAAGGCTCCCCAGGGACTGGTCCCAGCAGATCCCTGAGGCCACTGGCATGTGGGGGGATGCTGAGGGCAGGACAAGGGCTGACAGTGCCCAGCCTTGCTGGGGCTGTGCCAGGAGGCCCCAGGGGCTCAGGACAAGGTGTCTGCTCACAGCCCTTGCTGGCACAGACCCTGCTGTGCCCCAGGCCACCAAGACTTGGCTTCTCTTTGTCCCCTCCTGTCATCACTGCCTCCAATTTCCTGCTCTGACTGCAACCTGGGCACACTTTCTCAGTTGTGTCCCTCAGTGGGACCCATTAAAAGTGAAAGAAACTTTGGACTTCGATTCTGGCTTGGAGTTCTTGAGAGGTTTCCTAACAAACCACAGCTCTGCCTTGATTCCCCACTGGTCTGCTGCAGTTCATGAGGAAAGTTTCAACTCTACTTATGAAACTCCTAGTTTCCCCACTGCAAACAGACACACTTCTCAGGTGTGTGCCAGCCCAAGGTGCCACCAAAACCACTGCAGAGCTGCCCTGGGCCAGCTGTGAGGGTGGATCATCATCCCAACCTGCATTGGGCACTGCCAGGGGCTGTGGCCATGGACACTGCACTGACCCCACTGCTGGGTTTGGGTGCCATGGAAACCATGAGAAGTTCAATTTTCTTTGGAAACAGTGGGGAGGACTGGGACATACTGGGGAACACTGGGAATGCTGAGGGGGATCTGGGTGGACTGGGATGGACTGTGGGGGTTCACAGAAACACACTGGGACATACTGGGACATACTGGGACTGACACTGGGCAATACTGGAGCAATTTATGAATACTTTGAGTGATAATGGGGTATACTGGGACAAACTGGAGACACTCTGAACAGTGTGGGGATGACGGGGGACACTGGGGCGTACTATGGATGACACTGGGGAGTACTGGAAGAGAATACAAATGAACTCAGGTGTATTGGGAGAGCCTGGAGAGGTGCTGGGGTTGTATTGAACTGTACTGGGGATGAACTGGGCTGTACTGGGAGGGACTGGAGGGGTTCAATGGGCTGCTCCCGCCCCCGCCCATCACTGCCCGCAGCCAATCAGCGCCGGGAATCGGGGAATGGGGGCGGGGCCTGTGACGGCGCCATCTTTTCCTTTTCGCCTCTAACACCCATCATGCACCGCGGCCCGATAGAGCCCCATTGGAGCTGGGACTACAACGTCCATCATGCCCCGCGCTCCACAGAACTCCGCTATTTGCCCCCTCCCCCCATGTACCATAATAGTCCCCCACACTCTCCAGGATCCCGAAGTGCCCCCTCACCATCCTCTCAGAATCCCCCAAAAGCGGCTCCGGATTCCCTGGATGCTCCCAGCGCCACAGATTCCCGTTACAACCACTTCTGGGAATTAATCTCCTGTCACCTCCCGCGGCCCCATAGCCCCATATAACGCAGTTGCACGTTTAAAACACCCGCCGTGTTCCTCGCCCTAAAGGGCCCCGTTGGACCTCCCCAAGCTCCCCCCAAATGCTCCCGAACCGTACACGTTCCCCCCTGAGCACGTCAAGTCACAGCTCGGACTCAAAAGTGTCCCCCAGGAGCCTTCCCGGACCCCAAATGCCCCGTCCCAGACACTTCCGGGACTACAGCTCCCGTCATGCACCGCGCCCGACAGAGAGACATTGCAGCTGCGCCTTCAACTCCCGTGATGCTCCGCGGCTCCACTGAACAGTATTCTACCCGCGCCTACAACTCCCATCATGCCCCGCGCCCCAGAGAGCCCCGTTCGAGCCCCCCAATTGCCCGCCCGGACCCCGAAGGGCTCCACATTCCCCTCCCCTCCCTCCAAGTTTTTCCCCCTGGACCCCCAAGAGCTGCCCCGTACGCCGAGGTGTCCGTCAGAATCCCTCAGTGCCCTGCCCAGTGCCCACCCGGCTCCCTGAAGTGTCCTGCAGACCCTCAAGTTCTATCTAAATTCCCTCCCCAGACACAAATCATCCCCAAATGTGCCCCAAAAAAGTTTCCATAGATCCCAAACTGGCATAAAAAGGATTACAAAAGGACTGCTAAAAACACTAGCATAAAGAAGGAGAAATGAACAGCCAATAATTTAAAGGATTTGTGTTGCTTCGAACCAATGACTAGTAACTTCTCTGGTTTCTAAAAAATTGATAGATTTTAATATAAAAACTAAAATTAGATAATTAAAAATAATGTTTCTTTTTATAAATAGAAAAATAAATTTCTTTAGTAAATTTAATTATTTTTCATTTATTAAATGAAAAACTGCTAATATTTCCTTTTATAAGGAAAATATATTTATAATTTTATTGTTTACTTTAATTGTAATTATAAGAATACATTTATAGGGATTTTTTTTTTATTTTTCAGGATGTCAGTCTCAGGTGGGCAATGTCAGACATGGTGAGGGTGGGGGTGAGGAGCAGGTTGTTCAAACAGGGTCAGCCCTGAAAGGGATCATTCTTCTCTGTGCCCAGACCTCCTAAGGAGACATTCAGCATCAACATCACCTGGGGAGTGATCTATCATTTTTCTATCTCCTCTGCAATGAGCTGAAAAATAAAAATAATATGCCCTGGATTAAAACCAAAAATCATGAGGTGCACTTTGGAATCTCCCTCCTTAACACAACTCCAAAGTGACTGCAAGCAGCTGCACAAGCCCTGGAGACTTGAAGACAATGGAAGGAAGACAAAGAGCTCCCAAGGCCTTTGTGTATTTTAATGATGCCCAGATTTGGGGATTTGGGGCTGATGGCAGGAGCCTGAGGCACTGAGAGAAGGTTGAAGAAGCTGCTGCAGGAGTCAGCAGCAAAACTGCAAGTGCCTTGGAGCATCAGTGGCCGCCATGAGTGAGGGCAGGGAGTGCCCAAGGCTCCCCAGGGCCTGGGGAGAGCAGATCCTTGAGGGCAGGATTGCAGGAGCCAAAGGCTGTGAGCAGGGAACTGCAATGCTGAGCAAGGCCTGGGCTGGCTGGAGGAAGCAGAAAGGCCAAGGCTGAGCCCAGGCCTGGGACAGCAGGGCCTGTCCCTCACGGGTGGCTCGGGGCTGTTGCTGGGGCAGTGGGATGGCAGGGGCAGCAAGGACAAATGGCATCAGCCTGTGGGACACTCCACATGCTCATGGAACCAAGGCACAGGGTGACACTGTGGGGCCTCATGGAAACAAGAGGCCACGGTGAGCCTGCAGGGCTGTAACACCCCAGAAGAATGAAATGATATGGGTAACCAAAGGTTCCTTTACTTGAGTTTGGTGCACAGGAGAAACCCCAGCCAGATATTCTCAAGAGGTCAAAGTGGCACAAAACTTTTAGTGGCAAAGTATAGAAAATCAAGGAATTCTGGAAAATGATTTAATATCAAATCCAATTCAACATAAAACTCTTATCATGGCAGGAACTTCTTTAACTTTGGCCATTTAAACTTAGAAACCTTTAAACATTTAAATTGTTGAGGTACCCTAAACTGTTCTATATAAAGGACATTAGAAGGAGAAGAAAGAGAGAGAGACCGAAGGACAGAAGCTCTCTAGAAAGACACACACACATGGCTACCAACTCCTAGGGTTCCAGTGTGGGTGAGACACAGACCCCAGGAGAAGGCAGGGTACGCACCATGGGCTGAGCTCCTGCTCTGTGTTCTCAGCCCCTGGCCCTTCGTGGGCCTCCCCCCAGGTGGGACTTGGGATGGCTCGGGCAATGAGAGCCTGGGTCAGCACCAGCCCACTGTGGGACTGACTGACAGCTCATCCCGAGGTCTCTCAGGACATGGATCTCATCCAGCCTCTGACAGTGACCATGGTGACACTGCAGAACCTCATGGAACCATGGGTCAGTTGTGACAAGGACAGCAGCAGATCCAAGGACACCATGGAGACACTATGGATCCCCATGGAACCAAGGGGCCATTGTGACAGTGTGGGAACGTGTCTCCTCACAGAACTCAGGAGTCCATGGTGACTGATAAGGAAGATGCCTTTACAGCCAATTCAGTCACTGAACATATGGCTTCACAAGGCTGCAGGTGTGGTCAGTGGGGTGTGGTCAGTGGGTGTGGTCATTGGGATGTGGTCAGTGAGGGGTGGTCTCTTGGTGCGGTCTGTGTGGGCAGTGGATGTGGTCATTGGGGGAGGTCAGTGGGTGCAGCCAGTTGTGCTGGTCATTAGGATATGGGCACTGTTTTTTTGGTATGGATGGAGTCAGTGAGTGTGGTCAGTGTGGGTGTCAGTGATTCTGGTCAGTGCAGGTGGTCAGTGGGGGTATGGTCAGTTTGGGGGTCATTGGGGTGTGGTCAGTTTCTGTGGTCAGTAGGTGTGGACTGTGGTTGTGGTCAGTTGGATGTGGTCAGTAGATGTGGGTAGTGGGGGTGGTCCATGGCAGAATTTGGTGGGCTGTGGTCAGTGAGTGTGGTCAGTGGGGTGGGGACATTGGTGTCTTGGCAATAGGTGTGTTCACTGGGTGTGGTCAGTGGTTATGGTCAGTGGGTGTGGTCATTGGACATGGTCAGTGTGGAGTGGTCAGAGGGGGTGGTCATTGGGTTGGTCATTGGGGTTTGGTCAGTGGGTGTGGGGAGTGGATGTGGGTTGTGGGTGTGGTCCCTGGGTGTATCATCAGTTGGGAGGTCTTTTGGGTGTGGTCAAGGGGTGTGGCCAGTGGGGTTTGGTCAAGGGGGAGTGGTCAGTGAATGTGGTCATTGGGGTGTGGTCAGTGAGTGTGGACATTGGTTTCCTGATATGGGTGTGGTCAGTGGCTGTGGTCACTGGTTAAGGACAATGGAGCTGTTCAGTAGGGGTATGGTCAGTTTAGGGGTCATTGGGGTGTGGTCAGTGGTTATGGTTGGGGGTTGTTAGCTGGGGTATGGTCAGCTGGGAGTTCTTTGGGCTGTGGTCAGTGGGTGTGATCACTGTGTGTGGGCAGTGGGTGTGGGCAGTTGGAAGGTCTCTGGGTGTGGTCACTGGTGTGGGCTGTGGTCACTGGTGTGGTCATTTGGGTGTGGTCATTTGGGTGTGATCATTTGGGTAGTCATTGGGTGTGGTCAGTTGGTTGCTGGGGGGTCGTGAGTGGCTTTGGGCAGTGAGAGGGTGGTCAGTGGGTGTGGTAAATGGGGTGGCCAGTGCAGTGTGGTCAGTTGTTGGTGTGGTCAGTGGAGGTGGTCTGTGAGCTGTGAGGAGTGGTGATTGGGGCTGGTCAGTGGCTTTGCTCAGTGGCTGTGTGTAGTGGCTAACAGCTGGCCTTGAGGCCTTACAGTTATAATTAATCCTGACTGTAATTTTATAACTGAAATGTTAGTAATTACTGTCACATGAACATGAAGTTTTGTGTCATCCCTTCTGTCTCCACTGCCATGAGTGATCAGCAATAACCCGACCATGGGGACAGCGGTGGAGATGGAACCCCAGCAGGGGAAGGTGACCAGGAAGAGTTGCCAGCAGCTGAGAGCTGTGGAGGTCTGGACCTTGTGAATGGAAAAACCTGCTGGGGACCTTTGTAAACAGAGGACTCTTATAAAAAGAAGAAGCGGCTGGAGATATGGGAACGTGATTTTCCCCAGGAGAAAGAGAAGGGGCTCAGAACCATGCACTGGACACAGCCATAAGAGCCCAGCAGAGATGCCGTGGGCACCACCCACCAGGGAAGCAGCAAGGAGAGTGAGTGCACCCTCGGGAACGCAGCATGGGAGGAGAGGCAGGAAGTGCAGGAAGCCGAGGGAGGGATGGTTGATATCCAGGACCCCTATCCTTTCCTTGCCACCCTGCTGCATTGACAGCGGAGCTCCCACAGCACTGCTATTGGCATCCCCTGTATCGTGTGTGGGTTTGACCACACTGCGAGTGCCCGAGCTGCTGCCATCACCATTGGGTGAGCAAGTGCAGCCCAGAGAGGACTGAGCCCCGGCCATGGGGGAAGGTGCTTGGCCAAGGCCAAAGGAGGCTCCCTGTGTGCCCTGCTGCCCTCTCCCTGAGCTCCTGAGAGCTCTGCGGCCCCTCCTGCCATCCCATCTGCCCAGGCCAGCACAACAGCCCCGGCCTTGGGGCCCTCCAGAGCTGCTCCTGCTCCAGGCCCAGGGCCCATCCAAAAGCTGGGGCAGCCACAAAGCTGGGCTCATTTCTGCTCATTCCTGCTCTGATGAGGATGGATCCTCAATGATTTAGAGGTTGCTGAAGAATTTTACTACTCCAGAAGCCTCTTCTTTATGGAGTTCAGAACTTCAGACACAAAAGTTCATAAACATTTGTTCAAAACAAATAAAGAAAAAAAGTATAAGTGAATAAGTGGGAATAAGTGAAGTTATCAAATCCTCTGTTATTAATTAGATGCGTTTCAGAACTGTATTCCAAGAGAATATACCATATTGACAACAATGCAGAGAGAAGTATTTTGTCCTGTTAGGTTTACTTTTCCTGTTTCTAGGTTGACATCAGCAATGTCCAATTAATATTGACCCCCAGAACCGTCTAGTGCAGTCTGAAGAGATATGAAAATCAAGACCCTTCATGGCTGACAATCAGTCACGCTTTGTCCCCACACCCTTCCTACCATTTCCGTCATCCAGCTCCAGTGATTGCTATGGATCAGGAATGGTGTGGCCAGCAGGAGCAGGGCAGTAATCCTTCCCATTTGTTTGGCATTGCTTAGGCAGTACCCTGAGTGCTGTGTCCAGTTCTGGGCCCCCCAATTTAGGGAGGACATGGAGGAGCTGGAGTGTGTCCAGAGAAGGCGACAAGGCTGGCGAGGGGTCTTGAACACAGCTCCTCTTAGGAGTGGCTGATGGAGCTGAGGATGTTTATCCTGGAGAAGAAGAGGCTCAAGGGAGACCTCATCACTCTCTACAAATCCCTGACAGAAGGGAGCAGCCAGGTGGGGGTCAGGCTCTTCTCCCAGGGAGCAAAGACATGAGAAGAGGATGCAGCCTTAAAGCTGCACTAAGGGAGATTTAGGCTGGACATTAGTAAATATTCTTCACAACATTGGTGATTGGAAGGTCATTGGAATGGGCTGTCCAGAGAGGTAGGTGCGTCACCATTCCTAGAAGAGTTTCAGGAAAGACTGGATGTGGCACTGAGTGCCATGGTCTGGGTGACAAGGTGGTGTTGGGTCACAGGTTGGACTTGATGCTCTCTAAGGTCTTTTCCAGCCTGGGTGATTCTGGGATGATTGTGACACTGCAGGGCCCTGGGGAAGCAAGGGCCACTGTGACACTGCGGGGCCTGGTGGAACTGAGAGGACCGGAGTGACACTGTGTACGACATGGCACCATAGAGCCAAGGGGCCATTGTGACACTGTGGGGATAAATGGAATCAAGGAGTCCATGGTGACAGTCTGGGTCCTCGTGGAACCACAGAGGTCACTGTGACACTGCAGGGCCTTGTGGAACCATGCAGAGCATTGTGACAGAGCAGGGCCTCGTGTAATGATGGGGCCATTGTGACACTGTAGTGCCCCATGGAACCAAGGGGCCAGGTCTGCTCGACAGGGACTCTTAGAATGAAGGAAACATGTATGACATTGGTGCCTCTTGAGACCAAGAGGCCATTGTGACACTGGGAGGCCTCATGGAATCATGGAGACAATTGTGAGACTTCAGGGACTCATAGAACTGCGGTGGCACCAAGTTTTTCTGGCAGTGTTCATATGCAAGAGAGTAGGAGGGCTCTGCACAGGGACCTGGACAGGCTGGATCCAGGGCACAAATCCAACAAGGTGACATTTAACGAGACCAAGAATGGGGACCTGCTCTTTGACCACAACAACCTCTGCAGTGCTACAAGCTGGGGACAGAGTGGTTGGAAATGGTCCAGGCAGAAAGTGACCTGGGGGCAGTGATGGACAGCAGGGTGGGCATGAGCCAGCAGTGTGCCCAGGTGGCCAAGAAGGCCATTGGCACCTGGGCCTGGATCAGGAATGGTGTGGCCAGCAGGAGCAGGGCAGTGATTCTTCCCCTGTGCTCTGCACAGCACCTTGAGTGCTGTGTCCAGTTCTGGGCCCCCCAATTTAAGAAGGACATGGAGGGGCTGGAGTGTGTCCAGAGAAGAGCAACAAGGCTGGTGAGGGGTCTAGAATACAAGTCCTGTGAGGAGGGGCTGGGAGAACTGGGATTGTTTATCCTGGACAAAAGGAAGCTCAGGGAGACAAGGCAGTGTCAGGGCACAGGTTGGACTTGATGATCTCCAAGGCCTTTTCCAGCCTTCCTCATTCTGTGATTCTCTGAAACCACCCCTTGAGCAGTTCAGGATGAGCCCTGGGCCTCCTCCTCAGAAGGTGCAGCAGCCCAGGTCCCTCAGCTTCTCCTCACAGCCCCCAAAGCCCATCCTGTCAGTCCTGCAGAGCCTCTCCAGCCCCTCCTCATTGCCCACAACAGGGAGCCCCACAGCCAGACACACCAGCCCAGATGTGCCCCCCTGGTCTGTGGTGCCTCTGGCAAGGGAGCGGCACCAGGCACTGCAAGACCCTGCAGACCATTCCTGGACCACTTGGAGGATGATCCTGCACCCCAAGGGACATTCCCATCGTGCCAGCTCAGGAAGTGAAATGGGGAGTGGGGACAGAGAGGAAAGGGATGGGTGGTTTGCAGGGGAGGTTACAGGGAAGCGCAACAGGAAGAAATCTGGATCAGGAAAGAGTAAAGAAAGCAAAGATGAAGCAAAGGAAATGCTCAGAGCAGTGTGGGGGTGGCTGCCTGGCAGCCCTGGCTCTGAGCAGCAATGTCTGCAATGGGACAGGAAAGTCACAGCTCATGGGAACAAACTTTCTGTCTGACTTCAGAGGCCACGACAAACCTGAGTGGTTTCCTTCTGGTCCCGCAGGCCTTGCTGGCCCCAGGGGCTGATGGCATTTGTGCTCCCTCAGGTCCCTCTGCCCACAGCAGCACCATGGCGGTGCTGACGCCTGCTCTGTGCAATGCAAACAGGGGCTCCTGAGGCAGTGCTGCCGTGTGTGTGCCTGCAAGGATGGGGCACCTGTGTGAGCTGGGGGAGAGGCCAGGGCTGCAGAGGGGGGATGTTGTTGGCAGGTGCACGAGGACGCTCTGGGACGCTGCCCTGGGGTGTCCAGCACACTGGGGATGGATCAGCCCCTGCTCTGCTGCTCCTTGCCAGGCTCTCCCCTTGCAGGGACCTTGCAGAGCACCAGCCATGCTGTTTGGGCCCAGCCTGCCCACGGCCAGCCTGGGGCTGCTCCCGGGGCTTTTCTGTGCTCAGCGTTGGCCTGGCCAGGTGTTCTGGAGAGAGCCTGGGCAAGGAGCCTCCAGCCCCCAGGCCCTGCCCTGAGGTGTCAGCGCTGCCCCAGCAGTGCCCATGGCCTGTCCCTGCTGCAGCCCTGGCACTGCCACCCCCAGGGCTGTGCCCGGCCCCGAGAGCACTCAGGCCCTGCAGCAACACCAGGGGCAGGAGGGCAGCGGGGCAGTGGCACGGGAGCAGCACTGGCAACACCAAGTGCTGCTGCTGCTGCTGCTGGGCACAGCTGCTGTGCTAGCACTGATCTGCCCCAGCTCTGCACACAGACCTTGCTGCTGCAGCTCCAGGGAAGGGAACAAAATGGGCATCTATGGAGGAAACTTTGCTGCTAGAGAGATCCTTTAGTTCATTAGAGACACTTAGAGCACAGCTACTCACTGACACACTCTGTGGCCACTGTGAAGGTGGAGAGAAACAAAATTATAACCTGCACAATCTACAAATTTCCTTTGTGGACAATATAAAAAAACAAAGGAAGAAAATTCCACAACCAAACTAACAAGAAGTATTCAAAATTACTTTTATTACAAGTGATTTGTGAAAATTGGCCCCCCGTTCAATGTTTATGAAATCCTCGTGCCAGCAATCTCCACACTGCAGCTTTGAGCTCCTGGTTCCTCAAGCTGTAGATGAAGGGGTTCAGGGCTGGAGGCACCACTGAGTACAGAACTGACAGGGACAGGTCCAGGGTTGGGGAGGAAATGGAAGGGGACTTCAAGTAGGCAAAAAACCCAGTGCTGAGGAAAAGAGAGGCCACGGCCAGGTGAGGGAGGCAGGTGGAAAAGGCTTTGTTCCGTCCCTGCTCAGAGGGGATTCTCAGCACAGCCCTGAAGATCTGCACATAGGAGAAAACAATGAACAAAAACCAACTAAAATACAGAAATGCACTTAGCACAATGATCCCAAGTTCCCTGAGGTAGGATTTGGAGCAGGAGAGCTTGAGGATCTGTGGGATTTCACAGAAGAACTGGCCCAGGGCATTGCCATGGCACAGGGGCAGGGAAAATGTATTGGCTGTGTGCAGCAGAGCATGGAGAAAGGCACTGGCCCAGGCAGCTGCTGCCATGTGGGCACAAGCTCTGCTGCCCAGGAGGGTCCCGTAGTGCAGGGGTTTGCAGATGGACACGTAGCGGTCGTAGCACATGATGGTCAGGAGGGAATATTCTGTTCCAATGAAGAATGTAAAGAAAAAGAGCTGAGCAGCACATGCAGAGTAGGAGATGTTGTTGGTGTGCCAGAGGGAATTGTGCATGGCTTTGGGGACAGTGGTGCAGATGGAGCCCAGGTCAGTGAGGGCCAGGTTGAGCAGGAAGAAGAACATGGGGGTGTGCAGGTGGTGGCCGCAGGCTACGGCGCTGATGATGAGGCCGTTGGCCAGGAGGGCAGCCAGGGAGATGCCCAGGAAGAGGCAGAAGTGCAGGAGCTGCAGCTGCCGCGTGTCTGCCAATGCCAGCAGGAGGAAGTGCCTGATGGAGCTGCTGTTGGACATTTGGCCCCTCTTGGCATGAAAATCTTTTACAGGACAAGAAGTAAGAGACAAGTTAGGTGGGACTTGTATAACACAAAATCAAAGCCATTTCCAAAATCAGAGACATTCCTGCTTTCACATAGAATACTCTTTGTCTTTCAGGAAATGCTCCCTCAGGGCTGAGTGGGAGGTGTGTTTGATGGAGACCACAGCTGCAGTGATGGGAAGGACATCATCTCAGGTCCTCATGTCAATTCAGGTCTACTCTGCACGGGTGGGAAGGGACAGGGACCAGACCTACTGTTCAATATTTTCTGTGGAAATCCTTTCCTATGAACAGGAACCCCTCATCATCTTCACTCCTGCTGTGTAGGAATGGGAATGGTAAAACCTGTCAACATTTTCTACATTTTTTTAAAAGGTATTGTTCATTTTTCTTGCTGACTTCTTTTAGGTGTCAGAAACCCTCAGCATTTCTGCTGCTGGCAGGGATAACAGAGCACCTTCTGTGGGGCAAAGTGATGAGAGGAGAGGGAACTGGGCCCGGGGCTGCAGAGATGCCCCACGGCTCTGCTGCAGCTCTGCCTGCACAGGAGGGGCTTCACGCCTTGGAGCCCCAGCCCTGAGGGCAGAGGCTTGGCTGGGGGACAGGAGGGAGGGGGCTTCTTCAGACCGAGGGGCTGCACTGCTGAGGGGGATCCTCTGGAGATGTCTAAACTTTCCCTGCCTCAACATTTTTGGTTTTTGTTTTCTCTCCTTCCCTGAACTTCTCTCTGCTTCCTGGAGATTTTCCTCCTGGAGTTTTTTCCCTCTGCCAGCACTCACACACCCGAAATCTCTGTGCACTCTCCTTGGCCCTACAGAACCCTGCCTGTTTTCAGGGCACTGGATGGGGGCAGGTTCTGTTTGCAGCTTGGAGAAAGGACAGGTCAGACTGAGCCTGATGGGTCCAGCACAGGGGATGCTGGTGCTGTCCAAGGGCAGAGTGGCTGAAACCTCTTTAGGAAACTACCATTGACTTACAGAGCACCCAGGGCTACAATTCAGATCTCTCAGATACAAAATTAATAATTTTATAATATTTTATCTTTTCCATTTCACGGGAGAAGGAATTTGGAAACAATCTCAGGAAATTCCCCATCTTTATAGAGATCTTCTTGAAAATATCCTGGAAGTGAGCTGAAGCTCTTGGCTTCTTCTCCTCTACAGCGGACATACTCTGAGTTGCACTTACAGATTTGTTTTCAGTGGGATCTTCCAGCTTTAGGAGATCACTGCAGGAGCTGCAGCTGCATTGTCCTGCAGCCAGAGGCTTCCTGTGTCCAGGGCTGGGAGTGATTCTGCCCCAGGCACTTGGGAGCATCTTCCCAGCCCTGACTGATTGAAGCTCTCTGTGCCTCTGTGCTGTGCCTGGGGTGGCTGCAGGCAGTGCCCTCAGCCCTGCTGGGCTGGGAGAAGAGCTGCTCCTTAGCCGAAATGTCATTTTGAAGCTCTTCTTGGTTTCCATGGGCTCCTTCTGTGCCAGGAGCCTGGCTCATCTCAGCAGAACAGACACAGCACAAGGACTTTAATGACCCTCTCAGGGCTTTGGTGTTGTTTACATCAGACATTACACCCTGAAAGAGTGTTCAAAAAACTTCTCAAGAACTGAGAATGAGATTTAAAGTTCAAAGTTTTCTAAAGTTGTAATGGGTCCCACTGAGGGCCACAACTGAGAAAGTGTCCCTAGGTTCCAGTTAGAGCAGAATATTGGTGACACTGAAGACAGGTGGGGACAAACAAGGGAAAGGTGTCTCCAACGCTGCACAAACCTGGATGTGTTTCATGAATGCAAAGGGCCAAACCCCATGAAACAAAGGGGCCATTCTGGTTGTGCCAGGCCTCATGGAACCAAGGGGTCACTTGTGCCTGCTTGGGCTTCATGGAAACAAAGTTCCATTGTGACATTGTGGAGTGTCATGGAACAACAGAGACTATTGTGACTCTTTGGGGCCCGCTGGATCCTAGGGGCTGTTGTGGCACTGCAGGGCCCGTTCAACCAAGGGGCCATTTTAGCACAGCAGGGCCTGATGGAATCAAGGGGAGCACAGTGACAGTGTGGAGCTCCATGGAACAAAGGGGCCATTCTGACACCGTGGAACCAAGGAGACCTTTGTTACAGTTCAGGGCCTCATGGAACCATGGAGGCCATTGTGACACTGCAGAGCCCAGTGGAACCATGGAGACCATGATGACACTTGGAGGCCACGTGGAACTAAAGGACCATTGTGGCACTGCAGGGCCTCATGGAACCAAGGGCACAAGAGTGACAGTGTGAGCTCCAAGGGACCAAGGGGACATTCTTACACTGCAGAACCAAGGAGAGCATTGTGACACTGTGGAGCATCAGGGAGCCCAGGGTCCAGTGTGACACAGCAGGGCCTCATGAATCCATGGAGGCCATTTTTACAATTTGAGGTTTTGTGAAGCCAAAGGGCCGTTGTGCCATTTTAGGGCATTTTGGAACCAAGGGGACCCTATTGACACTGTGGGGATCAACGGAACCAAGTGGCCATTGTGACACTGTGGGATATCATGGAATCATCAATGGTCTGTTTTGACATTGAAGGGCCTTCTGGAACCATGGAGTCTATTGTGACACTATAGGTGATGCCTGTTGGGTAGTGCAAAGCCTCCCAGAGTCTTCAACTAAGATGAAACATGGTCATGAGTTTTTCAGACAGATATAAGTTTTGACACATTGAAATATCAGAGGTTATTCCTCCAATTACAACTTCAGTAATGAAGCTGTTAGAAAAGGCCAGGAGACAAGCTCCTTTTTAAAGGTCTTTTTTAAAGGTCAGCTCTGGGTGGGGAGCCTGAGGGGTCACACACACCTCTGCTGCACCTGCTGGACAATGCTGAGGAGGCGAATGCACAGCTCTGTCTCTTGGCAGAGCTGGGGCTTCCGTCCTCGCAAGAGTCCCTAGGAAGACACCTGTGGGATGGTGGTCTAGGGGTGTTATTCTGGATGGGTGCTGTTAAAGTTATGTGACAAGGTGGAAACCAGCTCTGCTTGACGATTTGATGTTCTTTACTGTTTTGCTGGCTCAGGAATGTTATTTTCAGTCTTTAGTTTTACACCAGCTCATTGTCTTTGGGGGTCTTTTGTTCTGCAGGATGCTGGATGTCTCTAATTTGCATATAGCCTTGGGCGCGCAGTCTCTTGGGAGCAGTGAACTGATACCGGATGGAATGGGGCACAGGTACAGAGCAGGTGATGGGAAGGGATACAAATACAGGATCAGCAGAACACGTCTGAACTTACCAAGGGATATTAACACTTAACAATGACAACAAAAGGTAAGATTTAGCATTTTACAACTTAATATTCAATAGCAAGCTAACACTTTAATTAAGAGCTTATTAACACTTGATATTCAAAAGTAAACTGACACCTTAATCAAGAGTTCATGACATTGGGGTTTTAGTCTTTACAAAGCTATATTCCCCCAGTTTGCTCCCCCCCACAATTCCTTTTTGTTTTTACTTTTCAGAGTCTGAGGCTCTAGTGTGTTCTTGATTTTCAGAGGAAATGTTTAGTCTGACCAAAATGTGAAGACCTTTAACTAACGCTTTGTGTGGAGTTCAGAGGAATGCCCAAATTCAGTAGAGGACCTGAAAAATATAAAGGCTAAAATCTTAAGGCATCACAGGCCTCACTGAACCAAGGGGCCACTGTGAAACTTGGCAGCCTCATGGAACCAAAGAGTCCATTGTGACACTGCAAGGCCTCATGGAAGCAAGGAACCAATGTGACACTATGGGGTCTTGTCGTGCTAAGAAGTGATTGTGTCACTTCGTGGAACCATGGAACCAAGGAGTCCATTGTGACACTACAGGGCCCCATGGAACTAAGGATTCATGGAACAGTATAGGAGCCTGTGGAACCCAAGGTCCATTTAACATTGAGGGGCCTCATGGAATCCTGGAGCCATGAGGACACTTTGAGGCCTCGTTGAATCAAGGGGCTCCTCATGACCTCATGGAACCAAGGAGACCATTGTGACACTGTGAGTCCTCATGGAACCAAGGGGCCATTTGGATCCTGCAGTATCAGTGAGAACCCTGTGACACTACAAGGCCTCATGGAAACAAGGGACCAGTGTGACACAACCACTGTGACACTGCAGGGCCCCCATGGATCCAAGGGAACAGGTAACAGGTCTGATTGGATTGGCCTGACTGGTCCAACTGCCCTTGGCTTGTCAAGGGTCACTTTTCATGTGCCCTTGCTCTAATGAGGCACTGACCTTTCCTTCAAATGGAAAAGAACTGTCCTTATCCTCCAGGTACCCATTACTGAAACAGGATTCCCCTTCAAAAATTTGCAATATCCAGGGATTGCTCCTAGACAAAAGTTGCCATAACCAACAAGCCTGGCTGGCCTTGACTTCCTGAGGGTTGGCTCTCACCTGCCTTCAAGCACTGGGGCTCAGTGCTTGCCTTCCTATGGGAAAGAGCTGTCCCTCTTGTACAACCAGGGAAAAAATTGGCATTTCTCCTCCAAAATTCCCTGTTTGCAAGGGTTTCTCTGAGACCAAAGCTGCCAGGACATACTTCTCTGCCTGGCCTTGATCTGTGGTGGTCACCTCTAATCTGACCTGAGACACTGGGGTTCCACTGGACCAGATTGATCCATCCAACCTGGCCTTGGACACCTCCAGAAGTGGGGAGTCTGCAGCCTCTCTGGGTAACCTGTGCCAGGGCCTCACCACCCTCACTGGGAAGATTTCTTCCCAATATCCCATCTAAACCTGCACTCCTTCACCTCATGGCCGTTCCCCCTTGGCCTGTCACTCCAGGCCTTTGTCCAGAGTCCCTCTCCAACTCTCTCAAAGCCCCTTTAGGTCTGGAATGGGCTCTAATGTCTCCCTGAGCCTTCTTGTGCACAGGCTGAACAGCTCCAGCTCTCTCAGCCTGGCTGCAGAGCAGAGGGGTTCCAGCCCTGCAAATGTCCATTGTGACACTGCAGGGCTTCATGGAACCCAGGGTGCATTGTCCCACTGTGGAACCAAGGAGACCCTTGTGACACTGGGGTGCCCCATGGAAACAAGGGGCCATTGTGACACAGCAGAGCCCCATGGAACCCAGGAGAGCATTGTGACAGTGGGAAAACAAGGAGAGAACCTCAAGTGCTGTGTCCACTTTTAGGACCCCCAATTTTGGATGGACATGGAGGGGCTGGAGTGTGCCCAGAGAAGGGTGACAAGGGTGATGAGGGGTCTGGAACACAAGTCCTGTGAGGAGCAGTTGAGGGAGCTGGGTTCATTTATCCTGGAGTAGAGGAGGTTCAGGGGAGACCTCATCACTCTCTACAACATGACAGGAGGGAACAGCCAGGTGGGTGTCAGGCTGTTTTCCCAGGGAACAGAGACAGGAGCAGATGATGTAATCTTAAAGCTGCACAAAGGGAGATTTAGGCTGGACATTAGGAAATGTTCTTCACAAAAAGGGTGATTGGAAGGGCATTGGAAATGGCTGCCCATGGAGGTGGGTGAGTCACCATCCCTGGAAGTGTTTAAGGAAAGACTGGATGTGGCACTGAGTGCCATGGTCTGGGTGACAAGGTGGTGTTGGGTCACAGGTTGGAGTTGATGCTCTCAAAGGTCTTCTCCAGCCTGGGTGATTCTGGGATGATTGTGACACTGCAGGGCCCTGGGGAAGCAAGGGCCACTGTGACACTGCGGGGCCTGGTGGAACTGAGAGGACCGGAGTGACACTGTGTATGACATGGCACCATAGAGCCAAGGGGCCATTGTGACACTGTGGGGATAAATGGAATCAAGGAGTCCATGGTGACAGTCTGGGTCCTCGTGGAACCACAGAGGTCACTGTTACACTGCAGGGCCTTGTGGAACCAAGGGGCCATTGTGGCACTGTGGAACCAAGGAGAGCCTTGTGAGAGCCTGGGGCCCAATGGAACCAAGGGGCCATTGTTCCATGGCAAGGACTCTTGGAACTAAGGGAACAACTGTGACACTGTGGAGCCCCATGGAACCAAGGGTCCCTTGTGACACTGCAGGATCTTGTGTAAGCAGGGCTCCATTGTGACACTGCAGCACCCAGGAATTCATGGTGGCACTCGGAGGCCTCATGGAGCCAAGAGGTCACTTTGACACTGCAGGGCCTTGTGGAACCATGCAGAGCATTGTGACAGAGCAGGGCCTCGTGTAATGATGGGGCCATTGTGACACTGCAGGGCCCCCTGGAACCAAGGGGCCAGTGCTGCTCCTCAGGGACTCATGGAATGAAGGAAACATATTTGACACCGTGGTGCTCTCAGGGACTTAGAGGCCATTGTGACACTGTGGAACCAAATAGAGCATTGCTGCACTGTGAGGCCTCATGCGAGCAAAGCACCATTTTGACACAGCAGGGCCCAAGGATCCAAGGGACTTTGTGACACCAAGGGGTCCTATGGAACCAAAGGCACATTTTGACACTGGGAAGCTCCGTGGAATCATCGACACCAATGTGACACTCCAGGGCCTCATGGAATCTTGGTGACACCAAGCTGGGTGTGAATGTGGATGTGCTGGAGGGTAGGAAGGCACTGCAGGGGGACTTGGACAGGCTGGATCCAGTGCCCAAATCCAACAAGGTGAGGTTTAACAAGACCAGGTGCTGGGTCCTGCGCTTTGACCACAAGAACCCCTGCAGTGCTCCAGGCTGGGGACAGAGTGGATGGAGAGGGGCCAGGCAGAAAGGGACCTGGGGGCAGTGATGGACAGCAGGGTGGACATGTGTGGAGAGGTTTTGGGCCAGTGAGGCCGCAGAGAGTTTGCTTTGCAGTGTTGGGTAAATTGGGCTGTTTTAGTGCTAGCAAAGGCATGCTGACCTTGGACTAAGAGATAAACAGGTGGCAAGAGTGAGAAAGCAAGCCAGGATGTGCTAATCACAAGAGCAAGAAAGTAGAACATAAGCATAAAATGCTGTAACCAATTAGTAGGGTAGTTGCAGGGTATGAACAGTTATTTGTAGCCAATAAATATGAGTATTAGGCATGTGAGCACATGGACTTATGTCAGAACTTTATAAAAGACAACGGCTTGTATAATAAAGTGGAGCATTCACCATAACTCTATGAGTGTTGCGGTTCTGACTCTGGTTGCTCCTTGTAACAAGTGGCCCCTGAACAGGGACCTTCGATTCGACCCATTGTGGGAGGTAAGTGAGCAGGCAAGCTCCAAGAAGCAGTGCTCGGAGGGCAAATGACCACTGTACGCAGGCATACGCAGTGGCTCCGTGCCTGGGCTGACCCTATAGAGGAGAGCTCGCTGTCCCGATTGATTAATTACATTCTTCCCTCGCTGAATTCCTCCATAACAAGTGGTGACCGAACAGGGACGCAGCGTGGTGGGACGCGGTTTTTGCTATCAATGCATAGGCGTTGATGCGAACTGGCTAATCGTGCCACGGCGTGTGGTGAGGCAAAGCAGAAAGAGGAGCGAGGGACCGTCCCTAGAGGAGGTAGGAAGAATCGAGCGCTCTCTTCCCGGTCCTGATTAAAGACAAGCATGGAAAGTGAATGTGCTGCTGTGGTGAAGCTACTGCTTAGTATACTTGCTAAGTGAGAGAAATCAGTAGCGGAGAAGACCCTCACCAAATTATTGAAGTGGGCACAAGAACACGGGTTTCTCGCTAGCCCGCCGCTTGTGTTTCAAGCAGAGGCTTGGCGTGCTCTAGGTGATCACATGCAGGACATGACAATCATGAGCAATGATAGAGAAATTAAAGACTTCCCTACCACCTGGTGCACAGTTATTAACACCTTAAATGAAATGAAAGCGGAGGTAAAGATAGTTGTTGCTGCTGTTGAGTCTCCTGCCCCACCGGGGGGAGCAGCGAAACCCCGATTGCCAGTTTAAGGGCTCGGACTTTTAAACGCCTTTTTGGGACAACATGGGCAGCTCATCCCGAGGTGTCTCGGGACATGGATCTCATCCAGCCTCTGACAACGACCATGGTGACACTGCAGAACCTCATGGAACCATGGGTCAGTTGTGACAAGGACAGCAGCAGATCCAAGGACACCATGGAGACGCTATGGATTCTCATGGAACCAAAGAAACCATTGTGACACTCTGGTACCTCATGGAATCAAGGGGATGCTTGTGAAACTCTTGACCCCTATGGAACCAGGGTCAAGGATGAAGCTGTGGGGCTCCGTAGAACCAAGGAGCCATTGTGACACTGAAACAGGGGGAATTAAAATAAACATTTCATGGTAAAAATACAGGAGGATGCTTTGACTTGAAAGAGGCTAACAAGATTCTATGAACACTTCACATTCTCTGTCTTTGCAGGAACAGGAGAAGAGAGCAAGGCTACAAGTTAAGACAGAGGAGCAAGAATGTGCAAACAAGGTGGAAGATCGAGTTGCCTTCCAGATAAGTGAGACCTTAGACCTTAGAGCCTTAGACCCCTGAGCCAGCAAAGACTGGTACCAAGGTCTGGAAAGACCCCAAAGACTAATACACACACACACAAAGAAGGGTTTACTTTTTCCTAAGGACCCCCAGACGACCACCAGAGCGACCAACAAGGAGCAGTGGGCAGTTGCAAAGAGGTGTGGAGCTAATATTAATACAAAGCAGGGACAGGTGGAGTTATGAATTGAATGTGTATTAGGTGTACTGTGCAGTCCTAATGTGTAGAGAACAAAAAGAGAGGCACAGGTCACTGAAGGTGTGCGCATTTTTGGAGCAGCTATCCCACATGCACCTCAGCACTATATAAAATACATACCTAGAACTTCCTTTGTGGGTTATAGGGGTTTTACGCACATGAATTTGGCTGACCTCGCTTCCCCCCTGAGATTTTGGGGTGCCCCCTTTGCCCCTGCGAGAGATGGAGCTGGTGCAGAACGCCGTCTTCACCGACCCCACAGACCAAAGCGCCTGAGTGTACCTGCACTGCATCCTCTCCCGAGGTAACTCGGGGCTCCCTCCCACCCCAGAGGCCTTCACCTGGAGTTTGGGGGGACCCCCTGAATGTTAGGGTGCCCTCTGACAGGCCCCCAACACCAAGGGTCATCTCTGTCCACATCAACTGCCACAATGCAGTGGTGGCTGTGATCTTTTCCCAGCCCATCAAGGTGAATCGGGACACCTAGGGGCATCAAAAATCTCCTGGATCCCCCCAAAAATCACCTGGATACATCTGGGTACCCCTTGGACACCTGGATCACAGAAAAACCCTGGGGCCTCCTAAAACTGCTATCCCCAAATCCTCATTGCTTTGTCTGGGTAGACCTGGTTTCCCTAAATCCCTATTGACTTTCATAGGTAGACCTGGTCTCTCTACATTCCTATTGCGTTCAACGTGGTAGACCTGGTATCCTGCCAGTCTTTTATTTCAGTGGGGTAGACCTGATGTCGTTCGATCCCCAACTACCTCAAAGGACATATTTGATGTCCCAAAATATTTGCTGCTAAAAACCCCAATTTTCTCATAGCAATTCCCACACTTTAGGCTGAAAATGGAAATTTTCCCACTTACCTGGAGAAACAGCTCCAGCATGGGCCACAGGTGTGGCATCAGGCATTTGGGACTGGCTTCCAGGAATTCATCCACAACTTCCAAAGCATCAGCACTGTCAACCTGGAGCAGAAATTCCCAGAATTCAGCCCAAGATGTCTCCCAAATTTACCCAAATTTACCCATTTTAGCACCAAGTTTTGGCAAAATCCCCATTGACTTTAATGGATAGACCTGGTGTCCCTAAATCCCATTGACTTGAATTGGGTACATTTGGTGTCCCTAAATCCCTATTGATTTTAATGGGGTAGATTTGGTGTCTTGAAATCCTTATTGATTTCAATCAGCACATCTGATGGACAAATAATCCCTAGCAGGAGATGATTACTATAAATGATGGGGCAAGAGAGAGACATTGCAAAACATGGTTTATTGCCTCGTGGCAGCAGTCTCAAAGAAGGCTGAGACATAAAAAGTCTTAGCTCCAATGCCATAATATCAGGAGCTGCTTCATTCTTAGTTATAATGACTTATGTAAGCTTTTAGCCAATCCAATACTTCTAGGAACTTTGCTACTGTCTTTTTACACCAGTCATTATTTGCTTTGCTTCCCATGGCTCTGCTGCAACGCATCATTTTTCAACCAATCATATAACACTTCACACACTTATACTGATACACCTTAAACTTCTAGCTACCTTTATTACAGCTTCTACTGCTAAACTTGAAAATCTTTTAAGATCTCACTTAACATAGTGCTTTGCTTACATAATACATATCTGTTTGCTTAAAACATATTTCTACTTAAATTGCAAACTTATATTCTTGATTTATGTCTATTTTACTTTCAGCACTCTAGTACTTCAAGCTTACTCCAAGGTCTTAGGTCAAACCTTGGATCCATCTCTATCTCTGAGCCTGTATGAACAAGGCCCTGAGAGCTCTCCATGCCTGCATTTCCCACACAACTTGATATTTCTGCATCCAATTTCCACCTCTAGCTGGAACCTGAAGACACTTTCTCAGTTGTGTCCCTCAGTGGGACCCATGAACAGTATCAGAGACTTTGGAGTTTGATTATGACTGAATTCTTGAGAGGTTTCCTATCAAAGCACGGTTCTGCCTTGAATTCCCTCTGGTCTAGTGCAATTGATTAGGAAGGTTTTCAACTCCAGTTATGGAGAAATGTGTCAAAGAGCTTCTTAGAAATCTCCATTCCTATTTAAAAATGTGTGTTTTATTACTGTTCTCTCTAGAGCAGACGTCATTGCAGCATTGTGTGATTGATATTTGTGAGAAATGGATTTGTAAAGGAATGGACATGGAATGGGTGGGGATGGTTTGGCCTCCTGGGGGCCACCTGCACAGTCCAGCTGATCCTGGCATGTCATGGGCTGCCTCTCATCAGCCCCTGGAACACTGGGGCTCTGGGCTTTCCTTCCTGTGGAACAGAACCATCCCCTTTTCCAGGTGCCCGGGGCTGGAATTGTCAATCCCCATGAAAAGTTCTTCATATACAAGGGTTGTTCCCAGCCAAAATCTGCCAGGACAGACAGCTCAGGCTAGCCTTGGCCTCCTGAGGGCTGTCTCCCATCTACCACCACACACTGGGACTCAGTGCTTTCCTTCCAGTGGAAAAGAACTGCCCTCCTTACCAAGCTGCCAATGCCAAATCTGGATTCCACCTCCAAAATTACATCTGTCCAAGAACTGGGACTAGACAAAAGTAGCTGGGACAGACAGGCTTGGCTGCCTTGTTCTCTGGTGATTTCCTTAGACTATGAGCAGAATCTTTTCATTTGCCAACACCTTGGAGAGGGCCCAGAGATCACCAGGCAGCAACTGACAGAATGAGAGGACACAGTGTCAAATTGTTTAAAGGGAACAATTGGCTGGATACTAGGAAAAGAGTTTTTCACGGAAAGAGCGATAAAAGTACTGGAATGGTCTGCCTGGAGAGGTGGTGGAGTCAACACCCATGGATGTTAAAAAAAAAGTCTGAATATGGAACTTGTGACTATGGTCAAGTTGAGGTGTTAGGGCATGGGTTGGATTTGATGTTCTTGAAGATCTCTTCCAACCCACTCATTCTGTGAGTTTTGTGAATTCTAAGAATTCAGTGAATCTCCCAAGTTTGGGTTTGGAGGCTGCAAGAACATGACCAATGTATAAGGACAAAGGAGCTCTGTGTTCAGTGGAGTGGAGACTGAGGACAGAAGAGAGCCCAGGGAGGGATTGAAGGGAGGTTTCATAGATAGGGGATCCTTTGGACATAGTTGAAAACAGCCTGAGAAAAAAAGAAAGAATTGATGCCAAGAGCAGCTGGGATGGTTCAGACTGGACCCAAGGTTAAGGAAATTTCACTCGCAGGGCAGGGCTGTAGTGAAACCTGGCATCCAGAAGGAGTCTGGAGCAGCCCAAGGCTTTGTGTGTGCAGGCAGAGGCAGGCAGGACGCAGAGCTGTCAGCAAAGGAAGGGGCCAGCCAGGTGGGGCAGCCGGGGGATGAGGACAGCCTGCAGGGACAGAGGGGCAGGGCATGGACACCGTAGGACAGCCTGGGCTGCAGAGGGCACAGGGATGGGCAGCAGCTGAAAGGCCCTGCCAGAGCTAAGTGCTGCAGCACTTTGGCCATGGCTGCTGGCCCTGGGCCCTTGGCCAGCAGGGGACAAGTGAGCCTTGCTGTGCTGGGGCCTCATTGCCTCCTTGTCCCTGCTCAGCAGCCTGGCAGGGGCCGCCCCATGGTGCTGCCCTTGGCATTGCACATCCCCAGAGCCCAGTGCCCCGGGAAGAGCCCTGAGCAAGGAGGGAGGGACAGGATCTGCCTTGCCAGGGGCTGGGGCTCAGCCCTTGGCCCTTGGCATTGCTGAGACACATCCAGGTTTGCTCAGCATCACAGACACCTTTCCCTTGTTTGCCCGCAACTGTCATCACTGCCTCCAGTGTTCTGCTCTAACTGGAACATGGGGACATTTTCTCAGTTGTGTTCCTTACTGGAGTCTGTTAAAACTTCAAGAAACTTTGCAGTTTGAATATCACTTTGGGTTTTTGTGAAGATTTTAAGCACAGTATGGGGGACTGTGTCTGATGTAAACAGCATCAAAGCCTCAAGAGGGTCATTAAAGTCCTTGTGCTGTGTCTCCGCTAGTTAGCTTGACTGGGCTCCTAGCACAGAGGCAGCTCCTGGCAACCATGAAAAGCTTCAAAAAGACCTTTCTGCTGATTTGCAGCTCTTCTCCCAGCCCCGCAGGGCTGAGGGCATGGCCTGTAGCCATCCCAGGCACCGCAAAGAGATCTTCAATCAGTCAGGGCTGGGAAGATGCTCACAAGTGCCTGGGGCAGAATCACTCCCAGCCCTGGACACAGGAAGCCTCTGGCTGCAGGACAATGCAGCTGCAGCTCCTGCAGGGATCTCCTAAAGCTGGAACATCCCAATGCCCACAGACTCTGTGAGTACATTCTCTGATTCTCTCTCCTGTAGAGCAGCCAGGGGTGCCCAGGGCTGTCCTGCAGAGCAGGGTCCTGCAGCCCAGGGTGCTGTGCTGGGCAGGGACTCTGCTGCCTGCCAGGGACAGCTCTCAGCCAGCCCTGGGAGCTGCTGACAGCACTGGGGGACAAGGTCTGGGTGGAGGGAGACAGCTGGTGAGACTTGGAAGTGTTCTCCTTGTGTGGTGAGGATGGTGCATTGATCAGGACTGCTCCCAGCATGACATTTAACTACAGAACATTTCCAAATAGATTATACAGGGAGCACAGCACGTCAGGGTCTGCATAAAAGGGAAAATCCTGATTTTATAATCTACTGCTCAGGGTTGCCTAGATGGAAAATTGAACATTGATATTCATATGTGTGTTCAGGTTGAGAACAATAAGAACAATTTCTCTCAGGTCTGAATAAACCAGGCAAAGAAAGAAATCAGCACAGGGTCCCTTACAGGCACCATCAGTGTCGCTTTTCCAGCCTCCTCAGGGTTGCTCTGACTTTGCCATCAGAGCCTGCAGAGGCAGAGCTGGCCCTGGCAGTGCCCTGTGCTGGGAGGGGTCTGCAGGGCAGAGCTGAGCCCCCAGGGCTGGGCTGGGCTCTGGCAGCACTGGCAGGGCCCAGCCCTGGGCACAGGGAAGCAGCAGCTGGCAGGGAGAGCTCCAGGCAGCAGAGCCCTGGGCAGGCAGTGGGGGGAAAGTGACACCAAGCTGGGCTGGGATATTTCAAGTCATCTCCAAACCAAACTATTCCATGATTACTGTTCTTACAGATCCCCATGCCAAGACACAGCAAATGTCCAACAGCAGCTCCATCAGGCACTTCCTCCTGCTGGCATTGGCAGACACGCGGCAGCTGCAGCTCCTGCACTTCTGCCTCTTCCTGGGCATCTCCCTGGCTGCCCTCCTGGCCAACGGCCTCATCATCAGCGCCGTAGCCTGCGGCCACCACCTGCACACCCCCATGTTCTTCTTCCTGCTCAACCTGGCCCTCACTGACCTGGGCTCCATCTGCACCACTGTCCCCAAAGCCATGCACAATTCCCTCTGGCACACCAACAACATCTCCTACTCTGCATGTGCTGCTCAGCTCTTTTTCGTGGTATTCTTCATTTCAGCAGAGCTGTCCCTCCTGACCATCATGAGCTACGACCGCTACGTGTCCATCTGCAAACCCCTGCACTACGGGACCCTCCTGGGCAGCAGAGCTTGTGCCCACATGGCAGCAGCTGCCTGGGCCAGTGCCTTTCTCAATGCTCTGCTGCACACAGCCAATACATTTTCCCTGCCCCTGTGCCAGGGCAATGCCCTGGGCCAGTTCTTCTGTGAAATCCCACAGATCCTCAAGCTCTCCTGCTCACACTCCTACCTCAGGGAACTTGGGCTTCTTGGTCTCAGTGGCTGTTTAGCTTTTGGTTGTTTTGTGTTCATTGTTTTCTCCTATGTGCAGATCTTCAGGGCTGTGCTGAGGATCCCCTGTGAGCATGGAAGGCACAAAGCCTTTTCCACCTGTCTCCCTCACCTGGCTGTGGTGTCTCTGTTTATCACCACTGGCACATTTACCTACCTGAAGCCCCCCTCCATCTCCTCCCCATCCCTGGATCTGGCCCTGTCAGTTCTGTACTCGGTGGTGCCTCCAGCTCTGAACCCCCTCATCTACAGCCTGAGGAACGAGGAGCTCAAGGATGCCCTGAGGAAACTGATGATTGGATCAATTCAGAAATAATAAACTATCTCTCATGTACTGCTGAGCATTACAAGCTTAGCCTTTTAAATGCATTTTCCCAAATTTTTGTTGGTCTGTTTTCTGATTCTTTTTCTACTATTGCAGTGTCATTTGTAAAATCCTGTATTATTTCTCTTAGCATAAATGCATTAATATCTCCCTTTTGTATTGAAATAAAAAGACTTTCAGAAAGTTTGTTCCCTTGGCATTTCAATGTATATAAGTTACTTCCCTGACTTGTATGTTCAGGATGCTTCCTGAGCCATTCTTGGCCTCTGCAGGGGCAGTTCTTGTGAGCAGAGGTGGAGGTTTGAAGTGACAGAGAGGGAGGCCAGAGGGACATCAGTAAAGCTCTGGGAGCTCCCAGGGTCAGAGGGAGCTGGGGAAATGGGGCGTTGGAAAAGTCTGCCAGGGAACCAGCACAGGTCTGTGTTAGGGTAGGAGAACTGCAGTGGGGGTGACCAAATCCTTGGGGGGCTGGGACCACCCCTGGCAGCAGCAATGAGATTTGTGTGCCCTGGCTGTGCCTGCTGTCCCTCCCAATGAGGCCCATGAGAAGACACCAGTTCCTCCCAGCCCCAGGGCTCGTGGCCTCCTCCCCAACCCCAGAGAGCTTTGGAGGGCTCCTGCTGCTCTCCTGCCCTCACCATTCCCACCCCACATCCCACTGCTCAGGACAGCCACGAGCATCCTGTGAGGCCACTGCTCCCCATTCCCAGGGGATGGGCTCAGGGCTTGTCTGTCCTGCCTGGCACAGACCAGGCAGGGCTTTCACAGCCAAATTCCACACTCCATTTCCACCTGGACCCACTGGTGCCTCTGAGTTCTGCTTCCCCAACCCGGGGATGCTCTCCTTGTCTGCCCATTCCCCCTTGGTCTCTGGGCAGGGATGGCCTCAGTTGGGGGCTGCTGACATCCTCAGCAACCTGGAGGCTGCTGCTGAATTTTACTGGTCCAGAGGCTTGTTCAGCCTTCAGCTCTTCAGTTCAGGAATTCAGTGCCCAAGAGCTCATGAGCATTCAGAACACCTTAACAAGCCATGACGGTGAGAAAAAGTTATGTGCTCTACTCTTCTGTCATTAATTTGATCAATTTGAAAGGTCTGTTCAAATTGGATACACTATGTTAACAGTACAAGGAGAAAAGATTTATCTATTGGGCCCTGTTTAACTTTTTCCTGTATGTGGATGGATATGAGCAATGTCCAATTGATATTGAACTTCCTCACGCACTCTGAACAGATATGAAAATCAAGACCCTTTATGGCTGACAATCAATCACACTCTGTCCCTACCCCCACCCCACCATTTCCCTCATCCAAGCCCTGGCACTCAGAGCAGCCCAGTGCAAATCTGAGCTTCCTCCAGTCCAGGCTGTGCCTGCAGCTTTCAGCTCCTTGGCACCAAGTCCCAGCTGCTTTCCTTGGAGAAGGAGCTGCCCCAGACACAGAGGGATGTTCATTTGGGGTCAGCAAACAGAAGCCAAGGCAGGCCCAGCTCCATGGCAAACACAAGTGCAGCCCAAGGAGTGCTGGGCAATGGAGCCACATGCAGGGGTGTCCCCAGGGCTCAGGACTGGGGCCAGGGCAGTTCAATGTGTTCCTTGCTGATGTGGACCAGGCCATGGAGGGCACCCTGAGTCAGTGTCCAGGGGAGCCCAAGCTGGCTGGGAGTGTGGCTGTGCTGCAGGGCAGCAAGCTCTGCACAGGGATCTGGCCAGGCTGGAGCCATGGGCCCAGGACAATTGGATGAGCTTCAGCAAGGCCAAGGGCCAGCTCCTGCCCTGGGCTCACAACCACCCCAAATCCCTGGCCGTGCCCTGCCCCTGATCCCCACAGCCTGTCCTGTTTCCTTCATCCCTGCATTGCCAGGGACTTTGTGGGACAAGGGAGCTCTGCTGTGCCTATGGAGGGAGGTGCAAGAGCCACCAGTGCAGTGGGCACCACAGCTCATCAGGTTTGTGTCCTTTGGGGGTCAGGAACTGCTGAGACTCAGAGGCAGAGAAAGGTTTCTCTTCATGGCCAACATAAGTAATATATCAATGATATAATTTAATAAGAATACAATTTCTTCCCTCAGCTCTGTGCAATGTAAAAGCAGTATCAGATATGTCCACCATGCACAAGGGATTTCCATTCAGAAACAGTTTTAGAAAAAGACATTAGAAAGGGTGATTCTATTACAAATGAAAACACAACTAAGACTGATGTGAAATTATCAGAGAACAAGTGGAGAAGGAAATCTGGGAGCAATGGGAGGGCCATAGAACCATCTGGTCTAGTGAAAAGACATCCTTAGACATGGCCATTTAAACAGGAGAGCAGGTAACACCCAAATGGAGAGGGACATGAAATAATAGACAGCATAGTAGTAACACAGGTAGAGGGGAAGAGCAGGATTTCTTCTCCTGTCATCAGTACATATCCAGGAAATTTCTGTTCTCTCCTGGTGGGAAGACATGGATATCTCTTCAAGTACTCAAATGCCCCAGCTAGTGAGATGTGTTCTTGCACCTTGCGAGTGTCAGGTTCCCCACACCCCCAGAGGGCTCCTGTCCCATAAAAATCTGCTCTGGCCCATTCCAAAATCGAGCGCAGCATTGTTCCAGGATCATCAAGGTGCTGAGGATGGAAGGGACCTCAGCAAGTCTGCAGCCCAAGCTGTCAGAAACTGGGTCAGACCAAGTGGTTTAAGGCCAGATGTGATCAGAATTTGATTATCCAAAAGAAGAGTGATAGGGCATTATCTGAGAACCTGTCTGAGCCCGTGGGAACAAGACTTTTCCACATGTCCTGTCTGATCTCCACTCTTTCCCCATTTCCACCCATTGTCTTTTGTCTCCCCCCAGGCCCCCCGGTGAAGATCCTGGCTCTGTGTTCTCCATCAGCTCCTGGCTGGCACTGCCAGGCTGGGATGAGGAGCCCCTCAGCCTTCCCTGCTCCGGGCTGGACAAGCCCAGCTCCCTCAGCCTCTGCTCACAGCCAAAGGGCTCCAGCCCCACCTTGGAGGCCCTTCCCTCACCCTGCTCCAGCTGCCAGACATCTTTCCTGCCCTGGGCAACCCAAACCAGGCCCCAGTGCCCTGGATAATCCACGTCCTTGATGTCCTGGTCCCACAGCCCTGGGTGCTCCTGCCCTGCCTCGCTGCCAGGGCACACGGCTGCCTCCTGCCCAGCTCCTGCCCACCAGGAGTTTTCTGACAGGGCCTGGTGGATACAGGGAGGGCTCTGGATGTTGTCTACTTGAACTTTAGCCTTTGACACCATATCCCACAGCATTCCCTGGAAAAGCTGAAGCCTGTGTCTTGGAGCGGTTCACCCCTCCCTGGGCTAAGAACTGGATGGACATCGGGGCCCAGAGAGTGGTGGGGAATGGTGCCACATGCAGCGTGTGTGCAGTGGTGTCCTGCAGGGATCAGTGTGGGCCCAGTCCTGTTTAACATCTTTATTGATGATGTGGAGAAGGGAGCACAGTGCAACATCAGCAAATGTGCAGATGGCACCAAGCTGGGTGTGAGTGTGGATGTGCTGGAGGGCAGGAGAGCTCTGCAGAGGGACCTGGACAGGCTGGATCCAGGGCCCAAATCCAACAGGGTGAGGTTTAACAAGACCAAGAGCTGGGTCCTGCACCTTGACCACAACAACCCCTGCAGTGCTCCAGGCTGGGGACAGAGTGGCTGGAGAGGGGCCAGGCAGAAAGGGACCTGGGGGCAGTGATGGACAGCAGGGTGGACATGAGCCAGCAGTGTGCCCAGGTGGGCAATGGCACCTGGCCTGTGTTATAAGTGAGTTATTGGAATTGATAGAAATAAATTTGATTAGATTTAGTATAATTTATTTAATAAGTGATAGTAAGTAAAATAGTGTTGGGTTATTGGGGAACTTTTGTTTTATTAATGGTTCATGATTTTTTATTTGATAGTTTTGATTTATATATTTTTTAATTTTTTGTGTCATGTATTTTTTGTTGTGTTTTGTGTATATGTGGTGTGTTGTTAGGGGGTTTTTTTTGTTTTCTAGTCGTTGTGAAGATGAAGGTTTTTCATTATTTTGGTATTTTGATGAATTTTTATATATTTCTTATATAATTTATAGGATTTTTAATTTTTTTTTATTATATTGGATGGTTGTAATTACATTTCATGTTTGTAGTTAGGTTTTATATTTGTAGTTAAATTTTGGGAAATGTATATTTTGGGCTTTTTTGTTGTTGTTAATTAGGTTTGGTGAATTAATATTGATTGTATTTTGTTTTATTATATTTATTTTGTTTATTGAACTGTTTTAATTTTTGATGATCTAGAATTCGAGTTTTAGTTAAGATTGGGGGGTTTTTGTTGGTTTATATTTAATTTGTGTGAGTATTAAATGGGTAGTTTTTAGGTGGACTTTTATAATAGTAATTATTTTGTTAAGAATATATGGTTTAAATGATAATTTAAAATTAGTAATATTATTAGTTTGGTAAGAGATGATAAGAGGGTGGTAAGTTATGGGGAATGGTTAAACTATGATTTATATTAATTTTGTTGGGGTTTTTTGTGTTTTGGTTTTTTTTTAAATTTTTTATTGTAGTTTTGTTACGGTATTTTGTGTAATTTTGGTATGACTTGTATATATATATATAGTATTTTTTTTAAGACTAGTGTAAAGTTTTTTTTGCTGTAAAAATATTAATGGATGAGGAATGGTGTGGCCATCAGGAGCCAAGCTGCTGTGCCACCCCTGACCTGCCCCCACCTCTGCACACAGATATTGCTGCTGCAGCTCTAGAGAAGGGAGCAGAAGGAAGCTCCAAAGAAAGGAGAACTCCAGTAAAAACAGTTTTGGGAGATCCTTTAGTTCATTTCAAGCTACAGAGAACAGAGCCCGTCCTGGACAGAGTCTGGGGCCAGAGCAAAGGAGGAGAGACAAAATAATATCACAAATATGGGCATGATTTTGTGCAAAATTATTAGACTAAAACAAATGTAAAATCTTCCGGCAATGAAGGAAAAAAAAGAATTCTCAAAAATTACTCATATTACAAGTGACTAGGAGAAATTGGCAACTTGCACAAATTGGAAAGGTTCACTGTTTCTGAAACCATCCAGTCATCAGTGTCCACAGTGCAGCCTTGAGCTCCTGGTTCCTCAGGCTGTAGATGAAGGGGTTCAGGACAGGAGGAACCACTGAGTACAGAACTGACAGGGCCAGATCCAGGGATGGGGAGGAGATGGAGGGGGGCTTCAGGTAGGCAAAAAAGGCAGTGCTGAGGAACAGGGAGATCACAGCCAGGTGAGGGAGGCAGGTGGAAAAGGCTTTGTGCCGTCCCTGCTCAGAGGGGATCCTCAGCACAGCCCTGAAGATCTGCACATAGGAGAAAACAATGAACACAAAACATCCAGAACCTAAACAGGCACTAACAGCAAGAAGCCCAAGTTCCCTGAGGTAGGAGTGTGAGCAGGAGAGTTTGAGGATCTGTGGGATTTCACAGAAGAACTGGCCCAGGGCATTGCCCTGGCACAGGGGCAGGGAAAATGTATTGGCTGTGTGCAGCAGAGCATTGAGAAAGGCACTGGCCCAGGCAGCTGCTGCCATGTGGGCACAAGCTCTGCTGCCCAGGAGGGTCCCGTAGTGCAGGGGTTTGCAGATGGACACGTAGCGGTCGTAGCACATGATGGTCAGGATGGAAAACTCTGCTGAGATGAAGAACATAAAGAGAAACACCTGAGCAGCACATGCAGAGTAGGAGATGTTGTTGGTGTGCCAGAGGGAATTGTGCATGGCTTTGGGGACAGTGGTGCAGATGGAGCCCAGGTCAGTGAGGGCCAGGTTGAGCAGGAAGAAGAACATGGGGGTGTGCAGGTGGTGGCCGCAGGCTACGGCGCTGATGATGAGGCCGTTGGCCAGGAGGGCAGCCAGGGAGATGCCCAGGAAGAGGCAGAAGTGCAGGAGCTGCAGCTGCCGCGTGTCTGCCAATGCCAGCAGGAGGAAGTGCCTGATGGAGCTGCTGTTGGACATTTGCTGTGTCTTGGCATGGGGATCTGTAAGAACAGTAATCATGGAATAGTTTGGTTTGGAGATGACTTGAAATATCCCAGCCCAGCTTGGTGTCACTTTCCCCCCACTGCCTGCCCAGGGCTCTGCTGCCTGGAGCTCTCCCTGCCAGCTGCTGCTTCCCTGTGCCCAGGGCTGGGCCCTGCCAGTGCTGCCAGAGCCCAGCCCAGCCCTGGGGGCTCAGCTCTGCCCTGCAGACCCCTCCCAGCACAGGGCACTGCCAGGGCCAGCTCTGCCTCTGCAGGCTCTGATGGCAAAGTCAGAGCAACCCTGAGGAGGTTGGAAAAGCAACACTGATGGTGCCTGTAAGGGACCCTGTGCTGATTTCTTTCTTTGCCTGGTTTATTCTGATCTGAGAGAAATTGTTTTTATTGTTCTCAACCTGAACAGATATGTGAATTTCAATGTTCAATTTTCCATCTACGTGACCCTGAGCAGTAGATTATAAAATCAGGATTTTCCCTTTTATGCAGCCCCTGACTTGCTGTTCTCCCTTTATAATCTATTTGGAAATGTTCTGTAGATAAATGTCATGCTGGGATCAGTCCTGATCACTGCACCATCCTCACCACACAAGGAGAACACTTCCAAGTCTCACCAGCTGTCTCCCTCCACCCAGACCTTGTCCCCCAGTGCTGGCAGCAGCTCCCAGGGCTGGCTGAGAGCTGTCCCTGGCAGGCAGCAGAGTCCCTGCCCAGCACAGCACCCTGGGCTGCAGGACCCTGCTCTGCAGGACAGCCCTGGGCACCCCTGGCTGCTCTACAGGAGAGAGAATCAGAGAATGTACTCACAGAGTCTGTGGGCATTGGGATGTTCCAGCTTTAGGAGATCCCTGCAGGAGCTGCAGCTGCATTGTCCTGCAGCCAGAGGCTTCCTGTGTCCAGGGCTGGGAGTGATTCTGCCCCAGGCACTTGTGAGCATCTTCCCAGCCCTGACTGATTGAAGCTCTCTGTGCCTCTGTGCTGTGCCTGGGGTGGCTGCAGGCAGTGCCCCAGCCCTGCTGTGCTGAGAGAAGTGATTCTCAGCGAGAGAAATGTGATTTTGAAACTCTTTTTATTTCCCAGAATCACCCTATGGGCCAGGAGCCAATCTGAGCTCAGCAGCACAGACACAGCCCAAGGACTTTAATGAACCTCTTGGGGCTTTGGTGCTGTTTACATCAGACTCAGTCCCTGAGAGAGTGCTCAAAAATCTTCTCAAATATTCGAAGTTAAA
Organism: Cinclus cinclus; assembly: GCF_963662255.1. Taxonomy (NCBI): domain Eukaryota; kingdom Metazoa; phylum Chordata; class Aves; order Passeriformes; family Cinclidae; genus Cinclus; species Cinclus cinclus. The sequence continues at coordinate 2,025,304 of NW_026912098.1, read as the reverse complement.
ATTAAATTCCAAAGTTTTTTGAAGTTTTAATGGGTGCCATTGAGGGACAGGACTGAGAAAGTGTCCCCAGGATCGAGTTAGAAAGGAACAGTGGAGGCAGTGATGACAGGAGGGGACAAACAAGGGAAAGGTGTCTGTGATGCTGAGCAAACCTGGATGTGTCTCAGCAATGCCAAGGGCCAAGGGCTGAGCCCCAGCCCCTAGCAAGGCAGATCCTGTCCCTCCCTCCTTGCTCAGGGCTCTTCCCGGGGCACTGGGCTCTGGGGATGTGCAATGCCAAGGGCAGCACCATGGGGCGGCCCCTGCCAGGCTGCTGAGCAGGGACAAGGAGGCAATGAGGCCCCAGCACAGCAAGGCTCACTTGTCCCCTGCTGGCCAAGGGCCCAGGGCCAGCAGCCATGGCCAAAGTGCTGCAGCACTTGGCTCTGGCAGGGCCTTTCAGCTGCTGCCCATCCCTGTGCCCTCTGCAGCCCAGGCTGTCCTACGGTGTCCATGCCCTGCCCCTCTGTCCCTGCAGGCTGTCCTCATCCCCCGGCTGCCCCACCTGGCTGGCCCCTTCCTTTGCTGACAGCTCTGCGTCCTGCCTGCCTCTGCCTGCACACACAAAGCCTTGGGCTCCTCCAGATTCCTTCTGGGGGACGTGCTGCACTCAGCCCTACTCTGGGAGGGAAATTCTTTTCTCCTTGGGTCCTGTCTGGGCTCTCCTCTGCTCTCCTCAGTTTCACCTCCATCGTGCACAGAGCTCCTTTGTCTCTATATTGTGGTCATGTGCCCAAAGCCTCCAAAACCACCCTTGGGTGATTTCTGGGCCCTCTTAGAGGTGTTTGCAATTGAAAACATTCTGTTCATAGTCTACTGAAAAAAACAGAGGAACAAGGCAGCCAGATCTCTCTGTTCTGCCTATTTCCTTCTAGGAGCTATGCTTGGATACATGGAATTTTGGAGGCCAATTTTAGCCATTGCCTCTGGACAAGAAGCTAGGTTTTTTTCCATAGAAAGGAAGGAAGTATGCACCAGTGTTTCAGGGGCGAATGAGCATTCACCACCGGAGGCCAAGGCCAGCTGGAGCGGCCTTGTCTTGTATCTTTTGCCTTAGAGTAACCCTTTTATATATGGAAGTTTTAGGGGGAGCTCCAGTTTCAGCTATGGGTTACAGGAAACGCAGATGGTTCTTTTCCATAGGAAGGAAATCACAAAGTCTCAGTGCTCCAGGGCAGATGAGAGGCAGCCCTTGACATGCTAAATTCAGCTAGACCTGCCAGGTAATCTGTGGGAGTCCCAGTCACCAGAGCTGTTCCATGACCCCTTGGTTCCATGGGACCCCACAGTGTCACAATGGTCTCCACGATTCCATGGGGCCTTGCAATGCCACAATGTTCTCCATGGATCCACAGTGCCCTGCAGGATCACAGTGACCCTTTGGCTGCACGAGGCCCTGTAATGCAACAATGGCCTCTTGGTTCCACACAGCCCTGCTGCTTCACACCGGCCCCTTGGCACCATGCAGCCCAGCAGTGCCACAGTGATGAACTTGGTTCCAAGGGGTTTTGATGGTGTCACAAAGTGTCATTTCACAAGTCCTGAAAGTGTCACATTTGTCTCCATGGTTCCATGGGGCCCCTCAATATCACAATGGTCTGCACAGAAAGGAAACCACAGAGCCCCAGTGTTTCAGGGGCTGACAAACTTCAGTCAGCAGAGGCCAAGACCAGACAGACCTATCTGTGCTAGCAGCATTTTGTGGGAGAAACCCTTGAGGATAGAAATCTGGGAGGAAAAGTTCCCATTTTGGCCTTGGGTGCTTGTACAGAAGGGCTGGTTCTTTTCCTTAGGAAGGAAAGCACTGAGCCCCAGGGTTTGAAGGAAGGTGAGAGCTGGCTCTAAGGAAGACAAGGGCAGCCAGACTTGTTGGTAATGGCAGCTTTTGTCTGCGAGCTTTCCCTGGATTTTGGGAATTTTGGAAGGGGAATCTAATTTTGGCCATGGATGCTTGAATGAGAAGGACAGTTCTTTTCCATTCGAAGGAAATCCCAGAGCCCAAGTGTTTCATGGCAACACGAGAAGAGACCCTTGACATGCCAAGGGCAGTTGGAGCAGTCAGGCCAATCCAACCAGACCTGTTCCCTGTTCCCTTGGATCCACAGGGCCCTGCAGTGTCACAATGGCTGTGTCATGTTGGATCCTTGGTTCCATGAGGCCCAGCTGTGTCACACTGGCCTCTTGTTTCCAAGGGGCTCCACAGTGTCACAGTGGTTCTTCGCTCCCATGTGGCCTTGCAGTGTCACAGGGGTCTCCTTGGTGCCTTGTGCCACCAAAATGGACCCTTGGTTCCATGGGGACTCACAGTGTCACAAGGGTCTCCTTGGTTCCATGAATCCCTTCAGAGCCCCTCGATTCAACGAGGCCTCAAAGTGTCCTCATGGCCTCCAGGATTCCATGAGGCCCCAGTGTCACAATGGACCTTTGGTTCCATGGGGTCCCACACTGTTCCATGATTCCTTAGTTCCATGGGGCCCTGCAGTGTCACAATGGACTCCTTGGTTTCGTGGGGCTGCAAAGTGTCACAGTGGCCCCTTGGTTCAGTGACAACTGTGATGCCTTAAGCTTTTAGCCTTGGTATTTTTCAAATCCTGTACTGCATCAGTGCATACCTCTAAATGCCATAGAAAATGTCAGTTTACCATCTTCACATTTTGATCAGGCAAAACAATTCCTCCAGGCCTGAAACTCAAGGACACCCTACAGCCGCAGGGTCTGAAAATATAAATAAACATGAATTTGGGGGAGCGAACTGGGGTAACATGGCTTCATTCCCTGAAGCTGCAAAGGGAGAATTAACCACTGATATTGAGACAGACCAAACTTACAATTTTTTTAAAATTTAATGGGGACCATCATTTTGGTATGTAGGCGCTAGCCAAGAATTGTGCCCAGACAAAAGTATCCAGGACACAACTATTTGGCTGTCTTGCCCTCTGTTGATTTGGTTAGATTATGAGAAGAATGTTTTTATTTGCCAGCAACATGGAGAGGGCCCAAAAATCTCTCAAGATGGTGTTTGGAGGCTACAAACAAACGACCACTATATAGGGACAAAGGAGCTTTGTGCCCAGAGGAGTGGAGACTGAAGAGAGCAGAGGAGAGCACAGACAGGACTCGAGGAGAAAGGAATTTCCATCCCATGGCAGGGCTGGGGCCTCATTGCCTCCTTGTCCCTGCTCAGCAGCCTGGCAGGGGCCGCCCCATGGTGCTGCCCTTGGCATTGCACATCCCCAGAGCCCAGTGCCCCGGGAAGAGCCCTGAGCAAGGAGGGAGGGACAGGATCTGCCTTGCCAGGGGCTGGGGCTCAGCCCTTGGCCCTTGGCATTGCTGAGACACATCCAGGTTTGCTCAGCATCACAGACACCTTTCCCTTGTTTGTCCCCACCTGTCATCACTGCTTCCAGTGTTCTGCTCTAACTGGAAACTGGGGAAACTTTCACAGTCATATCCCTCGGTGGAATCCATTAAAACTTCAAGAAATTTTGGAGTTTGAGTAAGACTTTGAGTTCTTGACAAGTTTTCTTTCTGCTCCCTCTCAGGGACTGATGTCCAGGGACTCAGCACTCTTGGAACACCCCAGCTCTACAGACAGGGCAAGTGTGAGGAATTCTTCTGAAAGATATTATTACATTATCAGTCTCGTAAAGGGTGAAATATAAGAGAGGTAAAACTACATGCCAGTCTATCAGAAGCCAATGTATTTCCTGATTGCAATGCAATAAATAAATATTTTTCAACCTATTAGCTTTTGCCAGACAATAGCGCTGATATTTCTAACATAAATCAAATATTATTGTATCCCATGTGGTCTTGCCACAATGCATCTTTTACAGTTTAAATCCTCCAAAATATCTGCTCTTTTTTCAAGGCCATCATTTGAAATTTGTTTCTAGTTCAATCTCTCTCTCTACAATGCCTTCTCTAGTCCATGGCCTTTCTAAGTCAGCACACCTCATCTCAGAGTTTGCATGCACATGAACAAGACTGAGAGAGCTTTCAGTCAGGCTTTGAGAATCCTTTACAAATCCATTTCTCACAAGTATCAATCACAAAATGCTACAATGACCTCTGCTCTAGAGACAACAGTAATAAAATGCAGCCTTGATAATACCAATGGAGATTTCTAAGTTCTTTGACATATTTCTCCATAAATGGAGTTGAAAACTTTCCTGATGAACTGCACCAGAGCAGAGGGAAATCAAGGCAGAACCGTGGTTTGATAGGAAACCTCTCATGAATTCAGTCATAATCAAAGTCCAAAGTTTCTGATATCGTTCATGGGTCCCATTGAGGGACACAACTGAGAAAGTGTGCCCAGGTTCCAGTCAGAGCAGGAAATTGGAGGCAGAGATGACAGGTGGTGTGGGAAATGCAGGCATGGAGAGCTCCCAGGGCCTGGTGCATACAGGCTGAGAGATAGAGATGGATCCAAGGCTTGACCTAAGACCTTGGAGAAGAATTGGAGAGTTAGAGCATTTAAATAAAATAGACACAAAACAAGAATATAAGTTTGTAGTTTAAGTAGAAATGTGTTTTAAGCAAACAGAGATATGTATTATGTAAGCAAAGCAGTATGTTAAGTAAGATAGTAAAAGATTATAAAGATTAGCAATAGAACCTGTTATAAAGCTAAAAGCTTAAGATGCATTAGTGAGGGTTTGTGAAGTGTTTTATGATTGGTTGAAAAATGACACACTGCAGCAAAGCCATGGGAAGGAAAGCAATTAATGTCTGGTGTCAAAAGACACTAGCAAAGTTCATAGAAGTATTGGATTGACTAACAACCTTACATATGGCATTGTAACTAAGAATAGATGACTTCTGAAATTATGGTGTTGGATGTAACACCTTTAATATCTCACCCTTCAATGAGACTGATGCAATAAAGCAATAAATAATTTCTTTTACAACATCTCTCAATTGCCCCATCTGTTGAAATTTTAATCTCCTGATAGGGATTTTTCAGACATCAGGAGTGCTCCATTGAATTGAATAGGGATGTAGGGACACCAGGTCTCTCCTGTTGAAGTCAATGTGGATTTAAGGAAATCACATTTGCCCTACTGATATCAATGAAGATTTAGGGAGACCAGGTCTATCCATTCAAGTCAGTGGGGATTTTGTGGCCATTTGGTGCAAAAACTGGAAAAAGTGGATAAATTTGTAGAAAATCTGGGGAAAATCTTGGGCTGAATTCCAGGAATTTCTGCTCCAGAATTGTGTTGCTGACACTCTGGAAAGTCCTGAATGAATTCCTGGGAGGCAATCCAGAATCTCTGACCCCACATCTGTGGCCTTTTCTGGAGCTGTGCATCCAGGCAAGTCCAAAAATCTCCATTTTCAGCCCCCAAATGGGATTTTTAGCACCAAAAACCTTGGGGAATCAGGTCTACATACTGAAGTCAAAGTGGATTTTTTGGGGACACCAGGTCTACCCCCTAATAGAGTTTGATTGGGAATGGTTACAGGCTAAACTGGGAGCACTGGGAGTAGCAAAGGTGGGGCACTGGGATTACTGGGAACACTGGGGCAAAAGTGGGACCACTGGGGCAAGAGTGGGACCTCTGGGAGGGATTAGTAGAGATAAATGAATATAAATAGGACTCCAGGTCTACCCCATTGAAATCAGTAGGGATATAAGGACAGCTGATCTGTCCATTAAAGTCAATGGGGATTCAGGGACACCAAGTCTACCCAGTCAAAGCCATGAGGATTTTTGGGACACCAGGTTTGGGGGGGCCCAGGTTTTTTTTTTGGTTGAAACATTTGTCCAAGGGGTAACCAGGTGTATCCATGTAATTTTTGAGATGGTCCAGGATATTTTTGGGGGTACCCAGGTGTATCCACGTAATTTTTTGAGCAGTACCCAGGTGTATCCAGGTGATTGCTGGGGGGATCCAAGTAATTTTGAGCAGTACTCAGGTGTACCCTGATCATTTCTGGGGATATCCAGGGGGTTTCCTTGGGGCACTCAAGTGTCCCAACTTACCCTGACAGGCTGGGAGAAGATGACAGCCCAGTCAATGTGGACAGATGACCCTCGGTGGCAGAACTGCCAAAAGGGACCCCAACATTCAGAGGGCAGCCCAAAAGTCCAGGTGAGGGCCACAGGGGTGGGAGAGAGGCCCGAGTTACCTGAGGAGAGGATGCAGCACAGGTACACCGAGGTGTTTTGGTCTGTGGGGTTGGTGAAGACAGAGTTCTGCACCAGCTCCAGCTCTGGGGTGGCAAAGGGGGCACCCCAAAATCTCAGGGGGGCAGTGGGGGACACACCAATATGTGAATACCCAGGTGTGCAGGAGTTCAGGTCTATCCATAAAAGTCAATGGGGATTTAGGGACACCAGGTCTATCCATTAAACCAAACAGAGCCCACCATCTCCCACTTCATGTGAAGGAGAGGTTGGAAAATTTGGGGATTTTGGATTTCCCCATAAAGTTCTGGGAATTTTTACAGGGAATCCCTCTCCTTCCTTTAGCACTGGCCTCGCCCTTTCTGGAGCTCCTGGTGAGTGCAGGTTCCAGGCTGAGAAGTTGGAGAAGCAGTGGCTCAGCAGGGCTCCAGTGAAGGCTAGCTGGGCCTCGGGGTCCTGCCCAGCTGCCAGTGCCTGCTGCTGTTCCCAGGCATGGACTGGGAGGGCACCAGTATAAACCAGTAAGCACTGGGAGACACCCCTGAGCCCCTGAGTCCTTTGGCAGCAGCTCCCAGTATAAACCAGTAAGGATTGATGTGCCCAAACCCACTTCCAGTGTGGTCTAGAGGCTCCAAGTGTGGTCTAGTGAGATGGGGTATGGTTTTGAAATACATGGTATATATGGGTTTGGAAATTCAGAATTTTAGAAGCCTATAAGATGCTTAAGCAGGTAGAGGGGAAATAGAACACATGGCAGGAACAGTATGGAACAAACCACACAGGAACTTAGTTGCCAGGAAAAAAAATCCATTAAGATAAGCTATACTGTGAAAACTCAGCAGAGCAAGACCTGGCTATTGCACAAACCCTACAGAGCAGAAACCTGTGGCTCCAGAAACCAGCCAGGAGCAGACGCGTGGTTTTGAGCAGGACAAGCTGACCTGAGGCAGAGCCAAACCTCCACTGCACCTGCCCAGAAGGAGAGGTCAAACACTGATCACTGAGGAAGACACCCGGCCTTCATCCCAAAAACCACCGGACACGACCTCCAGGAGGTGTGGCAGCTAATTATAATACAAAGGGAGAGAAGGTGGAGATGGGTGGGCAGGGAGGTGTGGGCTGGTGGGATCAATGTGTATTTCTACCTGGAACCTGTCTTGACCAGGTATGCATGGTTTGGAGGAGATATCCCCTCCACGTGTCCCAGCTGGAAATAAAACATACTCTCCACAATTTTGGTTGTCAGCTCCTGATTCCTGAAATCAATTGGCAAGGCCAGCCAGGAGCTCTTTGTCTGGCTGCTGAGTGCATTGGATATGGACATCCCAGTGTGCCCTGGACTTTTTTCTGGAGGGGATCTCCACTCCCTGCTCCCTCACTGTGGAAGCAAACAGCCAACCTCCTATTCACCCTAGAAGTACATTTTATTAATTATTTTGGGGGTGGCACCAAGGTAAGGAGGCCACTAAGACACTAGGGACACCTGCTCATGGTGATTGGAGTTTTGTGTTTGCATCACTCTAATTTTGGTGGTGGAGATTTTGGATTTTGGGTAACGTTTTCTATGTTTTCTAAGGTGGACTTTTGCAATACCTTTGATGTCACACTACCCTCTTGTGTGATTAACTGTAATTGCAGTGGGTTAGGATTTCTGTTCTTTTCTGAGGACTCTGTTGTTTTGGAGGTATTTCTGCCCTCTTGTGTCTATAACTCTCAATGACAGGGAAGTGATTTTTTGGGATACTAGGGAGAGAGGGATGTAGGCTCGACCAAGCGAGGAAGCCCTTTTCAGGTGGTTTCAGCTTGAGCCCCTGGATTTCTTGAGGGACCAAGGGAAACTTGTACGGGTGGTACAGGAGGATGGAGCAGTTAGAGCAGGTATATTCAGGAGGAATAGTCTCAGATTCAAGAGAGAGTTACCTGGCTTTTGATTGGGAGCAACCTCTAATCAAAAGGGAACCTAGAAGGGTTAGACGAGTTCCTTGCCTTGCATGTGGACTAGCAATTTGGGCACCAAGGTGGCCTCCAGCCTGGGTCCTCCTACGGTGCCATTGGTGTAAAAGGAAGTGGTAATGCACATCTAGGAGGTGGGTGCCTACATGGCCCAGGTGTACCCTGGACCCAGGGCATCATATTCAGGAATTCATTCATGTGGAGTGTGAGACTGTGGAGTTGATCTGTGGAAAGAGTAATTCAATCCCCGAGGGTTGGCATGTTTTTGAGGACCACTGGGAGGAAGTGAAAGAACATTGCCAGCAGAGTTTTGGGAGAGGAGATAAGGGAAATAAAGGAGATAAATCAGGAGGACCCAGCAAAGCAAAAAAGTGCCAAGGAGGAGCCCTTTAGGATGCATACTACCCCATTGGAAGGAAGTTGTGGGGAAAAGAGGAATGGAGAGCAAAGGGGTTTTAATAAAATATTTTCATCAGTGGTGGCCTCTGCATACATTAGAAGATGAGGCAAAGGGGCCATTAAATGGATGCACAAACTATAACACCATGTTGCACTTAATGTTATTTTTTAAGGTGGGAAGGAAAATGAGATGAGGCATCATATGCAGAAATGTTTTTCACCTTATAAAACCACCCAGAATGGCAAAAGGATTGTGGTATTAATCTTCTACAAGACCTACTGATCCTAGCAATGGAAAGAGAAAACAGAAGGGTCCTGCATAAATTCAAACAATGCTGCTCAGCCTGTAGTCTTGGTCAGACATGCAGTAAAAATATAACAAGGTGTATGATGAAGAAGACTCTGATCTGGATGATGTCCCCTCCTCAATCACTGGAGTTGGGTGGGAGCCCAGGAAGGGCACCAGATCAAATTCCAATGCTCCCAGGCAGTCCAGTGTCCTCCCATACAAGGGCAAACCTAGGGAACAACCAATACTTTTGCAAACACCTCTTAGAGAAGCAGTGGGACCAGATGGAGCCATGATGTTACTGAAGGTTCCCTTCAATACCAATGATTTGGAAATTTGGATAAAGAATTTAAAGGATTGAAAAATGGACCCTGCAAGTATAGCTGGACACTTCTGTTTAATAGTAAAAAAGATAACCTGGATTGAAATGATTTTACAGTTACTGTTACATAGAATGACAGAAACAGAGAAACAGCTGATTCTAAAGGTATTTGGGGATTTGGCCGTGGAGCACTATAAGACATGGGGGGAGGATGTAAAGGAATTTTTTTCCCTCCAGGATCCAAAGGGGGATGTGAATAGAATGGCAGAAAGACAGAAGTTACAAGAATATCAGGAGTGGATTGCAAAGGGAATAGAGAAGCCATCCCCAAATCTATTAACTGGTCAGCTTTGTGTGCCATTAAACAAGGTCCCTTTGAGTCACCATCTGAGTTCTTGGACAGGCTGAGAGACACAATGTGTCATAGTACACCTTTGGACCCAGAATCAGACACTGGAGTACAGCAGTTAGCTTTTTATTTGTTTTAATTTTAGTTTTAGGTCAATCCACCACTGATACAAGACATAAAAAATTAAAACCCACTGAAGGAAGAAACTTCGAAATATTACTGGATGAAGACTGGAGGGTGTTTAGCAATTGAGAAGAAGGGAATAAAGGGAAACAAGAAAGGGTGATTGCAGCAGTTAAAAGGGAAGACAACAATTTTTAAAAGGGGCTTCCCCTCCCCACCTGGGGATAAACCAATGTGCAATCTCTAAGCAATGAGGCCACCGAACAAATGAATGCCCAGAAAGCTGGGAGAAGGGAAACAAAGGGGCATGAGTGGTAGCAAATGTAAATAAAGACTGACAAGAACCAGCGTGGTCTTCCCTAGCTTATGATCCAGTTATAACAAAGCTAGGGGAAAGAGAAAATCAAAAGCAATAGAATTTCTGATTGATACAAGGGCAACACATTCACTTTTAAACACAGCTCTAACTCAAGTGGGAGAAGATCACAATATAATTAAGGGAGCCACCAGCCAAGCTGAAAAGGCTTATTTTTGTGAGTCACTAAAATATAAATTGGGAAAACAATTAAGCTTGCATAAATTCTTATACATGCCTAATTCACCACATGCACTCCTTGGAAGGGATTTGCTTGAACAATTGGATGCAACAATCAGATTTGGAAAAGGGGAGATTGCTCTGGAGGTGTATACTCAACAATATATTCAAATAATGAGTTGACTTTTAGTTGATGCTCCCATCGAATTAAAAATGGGTGAAGATCTCACTGACCAGGTGAGCCCTGGTGTGTGGGCCACTGAGAAGCCAGGAAGAGCTAAAAATGCATCACCAGTAAGGGTAAAGCTTAAAGAGGGACAATGAGCAGTAAAGACAAAACAATATCCCTTGAGAAGAGAGGATAGGGAGGGAATCCAGACGGTGACAAAAAAAATCTTGCAATGGGGTCTGTTAAGGGAATGCAAATCTGATTTCAACACTCCCATATTACTGGTTCATAAACCTGATGGAACATACAGAGTAGTCCAGGATTTAAGAGCACTCAGTAGAATAGTAGAGGATTTATATCCTTCTGTAGCAAACCCATATACTTTGTTAACAGCATTGACACCAGAACTAACCTGGTTTACTGGTTTAGATTTCAAAGATGCTTTCTTTTGCCTCCCTCTCTGTGAAGCCAGACAAAAGGTATTTGCCTTTGAATGGGAAAATCCTAAAAGTGGATGAAAGACCCAGCTCACTGGGACTGTGCTGCCTCAAGGATTCAAGAATTCCCCCATCATATTTGGTAACCAACTCACCAAGGATCTCGAGTCTTGGGAAACACCACGCAGGAAGGGGAGACTGCTACAATACGTAGATGACATCCTGATTGCCACTGAGACAGAAGATACTTGCATGGCTTGGACTATAAGTCTCTTAAAATTTTGAGGCTCCAAGGGTACCCAGTTTCTAAAAAGAAAGCCCGGACAATGCAGCAAGAAGACACTTACTTGGGGTATAAAATCAGTGTGAGGCAAAGGGGCAAGCCCAAAAAGAAGGCTTTATGCCAGACAACAAAACTACAGATTGGAAGAAACTGAGAACTTTTCTCAAAACGACCAGGTAGTGTTGCCTTTGGATCTGTAAGTAGGAGCTGCATGTTAAACCCCTGTATGCAGTAATCAACTCCAGACAGAAGCATCTGCAATGGGACAAAAAGGACATGGGAGCCTTTGAACAAATGAAAAAGGCCCTGAGGCCAGCTCCAGCTCTGGGACTCCCTGACGTGAGTCAGCCTTTCTTTTTGTTTTCTCATGGGAAACAGGGAATCACCCTGGGAATGTTGGCACAAGATTCAGGTTCATATCACAGAGCAGTCAGCTACATCTCCAAGCAATTGGATGGGACTGCAAAAGGGTGGCCAGGATGCCTTTGTGTGTGGTAGCAGCAGTAGTGCTAAATATCCAGTGCTAAATATTGAAAATTCACCTTGGGACAAAAAGATGACTGTGTTGGTGTCCCATAGAGTGTCTGCAGTATTACAAGTGAAGGGCAGGTACTGGCTTTCTCCACAGAGGTTCCTGACATACCAGTCCATACTGGTGGAACAGGATGATGTGGAGATTGTGGTCACTAACATTGTCAATCCAGCTTCTTTCCTCACTGGGAACACAGTGGAACCAGTACACCATGACTGCTTGGAAACCATCAAAGCAACATACCCAAGCTGCCCGGATTTGAAGGATGTTCCTATGGGAGATGCAGAGGGCTGGTTCACGGACAGAAGCAGCTATGTCCTGAATGGCAAAAGGCATGCAGGATATGCCATCACCACCTGACATGAGGTAATAGAGTTGGAACCACTGCCTGTCAATACCTCTGCACAAAAGGGGGAAAAAATCGCCTTGACCTGAGCCTTGGAATTGGCCCAAGGTAAGAATGTGAACATAGACATGGATTCAAAGTACACTTTTGGAGTTGTGCATGCTGATGGAGCAATCTGGAAGGAAAGGTGACTATTGAACTCTCAAGGGAAGAACACTGAAGATGCAGAAGAAATTCTGAAATTGCTGGAGGCAGTACAGCTCCCAAAGAAAACAGCAGTTATGCACATCAGAGCACATGAAAAGGCAAACTCAGAATTAGAAAAGGAAACGAGCTGGCAGACAGGGAGGCAAAAGAAGCAGCAAAAAGAGAGGTAAAATTGGAAAGAGCTCTAATCCCAAATGGGAAAAACTCCCTTGCGTGTAAACCAAATTCTGACAAAGAGGATCTGAAGCTAATTACAAATTTGGATGGGACATAGAGTAAAGATGGTTGGGTCCATTCTCCAGAAGAAAGGGTAATCATACCTAGCCATCCAATATGGTCTGTAATAAGGGAAGAGCACAGGAAAAGGCACTGGGGAGCAGAGGACTTGTATGAACACTTCAGTCAGAACATCATGGCTAGAAATTTATACACTATGGTATAGCAGGTAAATCAACAGTGTGACCTCTGCCTCCAGACTAATCCTAAAAGCTCTCCAAAACCAGAAATGGGTGAAATTGGGAAGGGGAATGTACCTGGCCAATTATGGCAAAGAGACTTCACAGAACTCCCAAAAAAGAGGGGTTTGTTATTTTCTGGTATTAACTGATTCCTTTTCAGGATGGCCTGAGGCTTTCCCTGCTAGAACTGCTAAGGCCCAAGAAGTGTTCAAAGTATTAGTTAAGCAGATAGTACCACAATTTGGGGTTTCCAGCTGCCATTTCCTCAGATAGAGGACCCCATTTTATCACAAAGGTGGTACAGCAGGTTAGTTGTACTTTAGGTATAGATTGGACACTACATACCCCATGTCATCACCGGTCAAGTGGACAAGTGGAGAAGATGAATCATTTCATCAAACAGCAAATTCTTAAATCAGGACAGGAGGTCAATCTGCCTTGGCCTCAATCCCTTCCTTTAACCCTTTTACACAAATGAACTAAACCAAGGACAAAGAAAAGGCTGAGTCCTTTTGAGATCCTGTATGGGCGACCTTATGCAATACAGAAGGAAATATCAGCACACATAGGGGAAGAAAGTAAAACAGAATATATGGTGGACCTAGGGAAACAAGTCAATAATATCAGGAATCATGTATAAGGAAGCCGGTGTAGGGGATTGGATGGACCAGCCCATAATGTGCAACCTGGAGATTATGTGTATGTGAAGTCTCTTACAGAAAAGACTTTGGAACCACAGTGGAGAAGACCATACCAGGTGCTCCTCACCTCCTTCACCACCATCAAGGTCAGAGAACAAGCGGCATAGGTACATCACACTGGGATTAAAAAGGCTTCACAGTCACCATGGAGAATCAAGCAGGTGCACCCTGGGAAGCTGTGGCTCTCAGGATCACAGTCACGGCTACAGCTACAGTTTACATGTGGAGGAAATGTAAACGATGACTGAGATATCTGCCTGGATACAGAACAAAGCATCTGTCACTTGGAAATCCATTCAGTCAACCCAACAACCTGGTTCTTACATATAGGATTATATACAGGATTATGTATAGGGTTGTGTATGCCTCAGAACAACGTGCCCCACCATAATAGTGGACAAGCTCGTTATAAATGAAACACAATCTAATTTGTGCATTTGTAACTTTGTCAAAATTGAGGGATGCAATTTCTCCTAGTGGGTACCTGTATTATCACATCAGTATATAAAGGCAAACCAGACAGCTGAGCAGGATGTATTGCCTGTGCCCATAGGAATGAATCTCACTCTAGTTAAAGAGCTACTAAAACACAGAGATCTTCAGGAAATTCTTAAAGAAATTAAAAACATGGGCAAGAAGACCTTGATTGAAATACACCATGACACAGACTATAAGGAGGCCTTAGAAGGTTGGAGGGAGACACATCTCACCACTGGTGGGATGTACTTTTTGGGTGGTCTCCTACTGCAGCCAGGTTTATAAACTGATTGTGTCATCCCATAGAAGGTTTTAGTTCTGGTTTGCTTAAATAGTAGGTTTTTTTTTCTTCTTGGTTATGATTTTCTGGAATTTGAAACTGTCCCAAAGAATGGCTGCCTATGGTGTTATCTAATCAACTAGTTAAAGACAGTCGTAGAGAGTGCGATAGGTATCTTAGAAAGCAAAAGAATTTTCATCATTTAGAAGAAAAATAAGGAATTGAGATGGGGAATATATATGATTTTGAAAATTCAGAATTTTTGAAGCCTATAAGATGCTTAAGCTGGTGGAGGGGAAATAGAACACATGGCAGAAACAGTATGGAACAAACCACACAGGAATTTAATTGCCAGGAAAAAAAAAAACATTAAGATAAGCTATATTGTGGAAACTCAGCAAAGCAAAACCTGGCTATTGCACAAACCCAACAAAGCAGAAACCTGTGGCTCCAGAAACCAGCCAGGACCAGACGGGTGGTTTTGAGCAGGACAAGCTGACCTGAGGGAGAGTCAAACCTCCACTGCACCTGCCCAGAAGGAGAGGTCAAACGCTGATCACTGAGGAAGACACCCGGCCTTCATCCCAAAAACCACCGGACACGACCTCCAGGAGGTGTGGCAGCTAATTATAATACAAAGGGAGAGAAGGTGGAGATGGGTGGGCAGGGAGGTGTGGGCTGGTGGGATCAATGTGTATTTCTACCTGGAACCTGTCTTGACCAGGTATGCATGGTTTGGAGGAGATATCCCCTCCACATGTCCCAGCTGGAAATCAAACATATTCTCCACAATATTGGTGTCAACTCCTGATTCCTGAAATCATTGGGAAATGTGGAGCAATGTTGTCCTCACTGGGTCAGATGTCAAGGCACAGCTTCTCTGAGCAGGATGAGCCTCCTGAAGAGAGACCCTGGATCCATTTCAACCACAGAATGCTGCAATCACCTCTGCTCTAAGGAGAACAGCAATAGAATACACTCTCTAAACTAGGAATACATATGTCTTAGAAGTTCACTGAAATATTTCTCCATAAATGGAGTTGAAAACTTTCCTGATGAACTGCACCAGAGCAGAGGGAAATCAAGGCAGAGCCATGGTTTGTCAGGACTTGCTTGATCCCAATGAGCCCCGTGGTGCATTTGGTGTTGAGCTCTTGACCTTCAGGGCCTGAAAAAAGATTGCACAATTCTTTCCAGGAGTCCAAGTCAGAAGAAAAACCTAAAGTGTCTCAAAGCATTAATGGGTCCCACTGAGGTCCATCCCCAACACAGGATCCTCTTGGACTCCTTGGAGGAGGGAATTGGAGGCCATGATTCTCCAAAAACCTCCCAGACTCAGAGAAGAAAGGAAAAAGGAAAGTACCTCAAAAAACTGAAGAACCTTGTAACACTGATGAGCCCCACAGAGTGTTGTTACTGAGGAGCCCTCTCAAGAGACTAATTAAAGCAGAGAATTGGAGGCCATGTCTGCACAAAGATCTCAGAGACTCCAAGGCAAAAGCAAAACCCCAAGTCCATGGAAAAACCTGCAGTCCCTGAGAGCATGAAGGAGCCCCCAGGGCCATTCCTGACCAAGGCTCCCCAGGGACTGGTCCCAGCAGATCCCTGAGGCCACTGGCATGTGGGGGGATGCTGAGGGCAGGACAAGGGCTGACAGTGCCCAGCCTTGCTGGGGCTGTGCCAGGAGGCCCCAGTGGCTCAGGACAAGGTGTCTGCTCACAGCCCTTGCTGGCACAGACCCTGCTGTGCCCCAGGCCACCAAGACTTGGCTTCTCTTTGTCCCCTCCTGTCATCTCTGCCTCCAATTTCCTGCTCTGACTGCAACCTGGGCACACTTTCTCAGTTGTGTCCCTCAGTGGGACCCATTAAAACTTTTAGAACTTTTGGAGTTCAATTCTGAATTGGAGTTCTTTAGAGATTTCTCCACCTCTCTCAGGGACTGATGTTCAGGGTCTGGAGCACAAAATCCCAGAGAGGTTCATTAAAGTCCTTGTGCTGTGTCTGTGCTGCTGAGCTGGGCTGGGATCCTGGCATAGAGGAAAATCCTGGCAATCAGGAAGAGCTTTAAAAACCCATTTCTCTTGATGAGCAGCTCTTCTCCCAGCACAGCAGGGCTGAGGGCACTGCCTGCAGCCACCCCAGGCACAGCACAGAGGCACAGAGAGCTTCAATCAGTCAGGGCTGGGAAGATGCTCACAAGTGCCTGGGGCAGAATCACTCCCAGCCCTGGACACAGGAAGCCTCTGGCTGCAGGACAATGCAGCTGCAGCTCCTGCAGGGATCTCCTAAATCTGGAACATCCCAATGCCCACAGACTCTGTGAGTACAACTCTGTGTGTTTCTGGTGCAGGGGAGATGAAATGCTCAGGAAGCTCTGACATGCTGAGGGTTTCTGATATGGCATAGAATGTTTCCAAGGGAAGGATTTTGATAAATATGAAGAAATTTCCTAAGACATTGTATTTGGTTTTCTAGTATAGCAGAATGGCAGGGAGGGAGGGGATAAATATTAAAGGTAATATGAATTTTCACAAATGCCTGAGGCATGCAAACTGTTATTTTTAGTGATCACTAGGTACACAGGAGTTTCTTAATGTACTTTCAGCCATTGCCCTCTTGCCCTTTGCTCGACCCATCAGGCTCAGTCTGACCTGTCCTTTCCCCTTCCTGCAAACAGAACCTGCCCCCAGCCAGTGCCCTGCAGACAGGCAGGGTTCTGTAGGGACAAGGAGAGTGCACAGAGATTTGGGGTGTGTGAGTGCTGGTAGGGAGACATCAGGGACAGGGAAGGATCTCCACGAGGAAAACCTGCAGGAAGCAGAGAGAAGATCAGGCACTGATACAAAACAGAAAACCAGAAAAGTTGTGTCACGGAGAGTTTAGAGATATCCAGAGGATCCCCTGCACCAGTGCAGCCCCTCGGTCTGAAGAAGCCCCCTCCCTCCTGTCCCCCAGCCAAGCCTCTGCCCTCAGGGCTGGGGCTCCAAGGTGTGAAGCCCCTCCTGTGCAGGCAGAGCTGCAGCAGAGCCGTGGGGCAGCTCTGCAGCCCCGGGCCCAGTTCCCTCTGCAGAGCACAGGGCTGGGAGCAGCTGCCCGGCACTGGGGGCTCTGGGAGGGGGCACAGCTGGCTCAGGGTGACGCTGTCCCCAGTGCCCGGCTGTGGGCAATGCTGTCAGTGCAGCCAGGGAAGGAGCTGCATCTCCCTTACTCCAGTGACATCACTGGGACACTTGGAACTCTCCCTGAGATTTCAGTCCAACCTCGGAGCTTTAATCATGGATGCCAACCTTTCCAAGAGCATCTCTGAGTTATAAATGAATGGGGAAAGGCAGAGCTGTTCTGGCACTACACATGCTGTTGGGTTGGTAAAATGAGCAACAGGAGTCCTTGGTTATAGATGTGGTGCCAGACTCTGGTGGATCCATCTGTTCTCAGGAGTAGCTGTTGGTTTTTAAGGGAAACATGGGAGGATAATCACCCTCCACCTGAACAAGGTTAAAGCCTAGAGAAACTCTGAACTGGTCAGAATGAAGAGCCTTTGTCCTGCTCCCTCCACTCACCACTCTGCCTCACAGAACATGCTCTGGTCTCCCTGAGGGGAGCAGAAATGGTGAGATTTCTCATATCAAGAAATACTAGGAGAGATATGGGGGAAGTTTACAAATCTACTCTGAAATTCTTAAAATGTAAATTGTGTCTATGTGTGTGAGAGGAGAGGATGTCAGGGAAATGGCTTTGATTTTGGTTACAGGTGTGTCCTCTATCTCTTCACTGTCTCTTTCTCCATGACAGAACCCAATGCCCAGAGTGCAGAAATGTCCAACAGCAGCTCCATCAGGCACTTCCTCCTGCTGGCATTGGCAGACACGCGGCAGCTGCAGCTCCTGCACTTCTGCCTCTTCCTGGGCATCTCCCTGGCTGCCCTCCTGGCCAACGGCCTCATCATCAGCGCCGTAGCCTGCGGCCACCACCTGCACACCCCCATGTTCTTCTTCCTGCTCAACCTGGCCCTCACTGACCGGGGCTCCATCTGCACCACTGTCCCCAAAGCCATGCACAATTCCCTCTGGCACACCAACAACATCTCCTACTCTGCATGTGCTGCTCAGCTGTTTTTCTTTGTGTTCTTCCTCTCAGCAGAGTTTTCCCTCCTGACCATCATGTGCTACGACCGCTACGTGTCCATCTGCAAACCCCTGCACTACGGGACCCTCCTGGGCAGCAGAGCTTGTGCCCACATGGCAGCAGCTGCCTGGGCCAGTGCCTTTCTCAATGCTCTTCTGCAAACAGCCAATACATTTTCCCTGCCCCTGTGCCATGGCAATGCCCTGGGCCAATTCTTCTGTGAAATCCCCCAGATCCTCAAACTCTCCTGCTCACACTCCTACCTCAGGGAACTTGGGCTCATTGCTGTAAGTAGTTGTTTGGTATTTGGTTGCTTTGTGTTCATTGTTTTCTCCTATGTGCAGATCTTCAGGGCTGTGCTGAGGATCCCCTCTGAGCAGGGACGGCACAAAGCCTTTTCCACCTGCCTCCCTCACCTGGCCGTGGTCTCCGTGTTCCTCAGCACTGCCTTTTTTGCCTACCTGAAGCCCCCCTCCATCTCCTCCCCATCCCTGGATCTGGCCCTGTCAGTTCTGTACTCAGTGGTGCCTCCAGCCCTGAACCCCCTCATCTACAGCCTGAGAAACCAGGAGCTCAAGGCTGCAGTGTGGACACTGATGACTGGACAATTTAAGAAGCATTAAAGTTGTAGCAAATTTCTGCATAGCTCATGTAATAAAAGTAATCTTTGCTAGTTCTCTTTGGATTTTTTTTTCCCTGTTTTTTATCTGTGTTTTCAGTTTTTAATATTGTCTATAAACCAAGCCCATTGTTTCTGCCATCTCTCCTTTTTTCCTCTCCACATTTACTGTGACACACAGATTGTGTCAATGCAGAGCTGTGCTCTTGATCATTTTAAATGAAATAAAGGATATGCAAAAAGTCTTTTCATGGCAGATGCTCCTTGTATTCCCTCCTCTGGAGCAGAAGCAGCAATGTCTGTGTGCAGAGCTGGGGACAGATCAGTGATGGCACATCTGGCCACACCATTCCTGATCCAGGCCAGGTGCCAGGGGCCCACCTGGGCACACTGCTGGCTCATGTCCACCCTGCTGTCCATCACTGCCCCCAGGTCCCTTTCTGCCTGGCCCCTCTCCAGCCACTCTGTCCCCAGCCTGGAGCACTGCAGGGGTTGGTGTGGTCAAGGTGCAGGACCCAGCTCTTGGTCTTGTTAAACCTCACCCTGTTGGATTTGGGCCCTGGATCCAGCCTGTCCAGGTCCCTCTGCAGAGCTCTCCTACCCTCCAGCACATCCACACTCACACCCAGCTTGGTGCCATCTGCACATTTGCTGATGCTGCACTCAATTCCCTACTCTGGATCATAAATAAATATGTTAAACAGGACTGGGCCCAAACTGATCCTGGGGGGACACAACTGCAAACATGCTGGATGTGGAACCATTCCACACAAACCTCTGGGTCCAGATGTGCAGTCATTTCTTATTCCAGGCAAGGAGAATGAGGGGAGATCACAAAGGACATGTGGAAAACCTTTGTTCCCATGGACTCACACAAGTTCTGAGATTCTGCCCTGTCTCTGTCCTTTGGGATTTTCAAATTCTGACCAAATCAAGGCTTGGACCACTTGGTCTGACCCCGTTTCTGACAGCTTGGGCAGCAGATTTGCTGACGTCCCTTCCAACCTCAGCTTCCTGACAATCCCTGGACAATGCTGCTCCCAATTTTGAAATGGGTCAGAGCAGATATTTATGGGACATGAGCCCTCTGGAACTATAGGCAACCTGATGCTTGCAAGGTGCACGAGCACATCTCAGTAGCTGGGGCATTTGAGTACTTGAAGAAATCTCCAAGTTTTCCCACCAGGAGAGAACAGAAATTTCCTGGATGTGTACTGATGGCAGGAGAAGAAATCCTGCTCTTCCCCTCTACCTGTGTTACCACTATACTCTCTATTATTTCATGTCCCTCTCCATTTGGGTGTTTCCACCACTCCTGTTTAAATGGCCATGTCTAAGGACATCTCCTCACTAGACCATATTTTTCTATGGCTTTCCCACTGCTCCCAGATTTCCTCCTCCAGTTGTTCTCTGGTCATGCCACATAAGTGAATATCCTAATTGTGCTTGCATTTATCATAGAATCACCCTTTCTAATGAATTTATCTCAAACTGTTCCTCTATGTCCCTTGGAAATGACAAGTGCCACACCTTCAGCCCATGGGGGAGAAAAGGGCTCTGAATTGCCCACCCCTGGCACAGAAACCCTGTTCCCAGGGTGCTTCAGACACAGGATTCTTACAGAGGACTCCAGAAAGCTGAGAGTCAGCTCTGTCTCCTCCATGTTCTGTGTCCTAAATCTGCCTGAGAGAAGAAATTGAGACTCAGCTCCAGCAGCACAATCCCTGCTGGCCCAGGGCACAGTGCCAGGAAAGTCTTTGTGTGCTGAGCCTTTGCTCCAGCCAAGAAAAGCTCCCACCACAGGGTCACCTTTCCTGCTCCTCAGCCTGACCCCTGGAGTGCCCCTGCAGTAGGAAATGGAGGGATCTTGGCAGCACCAATGCTGGCAAATGCCAGACTTGGGCTCTGCCATGGCCAGCAATCTGCTGCATCTGGAGTCCTGGCACCCACAAATTACCAGAGCTGGGCAGTGCTGGTACCTGGAAATGGCCAGATTTTGGCTGTTTGGGCATGCAAAGTGCTAGACATGGGGTGTGATGACAGTGGGAAATTTCGGGATCGGGGCAGTGGAGGAGCCAGAAAACACCACATTTCTGGCTCCAGCTGCTGGGAAGGACCAGATCCAGGATTCTGGGATCAGGATCGCCCCTTCCCTTCCCTTCCCTTCCCTTCCCTTCCCTTCCCTTCCCTTCCCTTCCCTTCCCTTCCCTTCCCTTCCCTTCCCTTCCCTTCCCTTCCCTTCCCTTCCCTTCCCTTCCCTTCCCTTCCCTTCCCTTCCCTTCCCTTCCCTTCCCTTCCCTTCCCTTCCCTTCCCTTCCCTTCCCTTCCCTTCCCTTCCCTTCCCTTCCCTTCCCTTCCACCCTCCATCACTGACCAGGCTCCCTAGGGAATGCTCACAGCTGCCAAGCTGCCACAGCTCCAGGAGCCTTTGGACACCTCTCCCAGGGATGCACAGCCTCACCTTGTTGGGCTGTGTGTGCAGGGCCGGGGCCTGGACTCCAGGACCCTGCTGGGTCCCTCCCAGCTCAGCCCCTCTTTCCATCCTCACCCTTTGGCTCAGCCTTTGTGTCCCCAGGAGGCACTGGGAGAGCTCTTGGGGCTGCACCAGCAGCAGGGCAGCCCCAACTTTCCAGCTTTTCCCTTTCTGGGACACCACAGCCTTGGCAGCCCCAACATTCCATCCCTGGAGATGCTCCATGGCAAGCTTGCTGTCAACACAACTGACTGGCCACTGAGCACCCCCAGCCTGGCCTGATGTGGATTCCTCTTCACACATCTCGGGCAAGGTCCCCTCGGAGAACTTCACTGTGCCACAGACAAGTGCCCCCATGTGGGTGATTGGTTAGAAGCAAGAGGCCATGGGTCTCTTGCGGGTCTGCACAATCCTAACATTGAGCTCGAATAAGTCTGTGAATAACCTTGATAGTAACAAAAGAAGCAATGTACTGGAGACTGATAAACACAATGCCTTAATAGGATGTTGGAAAACTGCAAGGCTGACCAAACAGAAGCTTGACACAGTTATGTCCACCAGTGAAATATATCATGTTGTCGGGTGTTAAGACAGCTTTGTCCAATAATAAATTTAGCTGCTACGTGTGATTGTTGCATGTCAGATAAGTAACACTCTAAAGGAGTACAGTATTTGACTAATAAACGGAACAAGTTGCTAACTCCTATTGAGTTGTCTCTTGATTCCTGAACCCATTCCCAGCAACTGGTGCCCAAACAGGGACACAATTGGCCAATCAAGAAAATGAAGAAGCAGCACTAAGGATCAAAGCGTCCCAGCTGCCGGGGAAAAAGGCGACAACACGGCTGCAAGAGTCAGCAGGTGGTGACTCTGTCAAGCTGGTAAGACTGCGATCTCGGGATGGACAGAGAAGTGCCAATATCTCTGCTGGCAGAATTCCTCGCTAAGCAAGAAGCCAGCATTAGCATGAAAAAGCTCCATGAGCTATGCCGTTGGGCTAAAGATAATGATAGCCACAAGAAGCCCACGTTAATATTTAGCAGAGAAGAATGGAGAAAGCTGGGTGATGCCTTGTGGGATGCCACATTAGACGACAATAAGAAAGCAAAGGCACTCAGAAGCACTTGAAGGGAAGCTATGGGGAATTTAGATCAATTTTGGGCTGAGAGAAGGATGGCCTTGGCAGCACAACAGCTGCTGACCGCCGAGGAGGGTGAGTCAGCTCGGAACTCTGAGACCCAACTTTTCACTGATATTAGCCCAGCCAAAAGCGTAGAGGTGCCAGTCTGCTTGTCAGCCTCTGAATCAATTGCCTGCAATCACAAGTGCAAGGGCAGATGCAGAAGCTAAGAGTACAGGAGGACCTAGCTGTTGACCCCCCGTGATATCATCTACATCAGAGCATAGAGAGAATTAGGATATAGAATCAGATGAGGAAGGGTCTGACACTAGCTCTGAGGGTAACAGCCCTCCAGTTCCAAGAAGGAATACAAAGTAATCTGATATTTGGGTTGACAAACTTAGTGAACAGATGAAGAAATTGCAACCCGTTCCCCGTGGAGATATGCAGGTAACTACATCTGGTGGCCTTGAATTAAGACCTAGCGGCCAGACAAGGTGGTCTGGTGTCATTCAAGATGCACTATTGGAAGGAGAGTGGCAGGTGGTATCTGCCCTACCACCCCAGGCATTCCCAGTGCAAGCAACCACCTCGGCCAGCCAGGGGCCAGATACACACCCTTTGAGTGGAAACTAATACAACAATTATGAAATACTATTTCACAGTATGGGCTGCACTCCGAACCATCCAAACAAATGATCAATTATGTGTTTCCATCTAATGTTTTGACACCAGCCGACTGCATGTCTTTGGCCAAGCTATTGCTCACCCTGGCGCAATATGTTTTATGGGAAAAGGAATGGGACTCAGGATGCCAGAAAGTGGCAAATACCCCAAGACATCCAACTCATCCCTTGAATGGTGTTACATTAGATATGTTAATGGGAAGAGGAATATATGCTTCCTCAGCCCAACAGCTCCAATTTCCAAGTGAGATTCATAACACTGCTGCCGAAGAGGCAAAATTAGCCCTCTGGCGTGCACCGTCTGAGAAGAAAACTCCTAGTTATACAGCACTAAAGCAAGGCCTTAGTGAAGGATATGAAAGCTTTGTCAGTCGACTTGCTGAGGCCTTAGATCATGCTCATGATTTAACCGACGAGCTCCGAGAACACCTGATGAAGACCCTTGAATTTGAAAATGCAAATTCAAAGGCCAAGGCAGTCATCGCCTCTTTACCACGAACAGCAAGACTTGCAAATATATTAGACAGAATGAGTCAATCTGCTGTGCAACAGCAAGCTGCATTCATTTCTGCAGCCATGACTGCTGCAGTAAGAGAGCAAAGCCAGTCACAAGTTCTTGCAGCTGCATTGAAACCACTAGGCAAAAGAAAGCCTGGAGTTGGAACTGCTTGCTACCGTTGTGGACGGGGAGGACATATTCAAAAGCAATGCAATGGAGCAGTATGGTGTGACAGCTGTCAGAGTAATACACACGCCACCATAGCTTGTCACGGTCGGGGAAATGGGAAACGGAGCGCGATAGGGAGCCACACCCCGATACAAGTAGCCCCCACATCCAAACCTTAGTCCTCGCCACCACAGGTAGCATTGGAATCAATCTGGAAACCTCAATAGAAACAACACTAATCGACATTCAGCCCCAAAAAATCCCTACAACACTCAAAGGACCACTTCACCCATCCTTGATGCAGCCGGAAGCCTTGCTGATAGGACGCTCCTCAGCGGGAATGAGGGGAATTCTTGTTATTCCAAGGTTAATTGATGCTGATTATACTGGTGATTATACTGA
Source organism: Cinclus cinclus (assembly GCF_963662255.1). Lineage (NCBI taxonomy): Eukaryota > Metazoa > Chordata > Aves > Passeriformes > Cinclidae > Cinclus > Cinclus cinclus. The sequence goes on along the minus strand of NW_026912098.1, from coordinate 2,001,177 downwards.
TTTTACAAATTATGGCATACACACTGAGCCTACCGATTTTAATCCCAAAAGGCAGTAAGATCGCACAAATAGTTCCCTTACAAAACATGATGTCTATCATGCAGCAGAAAAAACAGTCCTTGTACCCCATAAGAGGAGATGATGGGTTTGGGTCCACCAGGTCAGCAGCATGCTTGGCCTTGAACATGAAACGATGACCTGTAAGGACCATTACCACAGTTAACGGCAGCCAACAGCTAACGATCAAAGCTATTTTAGACACAGGGGTTGATGCTACAATCATCTCAAGCACCATATGGCCGCCAAGCTGGCCTCTCCAACAGGCCAATGTCGCGGTGGATGGAGTCGGAGGATGATCTCCCTCCATGGTGACACCTCAGCCATTCACCTTCATACTGGAAGGAAAACCTGCCTCAGCTGTAGCGACAGTGTTGTCTCTACCAGAAGGAATGTATGCCTTACTGGGAAGAGAATGTCTTTGTCAGTGGGGAGTCATATTGGCGACTGCCGACTCCATTTTCTCGCAGCGGCCCCTGCACCGCAGCTGAACCCCATCAGGCTCGAATGGAAAACAGACAACCCTGTATGGGTTGAGCAGTGGCCACTGACTGGAGATCAGCTCCAAAAGGCACAAGAGCTTGTTGCAGAACAGTTATCTGCAGGATATATCAAACCATCGACCAGCCAGTGGAATACACCGATCTTTGTTATACCAAAGAAATCAGGGAAATGGCGTTTACTGCATGACTTGAGAAAAGTCAATGATCAAATGCAGCCTATGGGAGCTCTTCAACCTGGTTTGCCGTCACCAACAACGATTCCTCAGAATTGGACAATTCTTATTGTAGATTTAAAGGACTGCTTTTTCACAATTGCACTGCATTCAGCTGACACCAAAAGGTTTGCCTTTACCTTGCCATCAATAAATAAAGCAGAGCTTAGTAAAAGATATGAGTGGACTGTTTTGCCACAACGAATGCGCAATAGCCCCACCATGAGTCAATTGTTTGTTGCCGATACCCCAATGCATGGCCCTCCACAATAATTTATCGTTATATGGATGACATATTAGTTGCTCAGGATAAGCCTTTTGAAACAAGTCAAATTGATTATCTGAAGACAAAATTGGCATCAGCAGGATTGCAAGTGGCATCAGAAAAGGGTCAAATTACCTCGCCGTGGAAATATTTGGGTTGGCAATTAAGCAACAATACTATTAGGCCATCCAAAACAACAATCCACACAGTGCTGCAGACTTTGGCAGATGTTGAAACCCTGCTCTGAGACTTACAATGGGTTTGAAACATCGTCGGCATATCAAATGAAGATCTTGCTCCGTTACAACGACTTCTCAAAGGTACAGATCCTTCTACCCTGGTGCATCTCACCCCACAACAGAAGGCATGTCTTCAATCATTATCATTGCTTATTGCCACTTGTTGGGCCAGCAGATGGCTCCATAACCTACCAATTCTCCTCTGTGTACTGTCGTACCTGCAGTCAGTGTGTGCCATCATCATGCAGTGGCAAAAGAAAAAAGAGGAAGAGTCGGTATGGATCCTAGAGTGGGTTTTCATCTTGCTACAGCCAAGGCGTAGCCTGCAGATTCGGATGGAGCAGATCGGTGAAATCATTTGTAAAGGAAGAGATCACGTTGTAGCCATTTCCAGATCAGAACCAGAAAGGGTTTACCTTCCATTAAAAACAAATGGCTCTTACGTCATGCACCAGCCATGCAATTAGCCTTATTGGGCTATACTGGGACTCTTGACATTAAACTGCCGCCATGCAAGGTGCTCAAGTTAGTGAAAGATTACCAATGGGTCACCATCCCAACGGTCTCTATGATACCATTGAAGAATGCGCACACTGTTTTCACTGATGCAGGAAAAGCATCTCGTACGGCAGCCATAGTGCAGAAACAAGATAAGGAATGGTACAAGCATATCATTCCGGCTCAACAAAACAACTCACTTCAAACTTTAGAGCTGTTAGCAGTTTGATGATCAATGATGCATTGGATCAATATGCTATTGAACATTGTTGCTGATTCTCTGTATGTGGCGGGGTAGTAAATAGAATTGAGGACGTGTTCATCAAGGACACTCGCAGTGAGTGTCTGGGACAACTATTTATGTATCTTCAGCCTGCAATGCCCCTTAGATCAGCATCATATTGTATTATACATATAAGAAATCATCAGGGACAGGATGGTTTAGGCCTCGGAAACGCACTTGCAGATTCTGTAGTTACCATGGTAACCCATGTGATAAAACCGTAAGATAAGTTTAAGACGGCCAGGATTGCACACGAACCAATCCCATCATAATGCCAAAGACCTGAAGAGACAGTCTGGCATATCAAAAAATGAAGCACGAGGAATTGTACAAGCATGCCGACAATGTAATCACCACGGCCCAGGATTAGGGTTAGGAGTTAACCCTCGAGGACTAAAGGCCTTAGAAATATGGCAAATGGATGTGACTCATGTCCTGGAGTTTGGTAGACAAAAATATGTCCCTGCTATGGAGGACACCTATTCTAAATTTATAAGGGCCACAGCCCAAACAGGAGAGAAAGGGCTACATGTTTGTAGGCACTTAACACAGTGCTTTGCTATTATGGGCGTACCACAACAGATTAAGACAGACAATGGTCCAGTTATGCCAGTGACAGAATAAGAAAATTTATGCAGCAATGGGGAATTGAACATCGTACTGGCATACCTAATTCCCCTACAGGTCAGGCTATTATAGAAAGAACTAATCGCACATTAAAGGATTACCTGCAGAAGTTTAAAAATATAAGAGACACAGGGGAAAGATTAAGCAAAACCCTGTTTGTATTAAATCATTTATGTGTGTTTGGGGACCAAGAACACCCACCAGCACTGTTGCATACATAGGAAATCAGGAATGAAATGTGGGTTCAAACGCAGGTTTTTTTATAGAGACCCCAAGAGTGGTATTTGGGTGGGTCCAGCCACAGTGTTGCATCAGGGGCGAGGCTACATGTGCGTTGATTCTCCCGCAGGACCATTATGGGTGCCAGCTAGATGGACCAAGGCAGCTGTGAGAATGCAGAATACGACAGATCGACTGTCAACCGCAGAGAAATCGAATGATGGAGAAGAGTCCTTGATCCCATTGGCCAAGAACTAGCACAGCTGGTTGGTCAGCCCACCCACTGGCTAGCTGATCCTGAGGACCCCTACTTAATTTCTATCTTGGCTGCAATATTTGACGATCAATCAAGTACTAGGCAGCCCCCTTCCCCTTGTGTATGCTGCCAGCATACTTGTCGCTTTTGGACACGCATTTGTTGTGGAAGTTGTAAACGAGACATTTGGCATTCTCAGTTATTAAGGCCTCAAAACAGCTGCTATAGATGTTTTAGCCAACTGTCTCAACTGCATCCTCTTACAGCTCTGTGGCAGTGGTTAGGGTATCCAGTTACCTTAGAAGATGCTTTAAGGTTATATGAAAATAAGGAAGCGCGCCAAAGAGCTCAGTATATATTTAGACTTCACAGATTGGCTAGCCTGCTTAAGCTGCAGAAAGAAACAAAAGTAATAGAAACCAGGTGTGGAAAGATAATCGGTTCTCACATCCAACCTGAAGTGTTACAGGAGCATTTTGAGGCATGTTTTCATGACTGTTGGCATTTACATTATCGCAGGTAGCTGTGCAAGTCCGTTAAAGGCTATAAATCCTAGAGGAAACATCTGGGTTTCATTAGCCCATCAATTAAATATTATCAGGTTTTGTGCCACTTTATCCACCCCCCGATCACCCTTTGTGATGTGCTTAGTAGGGGTGCCTCTGTCAGATGTTAATTGGCCTATGTTTAAAAAGGCAAAACAAGGATTTATGACAAAAAGGCTTTGTGAGAATAAGGACATCCTTATCAAGTGTATGGAAGATTATGACAACTGGGACCACAATTTGCCTGATGGACCTGAGCCACAGGAAATAGAGCTTCAAGATTCATTGAATGCAACATCCTGTGTATGGATAAATAATTTAAAGACAGGGTGCCCCAAAGGTTCAAACAGAGGTTGTCACAAGAGTAATGTCATCACCCCAGTTTCTCCAATTGGCAACTTCTCATTATGGTGTGATCAAACCATAAGACCCCAGAGCAACCCCGTCCCAGGGACCAGTTTCCCAAAAAAATTGCCACCCAGTTGGTTTTTGATTTGCAGAAACCGAGCATGGTCAGGGATTCCCTCCAACCTTGTCCGTGGTCCATGTACCATAGGGCAATCGAGCATGGCCATACTACACATACCCCCAAACAACACACACCGTGTTAGATGGAAACGAGAACTAACACAGGTGATACAACAAGATTGCGACAATGGCATTAGATTATGGAATTCTTGGGAAGTTAATTTATCATCTGTTTTTGTACCTGGTGCAGCTGCTACACAAGCACATAAGACAATACAAAAGCTTAGCTGCTGGGTAGTTAAACAAGCAAATGGAACTAGTAGAGTGCTATCACAACTAGCCGATGATTTATCGTCCGCACAACACGTGATACTGCAAAACAGAGCTGGAATAGATTTTTTTCTACTTGCATATGGTCATGGCTGTGAGGAATTTGATGGAATGTGCTGTATGGACTTACATGACCACTCTAAGTCCATCCATAAAGAAATCCAAGAGTTAATACAGCATTCACGGAGCATTAAACAGGATGTAGGTTTCTTGGGGCAGGAAGGATTAACTGATTGGTTAGGACTTTCTGGGTCGGTAAAAGCCTCTGTAAGACAGGATTGCTACTTCTTTGCATGATTTTAGTTGGCCTGCTGTGTGTTAGCTGCATTGTCAGTTGCATGAAGTACACACTAACCAAGGTTAGTCATGTTATTATTTGTGCAAAGAAAAAATGGGGGAATTGTGGGAGATTGGTTAGGAGCAAGGGGCCATGGGACTCTTGCTGCTCTGCACAATCCTAACATTGAGCTCAAATAAGTCTGTGAATAACCTTGATAGTAGCAAAAAAGGGAAGTGATGTACTGGAGACTGATAAAGAGGTTGCCTTAACAGGATTTAGGAAAACTGCAAGGTTGACCAAGCAGAAGCTTGAGACAGTTATGTCAACCAAAGAAATATGCCACTTTGTTGGGTGTTAAGACAGCTTTGTCCAATAATAATTTAAGCTGCTATACGTGATTTTTACATGTCAGATAATTGACACTATAAAGAGGTACAGTATTTGGCTAAGAAACAGAACAAGTTGCTAATTCCTATTGAGTTGCCTCTTGATTTCCAAACCCATTCCCAGCAAGTGTGGATCCGATGGCCTGGCACATCAGAGCGACAGAAACATACGGCAGTAGTTGATACTGGTTCACACTGCACCCTAAACACCGTCAGAACATGTGCGGGAAGAACCTGTTTCTATTGCTGGGGTGACAGGGGGATCACAGGAATTGACTTTGCTGGAGGCTGAGGTGAGCCTGACTGGGAAGGAGTGGCAGAAGCATCCAATTGTGACTGGCCCAGAGGCACCGTGTGTTCCAGGCATAGACTTCCTCAGGAATGGCTATTACAAAGAGCCAAAGGGACTCAGGTGGGCTTTTGGAATAGCTGCTGTAGAGGCAGAAAACATTAAGTAATTGAACACCTTGCTTGGACTGTCAGAGAACCCATCTGCAGTGGGACTCCTGAAGGTGAAGGAGCAGCAAGTGCCAATTGCCACCTCCACAGTGCACCACCGGCAGTACAGGACAAATGGAGATGCCGTGATCCCCATCCACAAGATGATCCGTGAGCTGGAGGGCCAAGGGGTGGTCAGCAAAACCCACTCACCCTTCAACAGCCCCATCTGGCCTGTGCGTAAGTCTGACGGAGAATGGAGATTGACTGTGGACTATCGTGCATTGAATGAAGTGACTCCACCGCTGAGCGCTGCCGTGCCGGACATGCTGGAACTCCAGTACGAGCTGGAGTCCAAGGCAGCAAAGTGGTACGCCACCATTGACATTGCCAATGCATTTTTCTCCATTCCTCTGGCAGCAGAGTGCAGGCCTCAGTTTGCTTTCACCTGGAGGGGCGTGCAGTACACCTGGAACCGACTGCCCCAGGGGTGGAAACACAGCCCCACCATCTGCCATGGACTGATCCAGGCTGCACTGGAAAAGGGTGAAGCTCCAGAACATCTGCAATACATCCATGACATCATTGTGTGGGGGAACACAGCAATGGAAGTATTTGAGAAAGGAGAGAAGATCATCCAGATTCTGCTGGGAGCCGGTTTTGCCATCAAGAGGAGCAAAGTCAAAGGTCCTGCCCGAGAGATCCAGTTCCTGGGAGTAAAGTGGCAGGACGGGCGGCGCCAAATCCCCACTGAGGTCATCAATAAGATCACCGCGATGTCTCCACCAACCAACAAGAAGGAAACACAAGCTTTCCTAGGTGCCATAGGCTTTTGGAGAATGCACATTCCTGAGTACAGCCAGATCGTGAGCCCTCTCTACCTGGTCACCCGGAAGAAGAACGAATTCCACTGGGGCCCTGAGCAGCAGCAAGCCTTTGCCCAGATCAAGCAGGAGATCGCTCATGCTGTAGCCCTCAGCCCAGTCAGGACGGGACCAGAGGTGAAGAATGTGCTCTACTCTGCAGCCGGGAACAAGGGCTTGTCCTGGAGCCTTTGGCAGAAGGTACCTGGTGAGACCCGAGGCCGACCTCTGGGATTCTGGAGCCGAAGTTCCAGAGGGTCTGAAGCCAACTCCACCCCAACAGAGAAGGAGATCTTGGCTGCTTCTGAAGGAGTTCAAGCTGCCTCAGAGGTGATTGGCACAGAAGCACAGCTCCTCCTGGCACCCCGACTACCAGTGCTGGGGTGGATGTTTAAAGGGAAGGTCCCCTCTACCCACCACGCCACCGATGCCACATGGAGCAAGTGGATCGCCCTCATCACGCAGCGCGCCCGTATCGGAAACCCAAATCGCCCTGGGATTTTGGAAATAATTACAAACTGGCCAGAAGGTGAAAATTTTGGTCTTGCCAATGAAGAGGAGCAAGAACAAGTGACCCGGGCTGATGAAGCCCCGCCATACAACCAACTGCCAGCAGATGAAACTCGCTACGCTCTTTTCATTGACGGTTCCTGTCGCATCGTGGGGATGAACCGGAAGTGGAAAGCAGCCGTATGGAGCCCCACACGACAGGTTGCACAAGCTACTGAAGGAGAAGGTGGATCAAGTCAACTTGCTGAACTCAAAGCCGTTCAGCTGGCCCTGGACATTGCTGAAAGAGAGAAGTGGCCAAAGCTTTACCTTTACACTGATTCATGGATGTTAGCCAATGCTCTGTGGGGCTGGCTGGAAAGATGGAAAAAAGCTAACTGGCAACGTAGGGGAAAACCAATCTGGGCTGCTGATGAGTGGAAAGACATTGCCACTCGGGTAGAGAAGCTACCCGTAAAGGTCCGTCATGTAGATGCCCATGTCCCCAAGAGTCGGACTAATGAGGAGCACCAACACAATGAGCAAGTAGATCAGGCTGCAAGGATAGAGGTGTCACAGATAGACTTAGACTGGCAACACAAGGGAGAGTTGTTCCTGGCTCGATGGGCCCACGATGCCTCAGGTCACCAAGGCAGAGATGCTACCTATAAGTGGGCATGAGACCGAGGGGTGGATCTCACCATGGACAGTATTTCCCAGGTTATCCATGACTGTGAGACATGTGCTGCCATCAAGCAAGCCAAGCGAGTGAAGCCCCTCTGGTATGGGGGGCGGTGGTCCAAATATAAGTATGGGGAGGCCTGGCAGATTGACTACATCACACTGCCTCAGACACGCCAAGGCAAGCGCTACGTGCTGACCATGGTGGAAGCCACCACTGGATGGTTGGAGACCTACCCTGTGCCTCATGCCACTGCCCGCAACACCATCCTGGGCCTGGAAAAACAAGTCCTTTGGAGACATGGTACCCCTGAGAGAATTGAGTCAGACAATGGGACTCATTTCAAGAACAGCCTCATAAACACCTGGGCCAGAGAACACGGCATCGAGTGGGTGTACCACATTCCTTATCACGCACCAGTGGCTGGGAAAGTGGAACGGGGCAATGGGCTGCTTAAAACCACCTTGAAGGCACTGGGTGGGGGGACTTTCAAGAACTGGGAGATTAATCTACCAAAGGCCACATGGTTAGTGAACACCCGAGGTTCCACTAATTGAGCAGGCCCTTCCCAGTCTGAGCCCTTGAGAACACCAGATGGGGACAAGGTTCCAGTGGCGCATATGAGAGGTATGCTAGGAAAAACTGTTTGGGTGAACTCTGCCTCCAGCAAAGACAATCCAATTCGTGGGGTGGTTTTTGCTCAAGGGCCAGGTTGTACCTGGTGAGTGATGCAAAGGGATGGAGAGACCCGATGCATACCCCAAGGAGACCTTGTTTTAGGGTGAACTACCTACAATACTGTGCCTGTATCTGTAATTGTATGGATGTCTATAATTTGAAGATTTTAATTTGATTTAGCATGATGGTAGGGGAAAATTCGGGGTGGAAAATGTTGGGGGTTGGTTCTCTCCCTTTTTCCCTCTGTGGAATTTTCCCCATTGTCATGCTAAGGTACCTGTTGACTGGGCCCTGGTGACAAGGGGGAGGGGACGGGAGGGAAGAGGTAAGCCCCGCGAGATTCAAACAGCCAGAAGAGGAAGAGGAAGGCTGGGCCTCGGCCCATTTCCCCCGTGGAGTTCCGACGAGAAGGACGATCGCCGCCTGTGTCCCATCCCTGCCATCCCAGCGTCAGGAAACCACCATCGGACACTGCCCGGCTGTCTTCTCGCTGTAACCTGCCACCATCCAGCACTCTGCTGAGCACTCGGACCCACACTGTGAGCAGAGGGCTCTCTCCATCTCTCTCTCCCCCTGGGACAGCGCTGCCATCACCCCCAGCCCTCCTGCAGCTCTGCGGGACCTGCCCGCCCCCAGCACCGGGAACTGCAGCTCAGGGAAAAGGTGCCTGCAGCCAAAAAACACTGGGACTGAGTTACTGTTCTGTTTGTGGGTAATTTCATAGCTGTTGTTGTTCTTGTTTGTCGTGTTAGATATACCAGTAAAGAACTGTTATTCCTACCCCCATATCTTTGCCTGAGAGCTCTCTTAATTCCAAAATTGTAATAATCGGAAGAATCACATTTTTTTTTCAGTCCAAAGGGAAGCTTCTGCTTTCCGTAGCAAACACCTGTCTTTCAAAGCAGGACAGAAGGTTTAGGCTCAGCTCTGAGCACATGCAGCACAGCCTGAGCATGAGAACAGTGGGGCAAAGCAGACTGGAGCCTCCTCCAACTGACCGGTGGTTTCTGCTTTCTCTGTCCAGAGTGCCAAGATCTGATCAGATGGTGCTTATCCATGCTCCACATGGAAAGGCCCTCATTAGAAGACCTGTTTTGTGACCCTTGGATGCAGCAAATTCACCTGCCATAGAAGAAGGGAGAGAGCCACAGGCACACTTGGATGCAGGGCTCTGGTAAGTTCCAGTTGCACACAGGCCTTGGCAATCAGAAGCAAAGAAGCCCAGACTTTTTTGTCCTGCCTGTGTCACTGCACAGGGGTCATCAGGTGGGAACACACAGCCCTTGAGCTGCTCTGCCCAGCACTGGTGGCCACCATCTGAGCTGCTTTGGCTTGTCCTGGTTCACTGACAGCTGGGGCCTGGGCAGAACACTGAGAGCCTGGTCTCACCCCAGGGAAGGAGAAGGAGCCCCTGGAGAAGCTGTAGCAGGTGGGGCTGCTGCTGCTGGAGACAGTGAGGATGACATCAAGGATGACAACCTCTTCCTCCACCTGGCCACTGGCAAGCTGAAGATGGACTTGGATTCTGGCACCTTCTTCAAAGCCAGGCTCCACAGTGAATTTACAGATGAGTCCAGACCCAGGGGGATGCTCCCAGATTTGGGCATTGCACAGCCTGGCCAGGAAGCAAAGGTTCCCCCTTTGCTGGGGAGGATAAAACTGATTCTTCTGTCATCTGCCAAGCTGCCCTTTGGCAGGGCCAGGGGGATGGGCTGGGGTGGGTACGAAATGGGAGTCAGCTCCTGGCCCTGCCAACAGCCCCCAGCACCCACCGTGCCCCGGGCTGGGGCAGCCAGCACGACACAAACAAAGCCCCATGGTGGGAGTGAGGTGGGACTCCAGAACTGGGCATGGCTGCTTTCCTTGGCAGGCAAGGAAGGGCTTGTGCTGCTCCACTGCCCTTGCTTGCTTTGGGATCACCATGACTTGTGGGGCCAGTGCAGGGGAAAAGGGAGAAAGCATGGGCTTCTCTCACCCGTGGGTGGGTTTTTCCCTGGCATCTAGGGTTGGGCCTTCCTCAAGTGCCTGACAGAGATGAGATGTTTTACCATTTTTCTTTTCTCCCCTTCTGGACTGTAATCTATTTTCATTAATTTGTTGATTCTTTCTCTAAAGGAAGTGTTCCAGGTGGGCTCCAGTGTGGATCAGGAAGTGCTCGGGACCAGCTGCGCCATGGATGTGCTGTGCCCTTGGAGAAGGCTGAGGACATCCCTTGGGACCAGCTTTTCTTCCAGCAGCGATGGCATGAGGTGGGTCCCCATCTTCTTGTCACGGTGGGATGAGAGCTTTTGGGAGATGGCAGCGAGCACAGGAGCATCCTGCTGTGGCAGCTGCTGAGGAGGTGGATGTGCCATGGCTGGCTGCAGGCTGGGCACATGTCCTGCCCTCCTGCTCTGCTGCCCAAGGCAGCAGTGATGGCCACTGCTCTGGGCACGGCCAGCATGGCCTGGGCACCGTGGCAGCTGGGACAAGGGGCACAGGAGCCTTCAGCTGACGGGCAATTTCTGGTTTCCCTCCTTGCAGCCGGGCCCTGTGGATGCTGAGGCTGCTCTGGGCTCTGCCAGGGCTCTGCTGCAGCTCAGCACCAGGCTGGAATCAGCCAAAGGAGAAATGGAGTGACCTGCAGCAGAGACTTGCTTGAGCATTTCAGCAACGCAGCTCAAGTTTGCAGAGTGTACACCTCCAAGGGAAAACAAGACATCCTCCAAAAAGTAAATTTGTTCAATATCTTCTGAAATGAAATCAATCTGGGATGACCCCAAATGATATTTTTCAGCCTGCTCAAGCTGTAGCTCAGTCCTTCTCTGAACAGTTCTCTCCCCCAACTGCCTTTTGCTTCACAAGCTTGGGGCAGACAGTGGAACCAGGGCTGAGGTGCATGGGGAGCACCCAGAGCTGTGGCTTGCACTCAGTGTTTGCAAGTGTTGTGTTCTCATCTCCTGCAGCCTGTGGGGAAAACAGCCTGTGCTGCCAGGCCAGCACTGCCCCTCTGGGCAGGGACAAGGCTGAAGGGCTTTCCCATTCCAGAGGAGCCAGCACTGAGCCTTGGCAGGGCCTGGCAGGGCTGGACACAGGTCTGGCTCCTGTCCAGGACTCACTGCCCACCCACCCCCATTGTGCTCCCAAGGACAGAAGGGTCTGTCTGTGCCAGGGGCTCTGGGATGTCTCTATATCCATGGACAGAAAGGTCTGACTGTGCCAGGGGCTCTGGGATGTCTCTGTATCCATGGACAGAAGGGTCTGTCTGTGCCAGGGGCTCTGGGATGTCTCTGTATCCATGGACAGAAGGGTCTGTCTGTGCCAGGGGCTCTGGGATGTCTCTATATCCATGGACAGAAAGGTCTGACTGTGCCAGGGGCTCTGGGATGTCTCTGTATCCATGGACAGAAGGGTCTGTCTGTGCCAGGGGCTCTGGGATGTCTCTGTATCCATGGACAGAAAGGTCTGACTGTGCCAGGCTATCCATATTGTCTTTGTACCTGTGGGACCAACATGGAGAGGGAAAAAGTCAGTCACGTTGCTTGCACACCCCTTCCTTTCTATTCCATACACATCCATGCACACCCCCATGTATGGATATATTAAAAGGATAGGGATGGACAGAGATTTCCCACAGAGCTCTAACTTTGGCATAACTCACCTTGTAAGGCAGTGGACCGGGGATTTGTTCCCCAGCTTTGTGAGTAGGTGTCCAAGAGCTGAAGGGAGCAGCATTTGGGAGGAGTTTCAGGATTTCTAGGCAGGAAGTGGAGCTGACAACCATCTGCGTAAATCGCTGGATTCACTGCTGGGATGGGCTGCTATTAATTGAGGAATATGGCACAATGGAGACATGAGACTTGGAAAAATCCCAGTCGTCGTGGATTTGTGCCAAGGGGGTAGCTGCAGAAACACTTTGTGTCTGCTCTGGGGACACAAGGTCCAAGGATCTGCAGTGTCAGAGGGTGACTGTGGCTGGTGGCAGGTGAAGCCCCGTTTCATGACATCCCAGAGTGGCACAGGACAAAGATAAAAGCACCCACAACCTCACTGATGAAGTCTTTCTGATGCTGCACATCCTATAGGAAAAGCTGCTGTCACCCAATCCATTTGGAGTTATCACATTAATTTTCAATACTTGAGGTTACAGTTTCAAACTGCAGTGTTTTTACCCTCAAAACACAATCATGCACAATCCATAATTCAATTTTCTCTTTCTTCAACCACAATTAAAAATGACTTAATATTGCAATCAAATCCCAAAATCTTTTAAAAAAGGATGCTGAGGTCAGTAATATGGATCCATGTCATCAGAACTTTCACAAAGCAAATAATTTAGTTGTCTTTTTAAAAAACATCAGATACTAATTAATCCAAAGTTACAGAAGATTTTTCACTACACATTGGGGTCTATATTTTCTCTTCATTTTCACTTTTCTTTTTGTTCTTTTTTCCTTTTTTCTTTTTTTTTTTTTTAACACAGAGAACACATCCTAAGAAAGGAATGTACAGCAAAATGAGATGCATTTCTGATAAACAATGAAAATTTAGGCTCCTCCTCTGTTTACTTTTGTCTGGATACTCTGAAGAAAAAAATGTAGCAGAGAGCAGCAGAGGTGTAAAGTGGTTGCTTTGGACTAAACTGGAGTTTAGCACTGGTGACATCCTGATCCAGTCACGAGTTGCAGAATCCTTGTGCAGATCTCAAGCCCTGTGTTTGCAGGCACAGCACCTGCAGCTCTGACACAGCAGTGCATGAGAACAGCTCTGCTATTCCCCCAGAGAATCGGGGCTCTGCCCAAGAACGAGGTGCTACAGTCCTTTGCTCCTGGTTCCCGTGTGGAGCAGCTCCTTCCCGCTGGCTGAGCTGCTCAGGCAGAGCCCGGCAGCTCCTGGCCCTGCAGGGCTGAGGCTTTTCCCCCTTGCTGGGCACAGACTGATGGAGCAGCACTGCTGAGCACGGGGACACAGCGAGGGACCAGGAGCAGCTGCCTTTGTCCACCTGCAGCTCCAAGGCCCAAGCTCTGAGCAGACAGGGCTGGAAGGGACTCGCAGGCTCCCTGTTTGCTGGGCTGCCCCCCTTGTGCCCGGCCCAGCTCTGTGTGGGGCAGAGGGAGAACAAGGGGCAGCTCCCTCCCAGCTCCCAGCCCCAGCCCAGGGACCCCTCTGGCCCCGGGGCTTGGGGCACTGTCAGCACCCTCTGCTCCAGCCACCGCTTCTGCTGGCACTGACAGCAACACCCAAACTGTGGCTGATCCCGAGGGAGCAGCAGCAGTGCCTGCATCTGATCCCTGACTCTGGGGCACGGCTGGACAAACGACACCCACAGCAGCAGCAGCAGCAGCAGCAGCAGCAGCAGCAGCACATGGACCTGACTTTGAGCACAGCCCCTGGCACTGTTCCCTGCCGTGTGCAGTGGTGTCACAGCAGCCTGGGGCACCTGGGAGCCCTCAGTGCCAGCAGGGACTGGAGATGGCAGCCCTGGGCTCCTGGAGGTTGTGCAGGGAACAGAGGTGGGGACTGCCTCTCCATGTGGAGCTTCCAGATGGAAAAGGCTGCTGTGACCAGGCAGCTGCAAGGGCAGAGAAAGGAGGGGCTGGAGCCCTTGATTTGTGCCAGTTCCACAGTCCTGGGGAGCAGCCACTGAGCACAGGGGGAACAGAGGGCACAGCAAGAGGGACAAAACCAGTCAAGGTCAGAGACAGGAAAGAGCCAGAGCTGGGAGCAGGAACAGCTGCTTCATTGCACCCTTGGACAAAGCTCTTGGCTGAGCTTTCAAAGTGCTGAAGGGCATGAAGGGCAGAGAGGTGACAGCAAACCATGCTCCTGTTTGCACAGCCTCCCCTCTCAGTGTCCCAGAAGGATTTGGATGAACTGTATTCTTCTCTCTGAGTTGTCACATTCAGCATGAGCAGCTTAGCCCCAGGAGCTAAAGCAGCTGAAGCTTTAGGCCACAAGAGCTGACCAAGAGGGAACTTTTGGACCCCCAGGTTTAGGATGGCCAGCAGTTGGGATGTGTCCCAAGGAGGCTGTGCCAGCTTCTCTGGAAGGTCCCGTGCCCTTCCAGCTACGGCTGTGTCAGCAGCCCTGGGGGCTCCTTCTGCTGCCCTGAGCCCGCAGAGCAGGGCAGTGTTTGCTGGTGGTTAGAGCTGCTCATAAACATCCTGTCAGGCTGCCTTAAACACTTGGGGCGAGGGATTCCTTCCAACCTGGGCCACTTTGGGTGGGCTGAGGGTGTCCCCAGGGCAGGTGGCAGTGTGTGCAAGGGCCTTTGTGACACAAAGCAGCACGGTCACCATGGCATGGAATGGGACACGGTGTCAAAGGACCCTTTGTGACCTGTGCTGACATAGGAGCTGGCAGTGACACAGCCACACCACAGTGCTCGGAGCAGGCGACGGGACAGGACGCGCCGGAGCGGTGCTGTGAGGAGCCCCCACACAGCGCACTCGTTCGTGTCTGACCCGGAGCTTTTCTGAGGAGTTATTCCTGCAGGTGACCTCGTGGCAAGGCTGTGGGACTTGGTGGCCTGTGGCCTTCCCGAGGCTTCTCTTTTGCAGGTGCACTCGCGGCCGGACCGTGGGACTTGGTGACCAGAATTGCTTATGAGGAGTCTCCTGTCCTTGTGGCAGGAGCCCTCAAGAGCAGAGTGCAGGACTTGCTGTCCTGCAGCCTTCCTGAGGCAACTCTGTCGTGGGTGTCTTCAAGGCACAACTGCACGACTTGTTGCCTCACAGCTTTCCCAAGGCATCTCTCTAGAAGGTGCCCTTGAGCCAGACTCTGACATGGCGGGCAGATTTCTCAGCCTGTTCAATGTTTGCAGAGGGAAAAAAGAGAAAGGCCCTGGAGTATCCCCAGAACAACCACCTGAGGAGCTGGAGCAGTTCCAGCCAATGCAGGATGGTGAGTGGCACAGCTGGGCCACAGGGCTAATGGCTGCTGCCAGCAGGGCTCCATCCCACCCCATCCCATCCCATCCCATCCCATCCCATCCCATCCCATCCCATCCCATCCCATCCCATCCCATCCCATCCCATCCCATCCCACCCACTGTGGACATGGCCAGGGACAGGACAGAAGAGGGGCTGGGCAGACACCCCGCAGCAGCCGTGCTCCATCCCCTGGGGCATCCCGGGGCTGTCCCTGCCTGGGGAGCGCAGGGCTGGGCTGTGTTCTCTGGCCTCTCCCGCCGCCCCTCAGCTCTGGCTGCACTCGCTCTTACCCAGGAGCAGCCACGGACCGGACACAAGAGCAGGAACCCACCCACGGCCGCTTCCGCACAACACTGAAGGTACCTGCAGCCATCCCTACCTGGGCTGGGCCTGCTGTCACTGCTCAGCCCAGCACAGCGCTTGGAGCATTGCATGGAACTTGCCTCTCTTCCCTGTCCTTTGTTCTCCTGCAGAGGTTCCAGAAGTTCCTACGCATTCGACGTAGGAAGACCAGAACCACAGCTACAGAGGGCACAGCTGAGCCTGACTCCAGGCTGACCGAGCTCCAGGCAGAGCCAGATGTCAGCCCAAATTCACCTGAGTGCTCAGAGGGCTCTGACACTGCAAGGAATGATGGCAGGGCAAAGGCTGACATGGCAGAGACTGAGGACATGGCCAGCACTGCAGAGACTGAGGGCATCACAAATACTGACACCACTGCCACTCTGAGTCAGGAACTCATTGGGGACTATTTCAAGGAGCCCTGTGTTTCTTCCCAGCCAAACGTAAGCAGCCTGAGGCCAGGGCTTGAGGCCTCACAGGAGTGCATGCCCACTCACGCCATGGTCACTGGGCCCCCTCAGTCTTTGAGGCCAGCACAGTGTGGCAGGGAGAGAAGCACTTCTTAGGGGCAGCTGGGGAGTGTCTCCCATGGACAGTGCTCCAAGTCTTCCCCACCTCCTCCAGGTGCCAGCCATGGTGAAAAGCATCCACCAGAGTCTCGTGTCCCATGCCACTGTGGGTGTCAGGCTGCGCACTGACATTTGGAGGCTGGCTGGAGAACACCCTGCTGACGTGGTGCTGACCCTCCTGCGCTGTGCCCCAACGTGTGACAGGTACGGGGTCCACGTGCCTTGAGAGCTCAGGGCTCAACAGCCTTTAGGGCCCATGGCCCTGTACAGCCTGTCCAGTGGGGTCTGCCAGACAGGCACAGAGCTCCAGGACCCTCAGGCTCCTCTGTTTGCTCAGCCTGCTGCCATGCTCCCTCCCTCCCCCTCAGGGCATTGGGGCTCTGTCACCTGGGCCCCACAGCTGTACAGGGCATGGTCCTGTGACTGAGACCCCCTGACACAGAGCTGTGATCCCACAGAGCTGCTGCAAGGATGTGGAGAGCCATAGGCTTGTCAGGACCAACAGTGGAGAAGGTGCTGCCCACACTGCTCTGTGTGATGGAGGATTGGCCTCTGCACAGCATGAGCACCTCTGATGGAGACAACAAAGACGTGTTTGCCCTGGCTATGAGTTTCTGGAACTGGCCTCTGCTCGCTCTCCAGTCGCCTCTCCAGCAGCTCTCCATCCTCTCCGTGCCTCAGGCACTGGGCTGAAACCTGGGCTAGGGACAGGCTCAGGGGGCACTGGGCCCACTGCTCCCCCTGCGTCTCCCCTCGGGCCCTGCCCCATGGACAGCTCAGCCCTGAGCACTGTCTCGGGCTGCTTCTTTTGCAGGCTACTCTGGTGATCTGGCTAATTGTGCCTCAGTGCCAGAAGGCAATGATCCTTTATTCCTCCCGCCTGTTTGTGGCTCTGCTCTTCCACGTTGTCATCACCACACAGCAGATGCCAGAGGAAGTTGATAACTTCTGGACAGCGTGCCGGGAGGAACATCGCCTTCCCAGCCAGCCCAACATGTCCCAGTCCTCCTGTCCTTCCCATGCCCTTGTGGCCAGCACCAGTGCTCCCAGTGTGACCTGGACTTTGCTCTGCACTCAGGTTTGCGGTGCAGGCCATGAAGGCTCTGCTCTTCTGTCTGCACTATGACCCTGAGGTGATGGCCATGGAGCGCAAGCGTGGCTGGGACACGCTGCTCTGTGCTGACACCCAGCACTATGCCGTGGGTCTGCTGGCCAGGTGAGACCCCCATTTCCCCTCTGTCCCCGACATTTGTGCTCTGTGCCCGGGGTGCCCCACACAGTCCCTGTGCTCATGGGCCAGAGGGATTTGTCACCAAGGGACAGCCAAGCAGACTGGAAAAGGCTGGGAGAGGAGGTGCCCAGAAGGAGCAGCCTCCCAAAATGCCCACATCAGCTCCAGGGATGCTGGGCAAAGACTGGATCTCTGTGACTCAGTCCTGAGAGAGGTTTGCCTGCCCACCTCAGTGTCTTGGTGCCTTTTCCCCCATCAGGCAGATGCGCCATGCCTCCCTCTCCGTGTGTTCTGGGATTGCACGCCGCCTGCTTGGCTGGCTCAGCAGGGAAGAGCCACGCTGGGATCTGCCTTTCCTGGCATTCCTTGTGGAGGTGAGCCCGATGGCCAGCGCTGCCTCTCTGAGCTGCCTCCCAGCTCTCTGTGGTCATCGTCTCAGCTGCCTGGGACAGTGCCCGTGCCCTGTGCTGCTGTCTGGGCCCAGCCCTGTGCGGATCTGGGCTCCTGCTGGCTGGGTCCCCTGTCACTGCCCTGTGCCTTCCAGGTCCTGGACTGCTTGGATTTGACTCACTGTGCTGACAGCATCCTTGAGCTCATGTCAAGGCATGTGCAGAGCAAGTGCAGGGAGAGGCGTCGCCTGGCGCTCCGAGGCCTTGTGGTGCTCAGCAAGGATCCCTCAATGGTGAGAAGGGGACAGCGGCTGAAGCTGCGCTGGGGAAAGCAGCCCCTTGGGCTGGCTGGGCTTCAGGAGCTGAGGCAGATGCTCCCAGCTCTCCTGCCTCACCTCCCTGAGTTCTTTGGGACAGGCCTTTGGCCTCTGGGCCCTGCAGTTGGGGTTGCAGTGCCAGGGCAGTATTGGTGGTGCTGTCGTTCGTGGCTTCACAGCACAACCTTGTGTTCCACACAGGCCCTAAAAATGTGTAGCCTGTCTCAAAGCCTTTTGGAGCTGCTGGGTGATGCAGATGGAGAGGTGGTTGGCATGAGCCTCCACGTGTTCACCAATGTGCTCCAGGACAAAGACATCCTGATATCCAGCACCACCGCCCTGAAGCTGGCCCAGGCACTCCTGGCCCTCTTTGACAACGTAAGGCTCAGAGTCCTCAGCCACGGGCACGGGCTGCTGCCCAAAAACTTGGTGCCCTGTGGATTATTTGGGCTGTTGTTCAGGGGCTGCAGTAGTTGGTGCTGAGGTTTTTTCCTTTCCTCCAGGACAACAGCCACATGCAGCTGCTCTCCCTTGACCTCTTCTGCAAGGTGATGGAATTGGTAGTAGATGAGGGAAAAAAGCCCCTTAAGTCAACTGTGTGCCAGAGCCTACTCCCACTTTTATTGCACTATCATGATGAAAATCGACGTGTGGCAGAGGTGAGGACTCGTGGGCTGCTGGTGCATCCCTGGGAGGGGGCTCGGCTGCCTCCTGCCCTGGCACCTCCCGGGCTGCAGCCTCCTCCAGGCCTTGGCACAGGGACACGGGTCCTGTGCCCTGAACTGCGCTGCCATCTCCACATCTCTGCTGCTCTCCAGGCCTCTCGGGCAACGCTGCATTGTGCGACCAAATTCCTGAAGAAGAGGAATCTGGAGCAGCTGCTGAAGAAGGAGCAGCTGTGGAAGTTGGCCGAGTGCCTGGTAAGGACGGCCTGGAAGCCCCAGGCTCAGGCTGGAGAAGCCCCCTGAGCGCGGTGCTTGCTGTGTGGGGCTGGCAGCTGTGGCCGTGCCCAGTGCTGCACCCAGGGGCCGCACGGGCTCTGCTCCAGGCTCCCGTGGCCCCGAGCCGGGTGCCGACGGAGCCCCGGCCCAGCGGGGCCGCGGGGCGGGTGGGCACCGCGGCTCCCCGGGCAGCACCCGGCCCTCTGCCCCTGCAGAGCCCGGCGCCAGCGGCTGCCGGCCGCGCCTCAGGGCTGGGCGGGCAGGGGAGGCCGGGGCCGGGCGCCTCAGGGCAGCGCCTGCCAAAGGGGCAGAGCCCGCCCCGACCCTTCCCTGCCTGCCGCCGCTCTCCTCAGCTGGCGGAGGACAGGAGCCGAGCGGCCCAGCACCTGCACCAGGCCCTGCCGTACCTGCAGAGCCCCCAGGAGCCCCTGCGAGAGGCGGCCATCAGGTTCATCGGTGAGCCCGGGGTCCCTCCCCACCCACCACGGCTCGGCCCCGGCCCCGGCTGCTGCCCCGGCGGCGCCATCCGGGCCCGGCGCCGTGGAGCCCCGGCTGCCCTCGGGGCTGCTGCTGCCCTCTCCCAGCCGTGCCCTTCCTTGGGTGGCAGGAGGTGGCGAGGGCCCGGGCTGAGCCCTGCCGGGCCAGGAGGGCGAGTGGCCACAGGGCTGGCAGCGCCGCTGGCAGGGAGCTGTGCCGCTGGGGCAGTGACAGGCTCTGTGTTCCCAGGGCTCGCCGGGCAGAGCTTGAGGGGGCAGAAGGAAGAGCCCCAGGTGCTCAGGGAGGGTGAGTGAGGGCAGCGGGCTGTCAGCGGGGCTGGTGGGGGGAGCTGCAATCCCTGGGCAGGGAGCTGCAATCCCTGGCCCGGCTGTGGAAGGTTTCACTCACTGTGTGGATGAACGGTGGTGTGGATGGAGCACACAGAGATTTCAGGGACATGGGTGGGGGTATTCGTGGCCAACACCTTGCAGCTGATCCCCTTGGCCCTTCCTCTGTATTGGCCATGGAATAAGCTAGGTGGGATGGCCCTAGCAGGAAGGTCACCTTGGATTCCCACAGATCTGGGCTCTGACCATGGCTCCTTTCCTCTCTCTTCCAGTCTTTCAAGCCCTGATGACAGATGACAGCCCGTCCCAGACAAACGTAGGAATTCAAGATACACTCAATTGAAGAGCTGCAGAACCATGCTCATCTGCTGGCTCAGAAGAACCAGCATCCCTTTAAGCTCTCCAGATGCCATGGAAGATGAGGCAACCTTGAGACCAGAAGAGACCAGCTGGAGCTCCAGGCACAGCTGAGCCTGTTGAAGTTCATGTGGCTTCAGCCCTCTCCCTGCTTGTACATAGCTCTCTCCCTCCAGCCTTCAGACACTGCCCATCCTCTCATCTTCCCTCCACTATCTCTCCCTTTTCACTGCTCCCTCCCTCCAGCCCTCACACTGTGCCCATCCCTTTTTTCTCTTATGCCTCATTCCACCCTTTTCACTGCTCCCTCCCTCCAGCCCTCACACTGTGCCCATCCCTTTTTTCTCTTATGCCTCATTCCACCATTTTCACTGCTCCCTCCTTCCAGCCCTCACACTGTGCCCATCCCTTTTTTCTCTTATGCCTCATTCCACCCTTTTCACTGCCCCCTCCCTCCAGCCCTCACACTGTACCCATCCCTTTTGTCCCCTCCATTTATTCCCTTTGCTTTGACCCCCATCAAAAAAGAGTTTGGCTTCTTCACTTTGCCTGCATCTCTGTGGAGCTCAAGCGCCGCAAATCCGGAGCCCTGGGACACATGGGCTCTTCCTGCCGTTCTCTTCCACGCTGTGTTTTGTGCAGAGATGCAGAGGAACAAGGGCAGATCAGGCTGGAAATATCTCTCTGCTAAAGGTCCAGTTCCACAACACTGTGGAGTTAAAGGTCTTGCTGAGCACTCTTGGAGGCCCTGGGTTTTAGAAGAGCCACTCCACCTGAGTATGCTCTGAACCCAACTGGGACGGATTCCATGGCAAGCATCCACAGAGGGCAAAGGAGACTGGAATGCTGCAAGGTTTCAACACCAGCTTCCTGAAAGCACAGCAATGCTCCATCCCTGCCCAGGTCAGGAAGAGGGCAGAACCAGAGACCATCAGGGCTTCTCAAGGAGCGTTGGGTGTGCCAAAGGACAAATGAAGCAGCAGCACAGTGCCCGAGACTAGGACGCGTGACCGTGCCAGTGTCCAGAGCGCTGTCAGGCAGTGCTGGGATCCTGAGTGCGGTTCTGGTCCCCACAAATGAGGAATCACAGCCCCTGCCCCAGACCCAGTCAGAAAGCCAAGCAAGTGAGACCAGAGGGAGGGCACCCTTCCAGTCTCTCTTGGGCATGGCTGCAAAACAGCCCCTGCTTCTTCTTCCTCCACCTGTGATTGGGGTGTGCTGATGGCAGAGCCAGCCAGGTTGTGCTCTGTGTGCCAAAGCCTGTTGAGAGCGGGAAGGAAAAGTGCTGCGTGCAGAGCAGAATCCTGTAAAGTGCTGGCAAGAGCATCCTGCAGGAGCAGGGCTCTGGTCTCTGGCCAGGAACAGCCTGGTTTTGCTGCCATGAACGCAGGCAGGACTCCAGGCAGGTGAAGAGGCAGCGGGCAGCTTGTGTTTGTAGAGGGCCTGGGGCTGCATATCTGAACCTCCGCCTGGAAACACACTTGGGGGAATGTGACCTAGAGCTGGAGTGCCTGTTCTGCAGCCCTCAAGGCTCTTGGCCAGCCCAGGGCATGTGCCACCTGCCAGGGACAGCTCTCAGCCTGCCTGGCAGCTCCCCATGGACTGTGGGCAGAAGTTGGAGGTGGAAGGAGCCACCCCCAGCAGGGCAGATTCCTCCTGCTCTGGAGATGCTGCTGCCTGGCCAGGGCTGCTCTCAGCTCCCTCCTCAAGGCAAGGCAAAGGGGCTGTCAGGTGTGTCTGTGTCCCTGAGACTCCTGCACTGTCCCACGGGGCATCAGCAGATGTGCCTCAGATCTGCCTCACAAAGTGCCTCCTCCTCAGCCTGCTCTGCCTACAGACAGCAGCAGCAGCACCTTGGCTTGCAGCATCTCAGTTTATCTGAGCTGCCCTTCAGGCCCTGCTGCCAGGGAGATGCCCCTGGGCAGTGCCCTGTGCTGGGAGGGGTCTGCAGGGCAGAGCTGAGTCCCCAGGGCTGGGCTGGGCTCTGGCAGCACTGGCAGGGACAAGATTTGGATAGAGACCAACAGCTCCCAGTAGGAACAACTCCAGGCAGCAGAGAGCCAGACTATAGCTAGATATCCCTCCATGTCCAGATGCACAAGGAAAGAGAGGATGTTTCAGAGAAAATGCTTATTGAACTGGAGTCTTCAAAAAGTCCACTTTATTTCTAAAGAATGCTTATGTTCACGCTGAAATAGAGGAAGGTATAATCAGGAAATGGCACCTGTGTGGGACAGTTAGGTCTGACTGCACTGGGGTACAGGGAGCTCTGTTTTCCCTCTGGGCTCCCTAGTGTTCAGACTGAGAGTGATGCTGAAAATGATGCAGTAACTCAGCAGCAAAAACCTAAACTTAAAAATAAAAATGTATAGTGAGGTTTCCCCATAGGAAGATAAGTAGTTTTGACTGGATTCCAGAAATTATTCCATAGGATTGAATGAGAGATATTGCTCCAAGCTTGTCAATAACTTCTTTGAACAGCCCACAATGCCCAGAGTGCAGAAATGTCCAAGAGCAGCTCCATCAGGCACTTCCTCCTGCTGGCATTGGCAGACACGCGGCAGCTGCAGCTCCTGCACTTCTGCCTCTTCCTGGGCATCTCCCTGGCTGCCCTCCTGGCCAACGGCCTCATCATCAGCGCCGTAGCCTGCGGCCACCACCTGCACACCCCCATGTTCTTCTTCCTGCTCAACCTGGCCCTCACTGACCTGGGCTCCATCTGCACCACTGTCCCCAAAGCCATGCACAATTCCCTCTGGCACACCAACAACATCTCCTACTCTGCATGTGCTGCTCAGCTGTTTTTCTTCGTGTTCTTCATCTCAGCAGAGTTGTCCCTCCTGACCATCATGTGCTACGACCGCTACGTGTCCATCTGCAAACCCCTGCACTACGGGACCCTCCTGGGCAGCAGAGCTTGTGCCCACATGGCAGCAGCTGCCTGGGCCAGTGCCTTTCTCTATGCTCTGCTGCACACAGCCAATACATTTTCCCTGCCCCTGTGCCATGGCAATGCCCTGGGCCAGTTCTTCTGTGAAATCCCCCAGATCCTCAAACTCTCCTGCTCACACTCCTACCTCAGGGAACTTGTTCTTCTTGCTGTGATTGTCTGTTTAGCATCTGGGTGTTTTCTTTGGTGTTTTCTCCTATGTGCAGATCTTCAGGTTTCATGCTAAGGATCCCCTCTGAGCAGGGACGGCACAAAGCCTTTTCCACCTGCCTTCCTCACCTAGCTGTGCTCTCCCTGTTCCTCAGCATTGGGACATTTGCTCACCTAAAGCCCCCTCCAATCTCATTCCCATCCCTGGATCTGTTCCTGTCAGATCTGTACTCGGTGGTGCCTCCAGCCCTGAACCCCCAAATCTACAGCCTGAGGAAACAGGAGCTCAAGGATGGTCTGAGAAAAATCATTGTTCATGCTTTCAGAAGCAAGAAACTCTCATTCTCCTTTCTAGCTCTTACGATGTTACTCTTTAATGCCCACTCTGTGTCCTGTGTATTTTTTTTCTTCTGGCACATGTAATGTATTTTTGTGTGTTTGTTAACAGGAAAACCTTGGTCTCTAACACTTTCATCTCAGTATTTGCATTTGTAGTGCAAATTTCAGACTATATAGTCCCAGAGCTGTATTATATACGCGGTTACACAAAATAAAGAACTCTGTATTGCCATGTTTGCCGTGACATCTTTCCTCCATGACTTCTCTGGAGCTACAGGGTCGGGGCCTCAAGGCAGAGCTGGGGAGAAAAAGGAACCCCAGTGCTGTTCACTGCCAGGGAGCCCCAAGGCTTCAGCTCCACAACCTCCTCGCTATGCAGCACACAGAGGGGGCACAGGGTGCAGGAGAGATGGCCGAGGGCTGGGCAGGGCTGGCAGGGCCAGAGGCACCCAGGCCTTTGTCCCCTGGGCTCGGGCAGGGCCTCTGCAGGCCCCACAGAAGGAACTTTCCTGGCAGGGGCCGCACTTTGCTTCTGCCTCGGCCCTCCCTGAGGAGGCTGGCAGGGCTTGCAGGCTGATGCCATTTGTCCTTGCTGCCCCTGCCATCCCACTGCCCCAGCAACAGCCCCGAGCCACCCGTGAGGGACAGGCCCTGCTGTCCCAGGCCTGGGCTCAGCCTTGGCCTTTCTGCTTCCTCCAGCCAGCCCAGGCCTTGCTCAGCATTGCAGTTCCCTGCTCACAGCCTTTGGCTCCTGCAATCCTGCCCTCAAGGATCTGCTCTCCCCAGGCCCTGGGGAGCCTTGGGCACTCCCTGCCCTCACTCATGGCGGCCACTGATGCTCCAAGGCACTTGCAGTTTTGCTGCTGACTCCTGCAGCAGCTTCTTCAACCTTCTCTCAGTGCCTCAGGCTCCTGCCATCAGCCCCAAATCCCCAAATCTGGGCATCATTAAAATACACAAAGGCCTTGGGAGCTCTTTGTCTTCCTTCCATTGTCCTCAAGTCTCCAGGGCTTGTGCAGCTGCTTGCAGTCACTTTGGAGTTCTGTTAAGGAGGGAGATTCCAAAGTGCACCTCATGATTTTTGGTTTTAATCCAGGGCATATTATTTTTATTTTTCAGCTCATTGCAGAGGAGATAGAAAAATGATAGATCACTCCCCAGGTGATGTTGATGCTGAATGTCTCCTTAGGAGATCTGGGCACAGAGAAGAATGATCCCTTTCAGGGCTGACCCTGTTTGGACATCCTGCTCCTCACCCCAACCTCACCGTGTCTGACATTGCTCATCTGGGACTGATATCCAGAAACATAAAAATTCCCTATAAATTTATTCTTATAATTACACTTTAATAAATAATAAAATTATAAATATTTTTTCTATATAAAAGGAAATATTATCTGTTTACCATTTAATAAATTTAAAATAATTAAATTTAATAAATGACATTATTTTTCTATTTCTAAAAATATTATTTTTGTTGCCTAATTTTCATATTTATATTAAAATCTATACATTTTTAGCAACCAGAGATATTACTGGTCATGGGTTCTAAGTACCACAATTCCATTAATTATTGCCTCTTCTTTTCTCCCTCCTTATGCTAATTAGTCTTTTTTTCAGTCCTCTTATAATACTTTTTATCATTTTCACATTCAGAGTAAAAAAGGCCACTTGGGGATCCATGGAGACTTTTCTGGGGCACAGTTGGGGATGATTTGGGTCTGGGGAGGGAATTTAGAGAGAACTTGAGGGTCTGGAGGACACTTCAGGGAGCCGGGTGGGCACTGGGCAGGGCACTGAGGGATTCTGACGGACACCTCGGCGTCCGGGGCAGCTCTTGGGGGTCCAGGGGGGAAACTTGGAGGTCAGGGAGGGGAATGTGGAGCCCTTCGGGGTCCGGGCGGGCACTTGGGGGGCTCGAACGGGGCTCTCTGGGGCGCGGGGCATGATGGGAGTTGTAGGCGCGGGTAGAATACTGTTCAGTGGAGCCGCGGAGCATCACGGGAGTTGAAGGCGCAGCTGCAATGTCTCTCTGTCGGGCGCGGTGCATGACGGGAGCTGTAGTCCCGGAAGTGTCTCGGACGGGGCATTTGGGGTCCGGGAAGGCTCCTGGGGAACACTTTTGAGTCCGAGCTGTGACTGGAGGTGCTCAGGGTGGAACGTGTACGGTCCGGGAGCATTTGCGGGGAGCTTGGGGAGGTCTAACGGGGCCCTTTAGGGCGCAGGATACGGCAGGATTTTAAGCGTGGACCTGTGTTATGATTTGATGCGGAGCCGCGGGAGGTGACAGATGAATTCGCAAAAGTGATTGTAACGGGAATCTGTGGGGCTGGGAGCATCCAGGGAATCCGGAGCCGCTTTTGGGGGCTTCTGAGAGGATGGTGAGGGGGCACTTCGGGATCCTGGAGAGTGTGGGGGCGCTTATGGGACATGAGGGGAGGGGGCAGATAGCGGAGTTCTGTGGAGCGCGGGGCATGATGGACGTTGTAGTCCCAGCTCCAATGGGGCTCTATGGGGCCGCGGTGCATGATGGGAGTTAGAGGCAAAAAGGAAAGATGGCGCCGTCGCCAGGCACCGCCCCCAGTCCCCGATCCCCGGCGCTGATTGGCTGCGGGCAGTGATGGGCGGGGGCGGGAGCAGCCCATTGAACCCCTCCAGTCCCTCCCAGTACAGCCCAGTTCATCCCTAGGACAGTTCAATACAACCCCAGCACCTCTCCAGGCCCTCCCAATACACCTGAGTTCATTCCTACTCTCTCCCAGTTTTCCCCAGTGTCATCCCCACGCTGTTCAGAGTGTCTCCAGTTTGTCTCAGTATACCCCAGTATCACTCAAAGTATTCAAACTTGGCTCCAGTATTGCCCTGTCTTAGTCCCGGTATGTCCCAGTGTGTTTTTGTGTCCGCCCACAGTCCATCCCAGTCCACCCAGATTCCCCCTCAGCATTCCCAGTGTTCCCCAGTATGTCCCAGTCCTCCCCAGTATTTCCAAGGAATATTGAACTTCTCATGGTTTCCATGGCACCCAAACCCAGCAGTGGGGTCAGTGCAGTGTCCATGGCCACAGCCCCTGGCAGTGCCCAGTGCAGGTTGGGATGATGATCCACCCTCACAGCTGGCCCAGGGCAGCTCTGCAGTGGTTTTGGTGGCACCTTGGGCTGGCACACACCTGAGAAGTGTGTCTGATTGCAGTGGGGGAAATTAGAAGATTGCTTCAAGAAAAGAGGAAAACCCCTTTGCCAGACCTCCTGAGGAGTGACCCTGGATCAGTATCGGTCACTGAATGCTGCAATCACCTCTGCTCTCTAGAGGACAGTAGAAAAAGACAGCACTTAAACAGGAATGTGCATTTCTTAGAAGCTCTGTGAAATCTTTCTCCATAAGTGGAGTTGAAACTTTCCTCATGAACTGCAGCAGACCAGAGGGAAATCAAGGCACAGCTGTGGTTTGTTAGGAAACCTCTCAAGAACTCCAAGTCAGAATCGAACTCCAAAGTTTCTTAAAAGTTTTAATGGGTCCCACTGAGGGACACAACTGAGAAAGTGTGCCCAGGTTGCAGTCAGAACAGGAAATTGGAGGCAGAGATGACAGGAGGGGACAAAGAGAAGCCAAGTCTTGGTGGCCTGGGGCACAGCAGGGTCTGTGCCACCAAGGGCTGTGAGCAGACACCTTGTCCTGAGCCACTGGGGCCTCCTGGCACAGCCCCAGCAAGGCTGGGCACTGTCAGCCCTTGTCCTGCCCTCAGCATGCCCCCACATGCCAGTGGCCTCAGGGATCTGCTGGGACCAGTCCCTGGGGAGCCTTGGTCAGGAATGGCCCTGGGGGCTCCTTCATGCTCCCAGGGACTGCAGGTTTTTCCATGGACTTTCGGTTTTGCTCTTATCTTGGAGTCTCTGAGAGCTTTGTGCAATCATGGCCTCCCATTCTCTGCTTAAATTAGTCTCTTGAGAGCCTTTGTCAGTAACAACACTCAGTGGGCCTCATGGGATCTTAAAGATACTTCAATTTTTGAGGTACTTTCCTTTGTCCTTTGTTCTTTAAGTCTGGGAGGTTTTTGTGCAATCATGGCCTCCAGTTCTCTCCTCCAAGGAGTCCAAGAGAATCCTGTGTTGGGGATGGACCTCAGTGGCACCCATTAATGCTTTGAGACACTTTGGGTTTTTCTTCTGACTCTCACTCTTTGAAAGATAACTTCAAATCTCCTCTCATGCCCTGAGGTTCAAGGGCTCAGCACCAAATGCACCACGGGGCTCACTGGGATCAAAGAACTCCTGACAAACCACGGCTCTGCCTTGATTTCCCTCTGGTCTGTTGCAGTTCATCAAGAAGGTTTTCAAATCCACTTAGGGAGAAATATTTCAAAGAGCTTCTAAGAAATATCCATTCCTATTTTGAATGAATGGTTTTTAATACTGCTCTGTTTAGAGCAGAGTTGACTGCAGCACTCTGTGACTGATATTGATCCAGGGTCTCTCCTCAGGAGCTCTGGCCTGCTCAGAGGAGCTGTGACTTGAGGTCTGACCCGGTGTGGATAACCTTGCTCCATATTCCCCAACTCCATCCTGTCTGTCCTCCCTCATCTGGGACGAGCTTTGCTTGCAGAACTGGCTGCACTGAGACAGAGACAGGATTTTCCTTTTATTTTTTAGAAGAATCTAGAATTCCTAACTTTCAGCATTAAAAACAGGGTCACTCCTCAGGTGTGTGCCAGACCAAGGTGCCACCAAGGAGGTTCCCCTTCCCTAAGGCAGAACCCTGGAAAGAATGTTTGAGACCTTTGAATTCCTTGGTTCCCTGAGGCCTTGCAGTGTCAAAAAGGTCTCTTGGTTCCATGAGGTTCATCGGTGTCACCATGGTCTCTCTTTGGTTCCATGAGGTTTATTGGTGTCACCATGGTCTCTCTCCTTGGTTCCAGGAGGTTCATTGGTGTCACCATGGTCTGTCTCCTTGGTTCCATGAGGTTCATTGGTGTCACCATGGTCTCTCTCCTTGGTTCCAGGAGCCATCACAATGTCACAACAGCCCCCTGGTTCCATGAGGTTCCTGCAGCAGGACTTCCCCTGTGGCACAGCAGAGCTCATCTGTTCTGTCCATCAGCTGGGCCATCACTCAGGGCATCTTCCCCCTCTCAGCAATTGCTGAGATAACCCAGGCTGGACATCTGTCCTGTGCTGAGTTATCTCTGGTGCCAGGGAGGTGGAATTCCCAGCTGCTCATGAACATCCTGCCTTGAGAGCAGACTGAAGGGAGGGAGATAAGCCTTGAATTTCTGAGAGACACACACTTCACTTTTCAAACTATTAAATCTACACAAAACTTACAACATACAAAACTCTTCTGCATAGTCCCTGGAAACAGGTAGGGCTTCACTCCCAAATCTGGATGCATCTTCATGGTTCCTTTTCTGGAAGCTGAGTGAAAGGGCTCCATGTGCACTCCCTCATCAGTTTAGTGGTAAGTTACATTGACTCCTGATCTCTGCTATTTCTTCACTGGCTGTAATAGAGGTAACTTTATTGTGCACTGTGTTTGTAGTTCTGTTTATCCTGCGCACTACGTATGTTACTTAAAATCTCTTGTCTGTTAATCTTGAGTCCATTCAAAATAAATATTTCATTTTATACTAGACATAATTTGCCATTCTAAAGAACTTGTGAGCAAAGGGAATTTGGGGTTCAGGTATCCTGAAATAGAGCTACTGGCAGAAACCTGGCATAAGGCAGGACTTGTCTACGTTTTCACTAAAGTTTTAACATATTTCATTTAAAACAATGAACAAGAAATTTTTTCCCATTTATTCTTTTTGCTGTTTATAGATTGATCTGAGCAGTCTCCAGTTTATATTGATCCCCAGCACCCCCTCATGCAGTCTGAACAGAGATGAAAATCAAGACCCTTTATGGCTGACAATCAATCACACTCTGTCCCTACACCCACCCCACCATTTCCCCAAGCCCTGGCACTCAGAGCAGCCCAGTGCAAATCTGAGCTTCCTCCAGTCCAGGCTGTGCCTGCAGCTTTCAGCTCCTTGGCACCAAGTCCCAGCTGCTTTCCTTGGAGAAGGAGCTGCCCCAGACACAGAGGGATGTTCATTTGGGGTCAGCAAACAGAAGCCAAGGCAGGCCCAGCTCCATGGCAAACACAAGTGCAGCCCAAGGAGTGCTGGGCAATGGAGCCACATGCAGGGGTGTCCCCAGGGCTCAGGACTGGGGCCAGGGCAGTTCAATGTGTTCCTTGCTGATGTGGACCAGGCCATGGAGGGCACCCTGAGTCAGTGTCCAGGGGAGCCCAAGCTGGCTGGGAGTGTGGCTGTGCTGCAGGGCAGCAAGCTCTGCACAGGGATCTGGCCAGGCTGGAGCCATGGGCCCAGGACAATTGGATGAGCTTCAGCAAGGCCAAGGGCCGGCTCCTGCCCTGGGCTCACAACCACCCCAAATCCCTGGCCGTGCCCTGCCCCTGATCCCCACAGCCTGTCCTGTTTCCTTCATCCCTGCATTGCCAGGGACTTTGTGGGACAAGGGAGCTCTGCTGTGCCTATGGAGGGAGGTGCAAGAGCCCCCAGTGCAGTGGGCACCACAGCTCATCAGGTTTGTGTCCTTTGGGGGTCAGGAACTGCTGAGACTCAGAGGCACAGACAGTTTCTCTTCATGGCCAACATAAGAAATGCAACAATGATATAGTTTAATAAGAATCCAATTTCTTCCCTCTGGTCTGTGCAATGTCAAAGCAGTGTCTGATGTGTCCACCATGCACAAGGGATTTCCATAGAGGAACAGTTTTAGACAAAGCCATTAGAAGAGGGTGATATCATGACAATTGAAACAGAACTAAGACTGATTTGAAATTATCAGGAAACAACTGGAGAAGGAAATCTGGGAGCAATGGGAAGGCCATAGAACCATCTGGTCTAGTGAAGAGGTGTCCTTAGACATGACCATTTAAACAAGAGATGTGGAAACACCCAAATGGAGAGGGACATGAAATAATAGACAGCATAGTGGTAACACAGGTAGAGGGGAAGAACAGGATTTATTCTCCTGCCATCAGTACACATCCAGAAAATTTCTCACCTGGTGGGAAATCTTGGGTGTTTCTTAAAGTACTCAAATGCCCCAGCTAGTGAGATGTGCTCGTGCACCTTACAAGCGTCAGGTTCCCTACAGCCCCAGAGGGTTCCTGTCCCATAAACATCTGCTCTGGCCCATTCCAAAATCAGGAGCAGCATTGTCCTGGGAGCATCAGGGAACTGAGGTTGGGTGAGATCTCAGTAATTCTGACTCCCAAGCTGTCAGAAATTGGGTCAGGTCAAGTGGTTTGAGGTCAGATTTGGTTTGAATCAGGAAATCTCAAAAGACAGTGACAGAGCATCATTTCAGAACCTGTCTGAGCCCATGGGAACCAAGGTTTTCCACATGTCCTGTCTGATCTCCCCTCTTTCCCCCCTTCCACCCATTGTCTTTTGTCTCCCCCCAGGCCCCCCGGTGAAGATCCTGGCTCTGTGTTCTCCATCAGCTCCTGGCTGGCACTGCCAGGCTGGGATGAGGAGCCCCTCAGCCTTCCCTGCTCCGGGCTGGACAAGCCCAGCTCCCTCAGCCTCTGCTCACAGCCAAAGGGCTCCAGCCCCACCTTGGAGGCCCTTCCCTCACCCTGCTCCAGCTGCCAGACATCTTTCCTGCCCTGGGCAACCCAAACCAGGCCCCAGTGCCCTGGATAATCCACGTCCTTGATGTCCTGGTCCCACAGCCCTGGCCCCTTGTCCCCGTGTCAGGCTCTGGGGTTGATTTGTGGAACATCCTTGGGGAGGCAGCAGCGCTGGGGCAGGGAAGACCCAGGGGGACAGAGGACCCTGCTCTGCATGAGCAGCAGGGAAGACTTCCCTGGGGGGGATAATTTGAGTGGGGGCCGTGGCAGAGTGACCAACCCAGTGACCTCACACAGCCCTGCTGGGTTGTCATAGACTGTTCTGTGATGTGACAGCCTTCTATGACGGGATTCTTCAGACCACTGAACAAGGAAAACTGGTATCAAAATTTGGAAGATGACCAAAGGACTAAAACGAGCATGCACATAGAGTCAAGGAGAAAAGTTCACTGAGAGGGAGACTATTTACTTCATCCCAAAGACCCTCAGACAACCACCAGAACAACCAGCAACGAGCAGTGTGCAGTCACAAAGAGACATGGAGCTAATTTTAATACTAAGCAGGGACAAGTGGGGTTAGGAAACGAATATGTATTAGGTGTATTGTGCAATCACAGTTTCAGGAGAATAAAAAGAGAGGTACAGGTCACTGAAGGTGTGAGTGTTTTTGGAGGAGCTATCCACCATGCACGTCAGCACTGAATAAATACATGCCTGCTCTTATAACTTATTTTTTGTGGGTTATAGAGAGTTTCTCCATGCTTCATATTGGCGAGCCAGCCAGGAGATCTGTGTCTGGCTCCAGGACCAGTGAAGGAACAGATTCTCTGGTGCATCCCAGGATCTTCCCTGGAGGGAACCTGAACCTTGTCTCGCTCACTGTGGGGACAGACAATGATCTGCTGGCATTGCAGATAAAATGGCATGTATTAAATATCAATAACAGGGCTGCTGGTAAGTTGTACAGAGACATCTGCAGTACAACACTGTCATGGTGGGTTTCTAGCAGCCAAACAATGGGACCAGAGACAGAGGGAGAGGAGTTTATCCCCAGCTGATAGCGCGGCCGACGGAGGGGTCTCACTGAGCTGATAGAGCAGCCCACTAGTGACTCTGGGGTGAGTCGAGTGGACCCTTGTTTTTGCTGCTGTTTTGTGTGACTGCTCAGTCTGGACACGTTGAGTTGTTGAGTGTGTCAGTGAGTGAATGAGTGGGTGAGATGTACCTCTGGTACAGAGCGAGCGTGCAGCTCTATCCGCCTTTTCCACCTCAGGTGACTGAGGCGGCCGAAGGAAAGGGAAGAGACCGGGGTCAGTGTGGGGTGAGTGCAAGTGTGGATGGAGGAGCGTTGTGCTTGGATGTGGAGTGGCTGGTGTCTGTTTTAACCATGGCTAGACCTAGACAAACAGAAGGAATCCCTCTCCCTCAGTGGTTTGGGCTGGATCCGTGGGAGTTCATAAATCCCGTGAATTATTGGATAGAAAGGGGAAACAATCAAGTTTATCTGTAAGGAGTATGTAGAACTTGAGCAGGAAGAGTGGTACCTTTGTATTGGGAACAGTCTGCATTAGAACTGGACATTGAAGAGAGAAGAAGTGCAATAGATTGTTCTGGCAGGTGTTAAGCAGCTTTTGGGCTTCGAGAGGTTGGCACAGTGCGTGGTTACTGTTACAGTGTAGGACTTGGGAAAAATGTTGGTATTGTTCCTCTGATAAACAGCAAGCTCTATGCCCTCAGTGTAAATCAAGGCATCGTAACTGAGCTAGTTTTGAACCTAAGATTCTCATGTTGATTTTTGGAAGATCACATTTAATACCTGCAACTTGGGAATGGGTATGGGACGAAGATTGAGAAAGGTCTGTGAGAAATTCTGAAGAGAGATTTAGGTGGAAACTGGACAGGACAAGAAGGAGGAGATAATGGGAACTGGACAAAATAAAGACATTCTTAAAGCCAGTCCACTGGGTGGACTTATTGCACAGGGTGTATTATTGCACACTAGAAAGACATTGCTGGACATTGGGGCTCAGAAAACAAGAGAGACCTTATTAGATTCTGCAAGGACTGGTGTCCTTGATAAAAATTAGATGATGGAGAGAAGTGGCCACCCAGTGGAACTTTGGACTATAACACACTATTACAGCTCATGCTATTTCTTAGGAGGGAAGGGAAGTGGACAGAGGTGTCATGTGCTGATATTTTTTGTCCCTTCAAAGTCACCCCAAATGGCAGAGGGATGTGTGGGCTCAGGGCTCCATCTGAGCCTCTGGTATTGGTCCTAGAGAAGGAGAATAAGACTAAGAGAGGAAAGCAGTGTTGTTCAGCCTGCAGTCCAGGGCAAAGATGTACAAAATTGGATGAGGTTTTCCAGACTGTGGCCCAGGAACAAGATCTGGCAGTTGATTTTCTCATGACTCCCCTCATAAGACAGGAAAGGGATGAGGATGAGGATGCAGATTCAGAAGTACCATCAGCCCCAGCCCTTTCATCCCCTCGAATCGCTCACCAGAGTAGACAACAGACACACATATGACAGGCACCTCTGTGAGAGGCAGTGGGACCAGAGGGAGGAACGGTATTGCTTAAAGTTCCCTTCTCCACCATCAACCTGAAGGCATGAGAAAAGGTTGCTAAAACTTACTGCAGCCATCCAGTTAAGATGTCTAAATGTCTGTGATATATAATAAAAGAACACAATGCATACTGGAGTGATATGCACTTATTATTGGATGCACTGACCAAGACTGAAAGTCAATAATTTATAAAAATGGCAGGGGATTTGGCAGAAGATTATTATAAAACACAACAATTAGATATGAAAGATTATTTCTCCCTCCAAAATCCACAGTGGGACCCAAACCAATCAGCAGAATTGAGAAAGTTGGAAAGCTATCAGAAATGGATCCCAAAGGGTATGGAAATGGCATTCCCAAACCTATAAATTGGTCAGAGTTCTATGAAATTAAGGAGAGGGCCTCTGAGTCACCATCCAAATTCCTCGATCGATTAAGGGATGCAATGTGCCACCACACATCACTGGACCCTGGGTCTGACACAGGGATACAGCAGCTGGTCAATTTATTCCTGGCGCAGTCTACAGGTGACATAAGACATAAACTTCAAAAGCTTTGGGGGAGGAGATGGGAGGAACTTAGAGACTCTGTGGATGAGGTGTGGAGAGTCTTTAGAAAGTGGGCAGAAGGATATAAAGAAGCAATGAGCAAGTTTGTAGCTGCTCTAAGTGAGAGGGAGAGAGGAAGAGGCAGACAGGGACCACCTAGACAAGGCCTGTCCTGGCTGGGCTGGGACCAGTGTGTGATCTGCAAGAAATATGGTCACTGGAAAAATCAATGTCCAGAATGAAGTTGGGGTGGCTTTCAGGAAAAGGGAGAACCAGGAAAAGGGAAAAGTGATTGCACATGTGAAAGAAGACTGAGGAGGACCAGTAGATCTAAACCCAGGAGATCCACTGGTTATAAAATTGAAGCTGGGGGGAAAGGGGAAAGAGGTGTAATTTCTGGTTGACACGGAGGCAGCGTATTAGGGTCTGAATAAAACTCTGGAACCTGTGGGGAAAGGATTATGTTACAGTAATAGGACCAACTGGCCAACCTGAAAAAGCATATTTTGGCAAATCATTAAAGTATAGGCTAGGAAAGCAATGGGGCATTCATAAATTTCTATATCTGCCCAATTCCCTGGGACATCTTCTGGGGAGAGACTTGTTAGAACAATTACACGTGACCATTAAATTTAAAAATTAGGAGATTGTTTTGGAGGTAAATGGTGAACAGTACATAGAGGCAATAAGTTTAATCTTAGTAGCCATTCAAATGGAGGGAGAAATTAGTGAAGAAATGATAAATCAAGTGTTCCCTGATGTGTGGGCTGCTAAGGTAACAAGGAGGGTGAAAAATGCAACTCCTATAGGAATTTAACTTAAGGAAGGAAAACAACGAGCAAGAATTAAGGAGTACCCCTTGAAAAGAGAGGACAGGTAAGGAATTACCCC
The DNA here is from genome assembly GCF_963662255.1 of Cinclus cinclus. Lineage (NCBI taxonomy): Eukaryota > Metazoa > Chordata > Aves > Passeriformes > Cinclidae > Cinclus > Cinclus cinclus. Next base: position 1,965,889 of record NW_026912098.1, on the reverse strand, counting down.
GATAGTTGAAAACTTTTTGCAATTAGGGTTGTTACAAAAGAACGTCCCTCTGAGTTCAACACTCCCATCTTACCAGTCTGAGAACATGATGGGCCATATCAGACAGTACAGCATCTAAGAGCTGTGAACAAAATATCTGCAGATCTCTATCCTGTGGGAGCAAACCCATAGGCTTTCCTAATGTGCTTAACACCAGAGCTGATTTTGTTTTACCATTTTAGACTTTAAAGATGCCTTCCTTTGCCTCCCTCTCCATGAGCACAGACAGAAATCTTTGTATTAGAATGGGAAAACCCTAAAAGCGAGTGCAAATCCCAGATAACATGGATGGTGTTGACTCAGGGATTTAAAAATTCTCCTCCATTGTTTGGAGAAAAAAATTGCCAAAGATCTGGAATCCTGGGAGGCTCCCCCAGTAAAAGGAAAACCACTGCAGTAAATGGACGAACTCCTCATAGCCACAAGGATGAAAGAGGCTTGTATTCCTTGGATGGTGAGCGTCCTAAACTTTATAGGAGTTGAGGGATACAGGGTATCAAAGAAAAAGGCCCAGGTAGGGAAGCAAAAGGTAATTTACCTGGGTTATGAAATTAGTGTGGGACAATGGACTCTAGGGCAAGATCACAAGGGAGCAATCTGCCAAACCCTGAAACCTCAGACAGTAAAGGAAGTGTGGACATTGTTAGGAATGACAGGGTGGTGCTGATTATGGATTTATGACTACGGCGTACTTGTGAAAGCTCTGTATGCGCTCATTACAAATGGGGACAGAGAACTCCAGTGCACAAAAGAGGCCACCCTGGCCTTTCACCAGCTGAAGAATGCTCTCATGTCAGCTCCAGCTCTCGGATTCCCAGATGTGAGTGAACCATTGTTTTTGTTTCTCCATGAGAAGCAGGGAATTGCCCTGGGGATACTGGTCCAGGACCTGGGTCTGTACTGGAGAGCAGCTGCTCACTTCTCCAAGGAACTACACACAGCAGCCAAGGGATGGCCAGGATGGCTCAGAGCAATTGCAGCAGTGGTGCTGAATATTCAAGAGGCATGCAAAGTCACCTTGTGCCAGAAAATGACTGCATTGGTGTCTCACACAGTGTGTGCAGTGCTGGAAGTAAAGGGCAGGCACTGGCTCTCCCCACAAAGATTCCTGAAACACCAAGCCACCATGGTAGAACAAGATGATGCAGAGATAATTGTGACTAACATTACCAACCCAGCTTCTTTCCTTAGTGGAAATCAAGGGGAGCCAGTACACCACGACTGCCTGGAGATTATCGAAGCCTCCTCCTCCAGCTGCCCAGATCTGAAGGACACCCCTTGGGATGATGCAGAAACCTGGTTCACTGATGGGAGCAGCCGCGTCATCAGTGGACAGTGACATGCTGGGTATGCAGTTACCACCTGCAAAGAGGTAATAGAATCAGGACCTTTACAAATAGGTACCTCTGCACAAAGGTGAGATAATCACTCTAACCCAAGCCCAAGAGATAATGAATGGAAGTAAAATAAACATTTATACAGACAAACAGTATGCATTTGTAGTTGTACATGCACATGGAACCATCTGGAAAGAAAGGGACTGTTGAATTCACGAGGGAAAAACATCTAACATATGCAGGAAATTCTTTCTGCTACTGGAAGCAGTTCAGCTACCTGAGCAGGTAGCAATGATGCACATTAAGGCACACCAGAAGGTGAGCTCAGAATTGGAGGAAGGAAACGAGCTGCTGGACAGAGAGGCCAAAGAAGCAGCAAAAGTGAGATGAGGATTGAGGGAGCTTTAATTCCAGATGGACAGGTCTCCCTTGAAGGTAAGCCAGTATCTATCAGAAAGCATAGAAACCTAATTAGGGATCAAGGAGGAACATGTAACCAAGAGGGATGCACTGTTATTGCAGAAGGGACGATGGTCATCCCTTCTCATCTGTTCTGGTCATTATTAAGGGAGGAACACCAGAAAACTCACTGGGGAGTAGATGCCCTGTATAACTATCTAATTGAAAAAAGTACTCCCAGAAATTTGTACTCTACGGTCATTCAGGTAACCTGGCAGTGTGGCATTTGCCTCCACACCAAACCCAGGAATACCCCCAAACCAAAACTTGGCCAAATTGGAAAAGGCCATGTGTTGGAGTGTCCTGGAGAGCTGTTACGATGACTGCAGGTGAAAAAGTAGGAAGGGCCTTTGTATGGGTTCCACAGAGATGTTTATTTCAGCCACACACGTGGATAGTCCAGGGTCAGAGGCAAAGGCAGAGGCAAAGCTTGTGGTGAGGGTCCAGGTTCAAGTCCATGGGTATTTGGGGTGGGGGGAGCATCAGAGACCAATTAGCAGGGGACATGGGGAGGGGGGCAAAAAGGTGGGGTTAGGGCATGGGAGCCAAAGGGGAAACAGGGTGGGAGTGACTGAAAGACTGAGGGACAGGGAAGGGACACGGGGAGAACAAGGGAACAGAACAGGGGTACATTGGAATTTGCTGTTAGAAAAGCTTTTGATGTCTCCCTAAGTGGGAATGCCTCTCAGGGTGTCCACAGCCATGGGCCTGGACAACAGTGGCAAATTGACTTTCCAGAACTCCACAGAAAAGGGGGGTAGGGATATTTGCTGGTGTTTACGGATTCCTTTTCAGGGTGCCCAGAGGCTTTACCCACCAGAACTGCCTTAGCCTGGGAGGTAACCAGGGTATTGTTACAAGAGATAATAGCACACTTCAGAGTTCCAGCCACGGTATCTTCAGATAGAGGGCCACATTTGATTTCAAAAATAGTGCACCTAATCAGTCGTCACCTGGGCATAGACTGGGAGATCCATACCCCATATGGTCCCCAGTCAAGTGGCCAAGTAGAGAAAATGAATCATTAAATTGAGCAGCAAATATTGAGGCTAGGACAAGAAGCTAATTTACCCTGGCCTCAAGCTCTCCCACTGGCATTGATGGGGATCTCAACCAAGCCAGGAGACAAAGAAAAACTAAGTTCCTTTGAAATGCTTTATGGGAGACCATATGGAGTGCAAAAGGGATTGTCCACTGAAGTGGGGGAAGAAAGGATGATTGCCTGTATGGTAGCCTTAAGTGAGAAACTCAGAGAAATTGAGAAACATGTGGCTGGAACTCAGAGCAGAGGGACAGACAGAGCAGTGCAGGACACACAGCCTGGAGATGATGTGTATGTTAATTCTCTTACAGAGAAAACTCTGGAGCCACAGTGGGTGGGTCCATTCCAGGTGCTCCTTCCTGCCTTCCCTGCAGTAAAGATCAAGGAACAGAGTGCCTGGATTCACCATTCCCTAGTGAAAAAGGCTACAGAAGCCCCTTGGAAAGTCATACCAGGTGACAATGAACTGAAACTTAAACTTACTCAAGCAAAATGAGTACATTGCAGTTGAGAACATGCAGTAATTTAACTTGCAGAAATCTAGTCAAAAGACTGTACTTGTATATATTGGTCTAGGCTGTGCATGTTTAAAAACCGCTTGTGCTTCTGTACAAATTGATGATAACAATGGAATCTTACCTACTAAGAACCATTCTAATATTTATATTTGAAATTTTATCAGGAATGTCAGGTATGGCTTCTCATACTTGGCACCAGTCACATCCCACCAGCTGATGAGATCTAACTAGACAATATATCATAAATTATCACCTAGACCCATTGGAATGAACATTGCATTAGGAAGGTTCATTTCATTAGTAATGAAATGCCAGAACTCGACATAAATCCTGAAAGAGATTCAGAAAATGGGCAAAGGATTCTGGCTACAGTCTAGAATGATATAAAAGATATAAGCAAAGTGTTACAAAGAGTAAACCAGGACACAAATCATCACAGTGCAATGCACTCTTTGGATGGTCACCAACTACAGCTGGGATTTTGAACACACTTCACCACCCTCTCATTGTCATACTGACATTAGCAGATGTGAGTCTGGTGCTGTCTATTGCAATACTTGTTTGGAATTGGAGGATGTTAAAGTGGAGAGCAGCACTGACTTCCTTAGTGGCAATACATGGAGATGCAATGAGGGATACACGCTGAGAACAGCGAGCTGTGGAGGTCAACTGGAAAAAGGAAAAGGTATCGATATGATTAACTAAAGGAATTTACTAATTTTCTAGAAAAGAGGGGACTGAGACAGAGAAATTTAGATTTAAGAATCGAGCATCAAGAAATGCTTTGAGTAAAAGGGGGCTGACAAAAGCATATGGAATTCCTAAATATTTACTGTGCTTACAAGAAGAGGAGGAGAGCAAAGTTACAAGATGAGATAAAGAGCTAGAATGCACAAACAGGATGCAAGGACCACAGCATAAAGGGGTTTTTCAGAGCCCTGAAGCAGGAAAACTGGTATCAAAGTCCAGAAGATGACCAAAGGACTAAAAAGAGCATGCACAAGCAGACAAGGCGAAAAGTTCAACTGAGAGGAAGACTGTTTACTTCATCCCAAGGACCCCCAGAAAACCACCAGAGTGACCAACAAGGAGCAGTGCTCAGTCCCACAGAGGTGTGGAGCTAATTTTAATACAGAGCTGGGACAAGCAGGGTTAGGAAATGAACATGTATTAGGTGAATGGTGTAGTCCTGGTTTGTAGAGAATAAAAAGAGAGGCACTGTTGGATCCCAGAAACCTGGGGTTTTTGAGGTTTCTGTGCTGGCAGGCACTGACCCACTGGAGAGCACTGCTTTTGACCTGAGGCCTTCCTTGGAGACGGCTTCTAGATAGGAGTGATGAAGTTCAAATGACGAGTGTGTAGTGAAATAGAAGTGTGTGCTTTCCCATGGTGATGGGTTTTAAATTGGAGGGTTTTATAATACAGCAATAGGTATGAGACAAAATGGAGGATCTTTGGTGTTGTCTCTTTCAGTTTTCATCTTCCTTCTTCTTCCTCCTTCTTCATGGGTTTCAGGTAGCAGTTTCTGGTTGGTCAGGCAGTGTCACCCTAAGGGACATGGGAATTTAGTTATTGGGTTAAAAGCATCAATGATACAGGTGTTAATTCTCTATTGGACTCTTTATCTCTAAAAGACCTTGTAGCTACATGTGTCTTCCTTTCCCACAGGAAAAAAGCAACTTTCACCTCCAGGCACCCATGGCCAAAATTTGGGAATCCACCTCCAGAATTCCCTATCTCCAAGAACAGCTCCCAGACAAAAGCTGCCATGACTGACAAGTCTGGCTGGCCTTGGCTTCCTGAGGGCTGGCTCTCATCTGCCTTTTGAAACACTGGGCCTCCATTTTTTCTTTCCTAATGAAAAGAACTCTTCTTCCATTCAGGCATAACCAAAATTGAGATTCTATCTCTAAAAATCCCTGTGGCCAAGGATTTCCCCCAGATGAAAGGTGCCAGGAGAGACAGGTCTGGCTGGCTTGGCCTAAGGGTGGCCACCTCTCATCTTCTTCCAAAGCACTTGGGCTTCGCAATTTTCTCTCCTATGGATGAAAACATCCATCTCGACCACACACCCATGGCCACAATTGGGATTCCAGCTCCAAAACTCCATACATTCAAGGATTGCTCCCAAGTGAAAGCTGCCAGAACAGAGAGCTCTGGCTGCCCTTGGTCTCTGGTGGCTGCCTTTCATCTGCTCCTGAAACACTGGTGTTCTGTGCTTTCCTTCCTACAGAAAAGAACTGTCCTTGTCCTCCAGATTTCCATGTCTGAAATTGGTATTCCACCTCTAAAATTCCGTATATCTGGGGATTACTCCGAGACAGAATCTGCAAATAGCAACAGGTCTGGCTGTCCTTGGCCTCTGGTGACTGCCCCACATCTGCCCCTGCAACACGGGGGGTCAGCTGTTTCCTTCCTACTGAGATGGTGGTGACACCTTGGGGACCTCATTGCACCAAGGACATCACTGTGGCACTGCTGGGCTGCATGGTGCCAAGGGGCCGGTGTGAAGCAGCAGGGCTCTGTGGAACCAAGAGGCCATTGTTGCATTACAGGGCCTCGTGCAGCCAAAGGGGAACTGTGATCCTGCAGGGCACCGTGGATCCATGGAGAACATTGTGGCATTGCAAGGCCCCATGGAATCAGGGAGACCATTGTGACACTGTGGGCTCCACTGAACCAAAGGGGCATTGTGATCCTGCAGAAGCAAGGAGAAGGTTCTGACACTGCGGGGCCTCGTGGAAACAAAGGGACATGGAACATTTCTGGCTGGCTGGGAATCCCACAGACCACCTGGCACGTCCAGCTGAATTTAGCATGTCAAGGGCTGCTTCTCATCTGCCCCTGGAGCACTTGGGCTTTTGCCTTTCCTTCCTATGGAAAAGAACCATCTGTCTTTGCTGTTACCCATCACTGAAATTGGAGCTCCCCCTAAAATATTCCACATATAAAAGGGTTTCTCCAAGGCAAAAGATACAAAACCAGACCACTCCAGCTGGCCTTGTCCTCAGGAGGCGACCTCTCATCCACCCGTGAAACACTGGTGCACTCTTCCTTCCTTTATACGGAAAGGAATCTTGCTTCTCCACCAGGGGCCATGGCCAGAACAGGCATGTGGCCTCCAAAATTCCACATATCCGAGAATTGCTCCCAGATGGAATTATGCAGGACAGAGAGGTCTGGCTGCCTTGTTCCTCCAGTGTTTTTTGTAGATTATGAGCAGAATCTTTTCAATAGCAAACACCTTGGAGAGGGCCCAGAGATCACCCAAGGTGGGGTTGGGTGGCTTTGGGCACAAGACCACTATAGAGAGAAAAAGGAGTTCTGTGCTCAGTGGAGTTGAAACTGAAGTTGAAAGGAGAGCCTAGACTGGACCCAAGGAGAAAGGAATTTTTCTTCCAGGGCAGGGCTGTGGTGCAACACATCTCCCAGAAGGAGTCTGGAGCAGCCCAAGGCTTTGTGTGTGCAGGCAGAGGCAGGCAGGACGCAGAGCTGTCAGCAAAGGAAGGGGCCAGCCAGGTGGGGCAGCCGGGGGATGAGGACAGCCTGCAGGGACAGAGGGGCAGGGCATGGACACCGTAGGACAGCCTGGGCTGCAGAGGGCACAGGGATGGGCAGCAGCTGAAAGGCCCTGCCAGAGCCAAGTGCTGCAGCACTTTGGCCATGGCTGCTGGCCCTGGGCCCTTGGCCAGCAGGGGACAAGTGAGCCTTGCTGTGCTGGGGCCTCATTGCCTCCTTGTCCCTGCTCAGCAGCCTGGCAGGGGCCGCCCCATGGTGCTGCCCTTGGCATTGCACATCCCCAGAGCCCAGTGCCCCGGGAAGAGCCCTGAGCAAGGAGGGAGGGACAGGATCTGCCTTGCCAGGGGCTGGGGCTCAGCCCTTGGCATTGCTGAGACACATCCAGGATTGCTCAGCATCAGAGACACCTTCCCCTTGTTTGTCCCCACCTGTCATCACTCCCTCCAGTGTTCTGCTCTAACTGGAACATGGGGAGACTTTCTCAGTCCTTTCCCTCAGTGGGACCTATTAAAAGTTTAAGATATTTTGAAGTTTCAATCTGACTTTCAGTTGTTGACAAGTTTTTTGAACACACTCTCTGAGGGACTGAGTCTGATGTAAACAGCACCAAATCCACTAGAGGCTCATTAAAGTCCTTGTGCTGTGTCTGTGCTGCTGAGCTGGGCTGGGATCCTGGCATAGAGGACAATCCTGGTAACCAAGAAGAGATTCAAAAACCCATTTCTCTTGCTGAGCAGCTCTTCTCCCAGCACAGCAGGGCTGAGGGCACTGCCTGCAGCCACCCTGGGCACAGCACAGAGGCACAGAGAGCTTCAATCAGTCAGGGCTGGGAAGATGCTCACAAGTGCCTGGGGCAGAATCACTCCCAGCCCTGGACACAGGAAGCCTCTGGCTGCAGGACAATGCAGCTGCAGCTCCTGCAGGGATCTCCTAAAGCTGGAACATCCCACTGACAACAGACTCTGTGAGTACATTCTCTGATTCTCTCTCCTGTAGAGCAGCCAGGGGTGCCCAGGGCTGTCCTGCAGAGCAGGGTCCTGCAGCCCAGGGTGCTGTGCTGGGTAGGGACTCTGCTGCCTGCCAGGGACAGCTCTCAGCCAGCCCTGGGAGCTGCTGACAGCACTGGGGGACAAGGTCTGGGTGGAGGGAGACAGCTGGTGAGACTTGGAAGTGTTCTCCTTGTGCGGTGAGGATGGTGCATTGATCAGGACTGCTCCCAGCACGACATTTAACTACAGAACATTTCCAAATAGATTATACAGGGAGCACAGCAAGTCAGGGGCTGCATAAAAGAGAAAATCCTGATTTTATAATCTACTGCTCAGGGTTGCCAAGATGGAACACTGCACATTGATATTCATGTCTCAGTTGAGGTTGAGAAAGATGAAAAGGTTTTCTCTCAGGTCTGAATAAACCAGACAGTGACAGAAATCAGCACAGGGTCCCTTACAGGCAGCATCAGTGTCACTTTTCCAGCATCCTCTGGGTTGCCCTGACTTTGCCATCAGAGCCTGCAGAGGCAGAGCTGGCCCTGGCAGTGGCCTGTGCTGGGAGGGGTCTGCAGGGCAGAGCTGAGCCCCCAGGGCTGGGCTGGGCTCTGGCAGCACTGGCAGGGCCCAGCCCTGGGCACAGGGAAGCAGCAGCTGGCAGGGAGAGCTCCAGGCAGCAGAGCCCTGGGCAGGCAGTGGGGGGAAAGTGACACCAAGCTGGGCTGGGATATTTCAAGTCCTCCCAAAATTGAATTATTCCATGATTTCTTTTTATTTTACAGGTCCCCATGCCAAGACACAGCAAATGTCCAACAGCAGCTCCATCAGGCACTTCCTCCTGCTGGCATTGGCAGACACGCGGCAGCTGCAGCTCCTGCACTTCTGCCTCTTCCTGGGCATCTCCCTGGCTGCCCTCCTGGCCAACGGCCTCATCATCAGCGCCGTAGCCTGCGGCCACCACCTGCACACCCCCATGTTCTTCTTCCTGCTCAACCTGGCCCTCACTGACCTGGGCTCCATCTGCACCACTGTCCCCAAAGCCATGCACAATTCCCTCTGGCACACCAACAACATCTCCTACTCTGCATGTGCAGCTCAGCTCTTTTTCGTGGTATTATTCATTTGAGCAGAGTTTTCCCTCCTGACCATCATGTGCTCCGACCGCTACGTGTCCATCTGCAAACCCCTGCATTACGGGACCCTCCTGGGCAGCAGAGCTTGTGCCCACATGGCAGCAGCTGCCTGGGCCAGTGCCTTTCTCTATTCCCTGCTGCACACAGCCAATACATTTTCCCTGCCCCTGTGCCAGGGCAATGCCCTGGGACAGTTCTTCTGTGAAATCCTTCAGATCCTCAAACTCTCCTGCTCACACTCCTACTTCAGGGAACTTGGGCTTCTTGCTGTTAGTGCCTGTTTAGGTTCTGGATGTTTTGTGTTCATTGTTTTCTCCTATGTGCAGATCTTCAGGGCTGTGCTGAGGATCCCCTCTGAGCAGGGAAGGCACAAAGCCTTTTCCACCTGCCTCCCTCACCTGGCTGTGCTCTCCCTGTTTATTAGCACTGGTGTTTTTGCCTACCTGAAGCCCCCCTCCATCTCCTCCCCATCCCTGGATCTGGCCCTGTCAGTTCTGTACTCAGTGGTGCCTCCAGCCTTGAACCCCCTCATCTACAGCCTGAGGAACCAGGAGCTCAAGGCTGCACTGTGGACACTGATGACTGGAAGGTTTCAGAAACAGTGAACTTTGCCAATTTCTGTGAGTTGCCATTTTCTCCTAGTCACTTGTAATATAAATAATTTTTGAGAATTCTTTCTTTTCCTTCATTGCCGAAAGTTTTTTCCTTTTAGTCTAATAATTTGTGCACAAAATCATGCCCATATTTGTGATATTTTTTTGTCTCTCCACCTTTGCTTTGGCCCCAGACTCTGTCCATGAGGTGCTCTGTTCTCTGTAGCTTTAAATTAACTAAAGGATCTGCCAAAACTGTTTTTACTTCAGATCTCCTATCTCTGGAGCTTCCTTCTGCTCCCTTCTCTAGAGCTGCAGCAGCAATATCTGTGTGCAGAGGTGGGGGCAGGTCAGGGGAGGCACAGCAGCTCGGCTCCTGATGGCCACACCATTCCTCATCCATTAATATTTTTACAACAACAAAAAAAACCTTTACAGTACTCTTTAAAAAATCCTATATATATACAAATCATACCAAAATTACACAAAATACCATAACAAAACTACAAAAAAAAATTAAAAAAACAAATCACAAGAAACCCCCAACAAAATTAATATAAATCATTGTTTAACCATTCCCCATAACTTACCACCCTCTTATCATCTCTTACCAAACTAATAATAGTACTAATTTAAAATTATCATTTAAAGCATATATTCTTAACAAAATAATTACTATTATAAAAATCCACCTAAAAACTACCCATTTAATACTCATCCAAACTAAATATAAACCAACAAAAAACCCCCAATCTTAACTAAAACTCGAATTCTAGATCATCAAAAATTAAAACAGTTCAATAAACAAAATAAAAAATAATAAAACAAAATGCAATCAATATTTATTCACCAAACTAATTAACAAAAAAACCCAACAAAATATACATTACCCAAAATCCAACTACAAACATAAAACCTAGCTACAAACATTAAATCTAACCAGAACCATCCAATAAAATAAAGAAAAAATTAAAAATCCTAAAAATTATATAAGAAATATATAAAAATTCATCAAAACAAACAAACAAAAAAACCTTCATCCTCACAACGACCAGAAAACAAAAAAAACCTCTAAAAACACATCACACCACACATACACAAAACACAACAAAAAAGATACATGACACAAAAAATTAAAAAATATATAAATCAAAACTATCAAATAAAAAAATCATACACCGTTAATAAAACAAAAACTCCCCAACCACCCAACACTCTTTTAGTTACTATAACTTACTCAATAAATTATACTAAATCTAATCAAATATATTTCTATCAATTCCTATAACTCACTTATAACACAGGCCAGGTGCCATTGCCCACCTGGGCACACTGCTGGCTCATGTCCACCCTGCTGTCCATCACTGCCCCCAGGTCCCTTTCTGCCTGGCCCCTCTCCAGCCACTCTGTCCCCAGCCTGGAGCACTGCAGGGGTTGGTGTGGTCAAGGTGCAGGACTCAGCTCTTGGTCTTGTTAAACCTCACCCTGTTGGATTTGGGCCCTGGATCCAGCCTGTCCCGGTCCCTCTGCAGAGCTCTCCTACCCTCCAGCACATCCACACTCACACCCAGCTTGGTGCCATCTGCACATTTGCTGATGTTGCACTGTGCTCCCTTCTCCACATCATCAATAAAGATGTTAAACAGGACTGGGCCCACACTGATCCCTGCAGGACACCACTGCACACACGCTGCATGTGGCACCATTCCCCACCACTCTCTGGGCCCCGATGTCCATCCAGTTCTTAGCCCAGGGAGGGGTGAACCGCTCCAAGACACAGGCTTCAGCTTTTCCAGGGAATGCTGTGGGATATGGTGTCAAAGGCTAAAGTTCAAGTAGACAACATCCACAGCCCTCCCTGTATCCACCAGGCCCTGTCAGAAAACTCCTGGTGGGCAGGAGCTGGGCAGGAGGCAGCCGTGTGCCCTGGCAGCGAGGCAGGGCAGGAGCACCCAGGGCTGTGGGACCAGGACCTCAAGGACGTGGATTATCCAGGGCACTGGGGCCTGGTTTGGGTTGCCCAGGGCAGGAAAGATGTCTGGCAGCTGGAGCAGGGTGAGGGAAGGGCCTCCAAGGTGGGGCTGGAGCCCTTTGGCTGTGAGCAGAGGCTGAGGGAGCTGGGCTTGTCCAGCCCGGAGCAGGGAAGGCTGAGGGGCTCCTCATCCCAGCCTGGCAGTGCCAGCCAGGAGCTGATGGAGAACACAGAGCCAGGATCTTCACCGGGGGGCCTGGGGGGAGACAAAAGACAATGGGTGGAAAGGGGGACAGAGGGGAGATCAGACAGGACATGTGGAAAACCTTGGTTCCCATGGGCTCAGACAGGTTCTGAAATGATGCTCTGTCTCTCTCTTTTGGGATTTCCAGTTTCAGACCAAATCTGACCTTGAACCACTTGGTCTGACCCAGTTTCTGCAGACTTGATAAAATATTTTCCATGTTAATCCAAATTTTGGAATGGGCGAGAGCAGATTTTTATGGGACAGGAGCAGTCCTGGGGATGTTGGGGACCTGCAGCTTGTGAGGTTCATGACCAAATGTCATAAGTTGGGGCATTTGAGTACTTGAAGAAACGTCCAAGTTTTCCCACCAGGAGAGAACAGAAATTTCCTGGATATGTACTGATGGCAGGAGAAGAAATCCTGCCCTTCCCCTCTACCTGTGATACCACTATACTGTCTATTATTTCATGTCCCTCTCCATTTGGGTCTTTCCAGCTCTCCTGTTTAAATGGCCGTGTCTGAGGATGTCTCTTCACTAGACCAGCTGGTTCTATGGCCTTCCCATTGCCTCTGTCCCTCAGAGTCTCAGCAGTTCCTGACCCCCAAAGGACACAAACCTGATGAGCTGTGGTGCCCACTGCACTGGTGCCTCTTGCACCTCCCTCCACAGGCACAGCAGAGCTCCCTTGTCCCACAAAGTCCCTGGCAATGCAGGGATGAAGGAAACAGGACAGGCTGTGGGGATCAGGGGCAGGGCACGGCCAGGGATTTGGGGTGGTTGTGAGCCCAGGGCAGGAGCCGGCCCTTGGCCTTGCTGAAGCTCATCCAATTGTCCTGGGCCCATGGCTCCAGCCTGGCCAGATCCCTGTGCAGAGCTTGCTGCCCTGCAGCACAGCCACACTCCCAGCCAGCTTGGGCTCCCCTGGACACTGACTCAGGGTGCCCTCCATGGCCTGGTCCACATCAGCAAGGAACACATTGAACTGCCCTGGCCCCAGTCCTGAGCCCTGGGGACACCCCTGCATGTGGCTCCATTGCCCAGCACTCCTTGGGCTGCACTTGTGTTTGCCATGGAGCTGGGCCTGCCTTGGCTTCTGTTTGCTGACCCCAAATGAACATCCCTCTGTGTCTGGGGCAGCTCCTTCTCCAAGGAAAGCAGCTGGGACTTGGTGCCAAGGAGCTGAAAGCTGCAGGCACAGCCTGGACTGGAGGAAGCTCAGATTTGCACTGGGCTGCTCTGAGTGCCAGGGCTTGGATGAGGGAAATGGTGGGGTGGGGGTAGGGACAGAGTGTGATTGATTGTCAGCCATAAAGGGTCTTGATGTTCATATCTGTTCAGAGTGCATGAGGAGGTGCTGGGGGTCAATATCAGCTGGAGATGGATGATACCAATCTATAAACAGGAAAAGACTGAAGAGGAAAAAAATATCTTATTGCACATTCTTTTTAAATGACATATGTTACTAATTCAGTGAAAGCTTAGACAATTCCAGCTATTATGCTCAAGTTTGTGACAGTAGCTCTGTTTCAGGGTACCTGAACCCCAAATTACTCTTGCCCACAAGTTCTTGAGAATGGAAAATTAGGTCTATTATAAATTTAATTATTTACTTAATGTACTCATGAATAACAGAGAAGAGACATTAAATGGACTACTTACTGCCCAGGTTAAACCAAAGAAGTACAGGTAGATACAAACCCAGTGCACAATAAAGTTACCTATATTACAGCTAGTGAAGAAATAGCAGAGATCAGGAGTCAATGGAACTTACCACTGAACTGATGAGGGAGTGCACATGGAGCCCTTTCACTCAGCTTCCAGAAAAGGAACCAGGAAGATTCATCATCCAGACGTGGGAGTGAAGCCCTACCTGTTTCCAGGGGCTATGCAGAAGAGTTTTGCCTTCTTAAATTCTGTGTAGATTCAATAGTTTGTTAAGTGAAGTGTGTGTGACTCAGAAATTCAAGGCTTATCTCCCTCCCTTCAGTCTGCTCTCAAGGCAGGATGTTCATGGACAGCTGGGAATTCCACCTCCCTGGCACCAGAGATAACTCAGCACAGGACAGATGTCCAGCCTGGGTTATCTCAGCAATTGCTGAGAGGGGGAAGATGCCCTGAGTGATGGCCCAGCTGATGGACAGAACAGATGAGCTGTGCTGTGCCACAGGGGAAGTCCTGCTGCAGGAACCTCATGGAACCAGGGGGCCGTTGTGACATTGTGATGGCTCCTGGAACCAAGGAGAGAGACCATGGTGACACCAATAAACCTCATGGAACCAAGGAGAGAGACCATGGTGACACCAATGAACCTCCTGGAACCAAGGAGAGAGACCATGGTGACACCACTGAACCTCATGGAACCAAAGAGAGAGACCATGGTGACACCAATGAACCTCATGGAACCAAGGAGAGAGACCATGGTGACACCAATGAACCTCATGGAACCAAGGGACTTTTGTGACAGATCAATGCCTCAGGGAACCAAGGATTTCAAAGGTCTCAAACATTCTTTCCAGGGTTCTGCCTTGGGGAAGGGGGAACCTCCTTGGTGGCACCTTGAGCTGGCACACACCTGAGGTGTGTGTCTGTTTTTAAATCTGTAAAGTTAGGAATTCTAGATTCTTCTAAAAAAAGTAAAGGAAAATCCTGTCTCTGTCTGAGTGCAGCCAGTTCTGCAAGCAAAGCTGGTCCCAGATGAGGGAGGACAGACAGGATGGAGTTGGGGAATGTGGAGCAAGGTTATCCACAATGGGTCAGACCTCAAGTCACAGCTCCTCTGAGCAGGACAGACCTCCTGAGGAGAGACCCTGGATCAATATCAGTCACAGAGAGCTGCAGTCAACTTTGCTCTAAACAGAACAGTATTTAAAACCATTCATTCAAAATAGGAATGGATATTTCTTAGAAACTCTTTGAAATATTTCTCCCTAAGTGCATTTGAAAACCTTCCTGATGAACTGCACCAGACCAGAGGGAAATCAAGGCAGAGCCGTGGTTTGTCATGACTTCCTTGATCCCAATGATCTCCGTGGTGCTTTTGGTGCTGAGCCCTTGAACCTCAGGGCCTGAGAGGAGATTGCAGTTATCTTTCCAAGAGTGAGAGTCAGAAGAAAAACCCAAAGTGTCTCAAAGCATTAATGGGTGCCACTGAGGTCCATCCCCAACACAGGATCCTCTTGGACTCCTTGGAGGAGAGAACTGGAGGCCATGATTGCACAAAAACCTCCCAGACTTAAAGAACAAAGGACAAAGGAAAGTACCTCAAAAATTGAAGTACCTTAAAGATCCCATGAGCCCCACTGAGTGTTGTTACTGAGAAAGGCTCTCAAGAGACTAATTAAAGCAGAGAATGGGAGGCCATGATTGCACAAAGCTCTCAGAGACTCCAAGGCAAAAGCAAAACCCAAAGTCCTCAGAAAAACCTGCAGTCCCTGGGAGCATGAAGGAGCCCCCAGGGCCATTCCTGACCAAGGCTCCCCAGGGACTGGTCCCAGCAGATCCCTGAGGCCACTGGCATGTGGGGGGATGCTGAGGGCAGGACAAGGGCTGACAGTGCCCAGCCTTGCTGGGGCTGTGCCAGGAGGCCCCAGTGGCTCAGGACAAGGTGTCTGCTCACAGCCCTTGGTGGCACAGACCCTGCTGTGCCCCAGGCCACCAAGACTTGGCTTCTCTTTGTCCCCTCCTGTCATCACTGCCTCCAATTTCCTGCTCTGACTGCAACCTGGGCACACTTTCTCAGTTGTGTCCCTCTGTGGGAACCATTAAAAGTAAAGGAAACTTTGGACTTCAATTCTGACTTGGAGTTCTTGAGTGGTTTCCTAACAAACCACAGCTCTGCCTTGATTTCCCTCTGGTCTGCTGCAGTTCATGAGGAAAGTTTCAACTCCACTTATGGAGAAATATTACAAGAAGATCTTCTAAGAAATGCACATTCCTATTTTAATTGGTGTATTTTATTACTGTTCTCTATAGAGCAGAGTTGATTGCAGCATTCAGTGACCGATACTGATCCAGGGTCACTCCTCAGGAGGTCTGGCAAAGAGGGATTTTCCTGTTTTTTTTGAAGCAATTTTCTAATTTCCCCCACTGCAAACAGAGACACTCCTCAGGTGTGTGCCAGCCCAAGGTGCCACCAAAACCACTGCAGAGCTGCCCTGGGCCAGCTGTGAGGGTGGATCATCATCCCAACCTGCACTGGGCACTGCCAGGGGCTGTGGCCATGGACACTGCACTGACCCCACTACTGGGTTTGGGTGCCATGGCAACCATGAGACGTTCAATTTTCCTTGGAAAACCTGGGGAGGACTGGGACATACTGAGGAACACTGGGAATGCTGAGGGGGAAACTGGGTGGACTGGGATGGACTGTGGGTGTACACAGATACACACTGGGACATACTGGGACGGATACTGGGCAATACTGGAGCAAATTTTGAATACTTTGAACAATTCTGGGGTATACTGGGACAAACTGGGGACACTCTGAACAGTGTGGGGATGATGTGGGACACTGGGGCGTACTATGGATGACACTGGAGTGAACCATAAGCGCCCCCACACTCTCCAGGATCCCGAAGTGTCCCCTCACCATCCTCTCAGAAGCCCCCAAAAGCGGCTCCGGATTCCCTGAATGCTCCCAGCCCCACAGATTCCTGTTACAATCATTTCTGGGAATTCATCTCCTGTCATCTCCCGCGGCTCCACAGCACCTCATAACGCAGTTTCGCGCTTAAAATTCCTGCCGTGCACGGCGCCCTAAAGGGCCCCGTTAGACCTCCCAAAGCTCCCCCCAAATGCTCCCGGACCGTACACGTTCCGCCCTGAGGCCTTCAAGTCACAGCTCGGACTCAAAAGTGTCCCCCAGGTGCCTTCCCGGACCCCACATGCCCCGTCCGAGACACTTCCGGGACTACAGCTCCCATCATGCTCCGCGGTTCCCGTAGAGTGCTATTCCAGCCGTGACTTCATCTCCCATCATGCACCGAGTCCCCACAGAGAGTCATTGCAGCTGCGCCTTCAACCCCCGTGATGCTCCGCGGCTCCATTGAACAGTATTCTACCCGCGCCTACAACTCCCATCATGGCCCGCGCCCCAGAGAGCCCCGTTCGAGCCCCCCAAGTGCCCGCCCGGACCCCGAAGGGCTCCACATTCCCCTCCCTGACCTCCAAGTTTTCCCCCTGGACCCCCAAGAGCTCCCCCGGACGCCGAGGTGTCCGTCAGAATCCATCAGTGCCCTGCCCAGTGCCCACCCGGCTCCCTGAAGTGTCCTCCAGACCCTCAAGTTCTCTCTGAATTCCCTCCCCAAACCCAAATCACCCCCAAATGTGCCCCAGAAAAGTCTCCATGGATCCCAAATGTTATGAATGGGCCAGGAGACCAGCTCCCTTTCAAAGGCCTTTGTTAAGGGTGGGGGGGCCTCAGGTGTTGCAGGCACACCCACTGCTCCCACTGGATGATGTGAAGGAGAAGGTGATCTCAGCTTTGTCTCTTGGCACATTTCGGGCTTTTGTCCTCACTGGAATCTGTAGGGAAACAATTGTTGGCTCCTGGTCTAGGGTTGTCAGAGAGGTCAGGTGCTAGTGAGTTCATGGGGACAAATCAAAGGCTATTCTGGTTGGTAATCTGATGTCCCTCACTTTCCACCGCCCCATAGTGTTATTTCAGTCCTTCATTTTACATTGGCTCATTGTTCCAGGGGTCTTTTTGTTCCAAATGATGCTGGATCTCTGGAATTTGCATGTAGCTTTGGGCGCCCAGCTTCTTGGGAGCAGCAGTGGTGATACTTGACAGAAGGGGATAGTTACAGGGTAGGTGGTGAAAGGGGTACAGGCTTCAACTGACAATTCATTTGAGAACATTTAACAGTTGAACCTCAACCCTTACACCCTTACAACTTCAACATTTAACAAGTAAACCTTCAACAATTTCAACCAACGACATGTAGTTGGGGATTCCATTTCCCACACCAAAGAGGCCTTTTTTTACTCTGAATGAGAAAATGATAAAAGGGATGAGAAAAGGGCTGAATAAAAGACTAATTAGCATAAAGAGGGAGAAATCAAAAGCCAATAATTAAGGGAATTATGTTACTTACAAACTGTGACTAGTAAAATCTCTGGTTGCTAAAAATGTATAGATACTAATATAAATATAAAAATCAGGTAAATAAAAATAATATTTCTTTTTAGAAATAGAAAAATTAATTTATTTAATAAATGTAGTTATTTTTAATTTATTAAATGTTCAACTAATATTATTTCCTTTTATAAAGAAAAATATATTTATAATTTTTTTCTTTACTTTAATTGTAATTATAAGAATAAATTATAGCGATTTTTTTATATTTCATGATGTCAGTCACAGGTGGACAATGTCAGACATGGTGAGGGTGGGGGTGAGGAGCAGGTTGTCCAAACAGGGTCAGCCCTGAAAGGGATCATTCTTCTCTGTGCCCAGAACTCCTAAGGAGACATTCAGCATCAAAATCACCTGGGGAGTGCTTCAGTCACCTCTTCAATGAACTGAAAAATAAAAATAATATGCACTTAATTAAAAACCAAAAATCATGAGGTGCACTTTGAAATCCCCCTCCTTAACAGAGCTCCAAAGTGACTGCAAGCAGCTGCACAAGCCCTGGAGACTTGAAGTCAATGGAAGAAAGACAAAGAGCTCCCAAGGCCTTTGTGTATTTTAATGATGCCCAGATTTGGGGATTTGGGGCTGATGGCAGGAGCCTGAGGCACTGAGAGAAGGTTGAAGAAGCTGCTGCAGGAGTCAGCAGCAAAACTGCAAGTGCCTTGGAGCATCAGTGGCCACCATGAGTGAGGGCAGGGAGTGCCCAAGGCTCCCCAGGGCCTGGGGAGAGCAGATCCTTGAGGGCAGGATTGCAGGAGCCAAAGGCTGTGAGCAGGGAACTGCAATGCTGAGCAAGGCCTGGGCTGGCTGGAGGAAGCAGAAAGGCCAAGGCTGAGCCCAGGCCTGGGACAGCAGGGCCTGTCCCTCACGGGTGGCTCGGGGCTGTTGCTGGGGCAGTGGGATGGCAGGGGCAGCAAGGACAAATGGCATCAGCCTGTGGGACACTCCACATGCTCATGGAACCAAGGCACAGGGTGACACTGTGGGGCCTCATGGAAACAAGAGGCCATGGTGAGCCTGCAGGGCTGTAACACCCCAGAGCAATGAAATGCTGGGGGTAACCAAAGGTTCCTTTATTTGTGTTTGGTGCACAGGAGAAACCTCAGCCAGATATTCTCAAGAGCTCCTAATGGCACAAAATCTTTAGTGGCAAAGTATAGAAAATCAAGGAATTCTGGAAAATGATTTAATATAGAATTCAATTCAACATAAAACTCTTATCATGGCAGGAATATCTTTAACTTAGCCCATTTATCCTTAGAAACCTTTAAGCATTTAAATTGTTGAGGTAGCCAAAACTGTTCCATATAAAGAACATTAGAATTAGAGGAAAGTGAGAGAGACCGAAGGACAGAAGCTCTCTAGAAAGACACACACACATGGCTACCAACTCCTAGGGTTCCAGTGTGGGTGAGACACAGACCCCAGGAGAAGGCAGGGTACGCACCATGGGCTGAGCTCCTGCTCTGTGTTTTCAGACCCTGGCCCTTCGTGGGCCTCCCCCCAGGTGGGACTTGGGATGGCTCGGGCAATGAGAGCCTGGGTCAGCACCAGCCCACTGTGGGACTGACTGACAGCTCATCCCGAGGTGTCTGGGGACATGGATCTCATCCAGCCTCTGACAGCGACCATGGTGACACTGCAGAACCTCATGGAACCATGGGTCAGTTGTGACAAGGACAGCAGCAGATCCAAGGACACCATGGAGACACTATGGATTCTCATGGAACCAAAGATACCATTGTGACACTCTGGTGCCTCATGGAATCAGGGGGACCCTTGTGAAACTCTTGACCCCTATGGAACCAGGGGTCAAGGATGAAGCTGTGGGGCCCCATAGAACCAAGGAGTCATTGTGACATTGAAACAAGAGGAATTAAAATTAAGATTTCAGGGTAAAAATACAGGAGGATGCTTTGACTAGAAGGAGGCTAACAAGATTCTAGGAATGCTTCACCTTCTCTGTCTTGACAGGAACGGGAGAACAGAGCAATGCTACAAATTAAGACAGAGGAGCAAGAATGTTTAAACAGGGTGGAAGAATGAGTCCCCTTCCATATAAGTGGGAGTCCTTCGACCCCTGAGCCAGCAAAAACTGGTCTCAAGGTCTGGAAAGACCCCAAAGACTAATACACACACACACACAAAGAAGGGTTTACTTCATCCTAAGGACCCCCAGACGACCAGCAGAGCAACCAACAAGGAGCAGTGCCCAGTCGCAAAGAAGTGTAGGGCTAATATTAATACAAAGCAGGGACAGGTGGAGTTATGAATTGAATGTGTATTAGGTGCACTGTGCAATCCTAATGTGTAGAGAATAAAAGGAGAGGCACAGGTCACTGAAGGTGTGCACATTTTTGGAGCAGCTATCCCACATGCACCTCAGCACTATATAAAATACGTACCTAGAACTTCCTTTGTGGGTTATAGAGTTTTTACACACATGAATTTGGCTGACCTCCCTTCCCCCCTGAGATTTTGGGGTGCCCCCTTTGCCCCTGCAAGAGCTGGAGCTGGTGCAGAATGCCGTCTTCACCGACCCCACAGACCAAAGCACCTGAGTGTACCTGCACTGCATCCTCTCCTGAGGTAACTCGGGGCTCCCTCCCACCCCAGAGGCCTTCACCTGGAGTTTTGAGGAACCCCCTGAATGTTAGGGTGCCCTCTGACAGGCCCCCGGTTCGAAGGGTCATCTGTGTCCACATCAACTGCCACAATGCAGTGGTGGCTGTGATCTTTTCCAAGCCCATCAAGGTGAGTCAGGACACCTAGGTGCATCAAGAATCACCTGGTTCCCCCCAATAATCATCTGGATACATCTGGGTACCCCTTGGACTCCCCCCTGGATCACAGAAAAACCCTGAGGGCCTCCTAAAACTGCTATCCCCAAATCCTCATTGCTTTGTCTGGGTAGACCTGGTTTCCTCAAATACCTATTGACTTTAATAGGTAGACCTGGTCTCTCTACATTCCTATTGCGTTCAACGTGGTAGACCAGGTGTCCTGTCTCTTTCAGTGGGGTAGACCTGATGTCGATCAATCCCCATTGACTTCAAAGGATAGACTTGATGTCCCAAAATGTTTGCTACTAAAAATCCCAATTTTCTCATAGCAATTCCCACACTTTAGGCTGAAAATGGAAATTTTTTCACTTACCTGGAGGAACAGCTCCAGCATGAGCCACAGGTGTGGCATCAGAAATTTGGGATTGGTTTCCAGGAATTCATCCACGACTTCCAAAGCATCAGCACTGTCAACCTGGAGCAGAAATTCCCAGAATTCAGACCAAGATGTCTCCCAAATTTACTCAAATTTCCCCATTTTAGTACCAAGTTTTGGCAAAATCCCCTTTGACTTCAATGGATAGACCTGGTGTCCCTAAATCCCATTGACTTTAATTGGGTACATTTGGTGTCCCTAAATCCCTATTGATTTTAATGGGGTAGATTTGGTGTCTTGAAATCCTTATTGATTTCAATCAGCACATCTGATGGACAAATAATCCCTACCAGGAGATGATTACTATAAATGATGGGGCAAGAGAGAGACATTGCAAAACATGGTTTATTGCCTCGTGGCAGCAGTCTCAAAGAAGGCTGAGACATAAAAAGTCTTAGCTCCAATGCCATAATATCAGGAGCTGCTTCATTCTTAGTTATAATGACTTATGTAAGCTTTTAGCCAATCCAATACTTCTAGGAACTTTGCTACTGTCTTTTTACACCAGTCATTATTTGCTTTGCTTCCCATGGCTCTGCTGCAACGCATCATTTTTCAACCAATCATATAACACTTCACACACTTATACTGATACACCTTAAACTTCTAGCTACCTTTATTACAGCTTCTACTGCTAAACTTGAAAATCTTTTAAGATCTCACTTAACATAATGCTTTGCTTACATAATACATATCTGTTTGCTTAAAACATATTTCTGCTTAAATTGCAAACTTATATTCTTGATTCATGTCTATTTTACTTTCAGCACTCTAGTACTTCAAGCTTACTCCAAGGTCTTAGGTCAAACCTTGGATCCATCTCTCTCAGCCTGTATGAACAAGGCCCTGAGAGCTCTCCATGCCTGCATTTCCCACACAACTTGATATTTCTGCATCCAATTTCCTGCTCTGACTGGAACCTGAAGACACTTTCTCAGTTGTGTCCCTCAGTGGGACCCATGAACGATATCAGAGACTTTGGAGTTTGATTATGACTGAATTTTTGAGAGGTTTTCTATGAAACCATGGTTCTGTCTTGATTTCCCTCTGGTGTGGTGCCATTCATCGGGAAGGATTTCAACTCCAGTTATGGAGAAATGTGTCAAAGAGATTCTCAGAAATCTCCATCCCTATTTGAAAGTGTGTGTTTTATTACTGTTCTCTCTAGAGCAGACGTCATTGCAGCATTGTGTGATTGATATTTGTAAGAAATGGATTTGTAAAGGAATGGACATGGAATGGGTGGGGATGGTTTGGCCTCCTGGGGGCCACCTGCACAGTCCAGCTGATCCTGGCATGTCATGGGCTGCCTCTCATCAGCCCCTGGAACACTGGGGCTCTGGGCTTTCCTTCCTGTGGAACAGAATCATTCCCTTTTCCAGGTGCCCGGGGCTGGAATTGGCAATCCCCATGAAAAGTTCTTCATATACAAGGGTTGTTCCCAGCCAAAATCTGCCAGGACAGACAGCTCAGGCTGGCCTTGGCCTCCTGAGGGCTGTCTCCCATCTACCACCACACACTGGGACTCAGTGCTTTCCTTCCAGTGGAAAAGAACTGCCCTCCTTACCAAGCTGCCAATGCCAAATCTGGGATTCTACCTCCAAAATTACATCTGTCCAAGAACTGGGCCCAGACAAAAGTAGCTGGGACAGACAGGTCTGACTGCCTTGTTCTCTGGTGATTTCCTTAGACTATGAGCAGAATCTTTTCATTTGCCAACAGCGTGG
This sequence comes from Cinclus cinclus, assembly GCF_963662255.1. Lineage (NCBI taxonomy): Eukaryota > Metazoa > Chordata > Aves > Passeriformes > Cinclidae > Cinclus > Cinclus cinclus. Next base: position 1,942,958 of record NW_026912098.1, on the reverse strand, counting down.
AGAGGGTCCAGAGATCACCAGGCAGCAAGTAACAGAACAAGAGGACACAGTCTCAAATTGTTTAAAGGGAACAATTGGCTGGATACTAGGAAAAGAGTTTTTCACGGAAAGAGCGATACAAGTACTGGAATGGTCTGCCTGGAGAGGTGGTGGAGTCAACACCCATGGATGTGTTAAACAAAAGTCTGAATATGGCACTTGTGGCCATGGTCAAGTTGAGGTGTTAGGGCAGGGGTTAGACTTGATGTTCCCGAAGGTCTCTTCCAACCCACTCATTCTGTGAGTTTTGTGAATTCTAAGAATTCTGTGAATCTCCCACGTTTGGGTTTGGAGGCTGCAAGAACATGACCAATGTATAAGGACAAAGGAGCTCTGTGTTCAGTGGAGACTGAGGACAGAAGAGAGCGCAGGGAGGGATTGAAGGGAGGTTTCATAGATAGAGGATCCTTTGGACATAGTTGAAAACAGCCTGAGAAAAAAAGAAAGAATTGATGCCAAGAGCAGATGGGATGGTCCAGACTGGACCCAAGGTTAAAGAAATTTCACTCGCAGGGCAGGGCTGTAGTGAAACCTGGCATCCAGAAGGAGTCTGGAGCAGCCCAAGGCTTTGTGTGTGCAGGCAGAGGCAGGCAGGACGCAGAGCTGTCAGCAAAGGAAGGGGCCAGCCAGGTGGGGCAGCCGGGGGATGAGGACAGCCTGCAGGGACAGAGGGGCAGGGCATGGACACCGTAGGACAGCCTGGGCTGCAGAGGGCACAGGGATGGGCAGCAGCTGAAAGGCCCTGCCAGAGCCAAGTGCTGCAGCACTTTGGCCATGGCTGCTGGCCCTGGGCCCTTGGCCAGCAGGGGACAAGTGAGCCTTGCTGTGCTGGGGCCTCATTGCCTCCTTGTCCCTGCTCAGCAGCCTGGCAGGGGCCGCCCCATGGTGCTGCCCTTGGCATTGCACATCCCCAGAGCCCAGTGCCCCGGGAAGAGCCCTGAGCAAGGAGGGAGGGACAGGATCTGCCTTGCCAGGGGCTGGGGCTCAGCCCTTGGCCCTTGGCATTGCTGAGACACATCCAGGTTTGCTCACCATCACAGACACCTTTCCCGTGTTTGTCCCCACCTGTCATTGCTGCCACCAGTGTTCTGCTCTAACTGGAACCTGGGACAATTACTCAGTTGTGTCCCTCAGTGGAACCCGTTAAAACTTCAGGTAAGTTTAGAGTTCTCTTTTAGTTTTGAGTTCTTGAGAAGTTCTTTGAACACTCTCTGAGGGACTGAGTCTGATGTAAACAGCACCCAGTCCCCAAGAGGGTCATTAAAGTCCTTGTGCTGTGTCTGTGCAGCTGAGATGCGTTGAGCTCAGGGCACAGAGGTGGCTCCTAAAGTAAACTAAGAAAAGCTTCAAAAAGGGCATTTCTGCTGATTTGCAGCTCCTCTCCCAGCCCAGCAGGGCTGAGGGCACTGCCTGCAGGCACTGAGGGGACAGGAGCCAGGCACAGACAGGATAAAGGCAATCAGGACTGGGAAGACACTGAGCTGAGACTTCACTTGGGGAAACATCTTCACAGGCGTGGACATGGTGAGTCTGTGGGTGCAGGGCGATGTCCCCTGTGCTCCTGGAGGGATCTCCTGCAGCCAGCACAGCCCAAAGCCTGGGGGATGTGTCAGGAGGACTCTGCCAGTGCTGCTGCCAGGGATGGCTGCAGGGGCTGAAGCTGGGGCTGCAGCCAGGGCTGCCCAGGGCTGTCCTGCAGAGCAGCTCCTGCAGCCCTCAGGGCTCTTGGCCAGCCCAGGGCATGTGCCACCTGCCAGGGACAGCTCTCAGCCTGCCTGGCAGCTCCCCATGGACTGTGGGCAGTAGTTGGAGGTGGAAGGAGCCACCCCCATCAGGGCAGATTCCTCCTGCTCTGCAGATGCTGCTGCATGGCCAGGGCTGCTCTCAGCTCTCTCCTCAAGGCAAGGCAAAGGGGCTGTCGGGTGTTTCTGTGTCCCTGGGACTCCTGCACTGTCCCACGGGGCATCAGCAGATGTGCCTCAGATCTGCCTCACAAAGTGCCTCCTCCTCAGCCTGCTCTGCCTACAGACAGCAGCAGCAGCACCTTGGCTTGCAGCATCTCAGTTTGTCTGAGCTGCCCTTCAGGCCCTGCTGCCAGGGAGATGCCCCTGGGCAGTGCCCTGTGCTGGGAGGGTTCTGCAGGGCAGAGCTGAGCCCCCAGGGCTGGGCTGGGCTCTGGAAGCACTGGCAGGGACAAGGCTTGGATAGAGACAAACAGCTCCCAGGAGGAACAACTCCTGGCAGCAGAGAGCCAGACTATAGCTAGATATCCCTCCATGTCCAGATGCACAAGGAAAGAGAGGATGATTCAGAGAAAATGATTATTGAACAGGAGTCTTCAAAAAGTCCACTTTATTTTTCAAGAATGATTATGTTCACGCTGAAATAGAGGAAGGTGTAATCAGGAAATGGCACCTGTGTGGGACAGTGAGGTCTGACTGCACTGGGTACAGGGAGCTCTGTTTTCCCTCTGGGCTCCCTAGTGTTCAGACTGAGTGTGATGCTGAAGATGATGCAGTAACTCAGCAGAAAGAACCTAAACTTAAAAATAAAAATGTGTAGTGAGGTTTCCCCATAGGAAGATAAGTAGTTTTGACTGGATTCCAGAAATTATTCCATAGGATTGAATGAGAGATATGGCTCCAAGCTTGTCAAGAACTTCTTTGAACAGTCCACAATGCCCAGAGTGCAGAAATGTCCAACAGCAGCTCCATCAGGCACTTCCTCCTGCTGGCATTGGCAGACACGCGGCAGCTGCAGCTCCTGCACTTCTGCCTCTTCCTGGGCATCTCCCTGGCTGCCCTCCTGGCCAACGGCCTCATCATCAGCGCCGTAGCCTGCGGCCACCACCTGCACACCCCCATGTTCTTCTTCCTGCTCAACCTGGCCCTCACTGACCTGGGCTCCATCTGCACCACTGTCCCCAAAGCCATGCACAATTCCCTCTGGCACACCAACAACATCTCCTACTCTGCATGTGCTGCTCAGCTCTTTTTCTTTGTGTTCTTCTTGTCAGCAGAGCTGTCCCTCCTGACCATCATGTGCTACGACCGCTATGTGTCCATCTGCAAACCCCTGCACTATGGGACCCTCCTGGGCAGCAGAGCTTGTGCCCACATGGCAGCAGCTGCCTGGGCCAGTGCCTTTCTCAATGCTCTGCTGCACACAGCCAATACATTTTCCCTGCCCCTGTGCCAGGGAAATGCCCTAGGCCAGTTCTTCTGTGAAATCCCTCAGATCCTCAAACTCTCCTGCTCACACTCCTACCTCAGGGAACTTGTTCTTCTTGCTGTTATTGTCTGTTTAGCATCTGGGTGTTTTCTTTGGTGTTTTCTCCTATGTGCAGATCTTGAGGTTTCATGCTAAGGATCCCCTCTGAGCAGGGAAGGCACAAAGCCTTTTCCACCTGCCTTCCTCACCTGGCTGTGCTCTCCCTGTTCCTCAGCACTGGGACATTTGCTCACCTAAAGCCCCCTTCAATCTCATTCCCATCCCTGGATCTGTTCCTGTCAGATCTGTACTCGGTGGTGCCTCCAGCCCTGAACCCCCAAATCTACAGTCTGAGGAAACAGGAGCTCAAGGATGGTCTGAGAAAAATCATCGTTCATGCTTTCAGAAGCAAGAAACTCTCATTCTCCTTTCTAGCTCTTACGATGTTACTCATTAATGCCCACTCTGTCCTGTGTATTTTTTTTCTTCTGGCACATGTAATGTATTTTTGTGTGTTTGTTAACAGGAAAACCTTTGTCTCTAACACTTTCATCTCAGTATTTGCATTTGTAGTGCAAATTTCAGACTATATAGTCCCAGAGCTGTATTATATATGTGGTTACACAAAATAAAGTACTCTGTATTGCCATGTTTGCCGTGACATCTTTCCTCCATGACTTCTCTGCAGCTACAGGATCGGTGCCTCAAGGCAGAGCTGGGGAGAAAAAGGAACCCCAGTGCTGTTCACTGCCAGGGAGCCCCAAGACTTCAGCTCCACAACCTCCTCGTTATGCAGCACACAGAGGGGGCATAGGCTGCAGGAGAGATGGCCGAGGGCTGGGCAGGGCTGGCAGGGCCAGAGGCACCCAGGCCTTTGTCCCCTGGGCTCGGGCAGGGCCTCTGCAGGCCCCACAGAAGGAACTTTCCTGGCAGGGGCCGCACTTTGCTTCTGCCTCGGCCCTCCCTGAGGAGGCTGGCAGGGCTTGCAGGCTGATGCCATTTGTCCTTGCTGCCCCTGCCATCCCACTGCCCCAGCAACAGCCCCGAGCCACCCGTGAGGGACAGGCCCTGCTGTCCCAGGCCTGGGCTCAGCCTTGGCCTTTCTGCTTCCTCCAGCCAGCCCAGGCCTTGCTCAGCATTGCAGTTCCCTGCTCACAGCCTTTGGCTCCTGCAATCCTGCCCTCAAGGATCTGCTCTCCCCAGGCCCTGGGGAGCCTTGGGCACTCCCTGCCCTCACTCATGGCGGCCACTGATGCTCCAAGGCACTTGCAGTTTTGCTGCTGACTCCTGCAGCAGCTTCTTCAACCTTCTCTCAGTGCCTCAGGCTCCTGCCATCAGCCCCAAATCCCCAAATCTGGGCATCATTAAAATACACAAAGGCCTTGGGAGCTCTTTGTCTTCCTTCCATTGTCTTCAAGTCTCCAGGGCTTGTGCAGCTCCTTGCAGTCACTTTGGAGTTCTGTTAAGGAGGGAGATTTCAAAGTGCACCTCATGATTTTTGGTTTTACTCAAGGGCATATTATTTTTGGTTTTCAGTTCCGAGAAGAGGTGACAGAAGCATTCCCCAAGTGATGTTGATGCTGAATGTCTCCTTAGGAGATCTGGGCACAGAGAAGAATGATCCCTTTCAGGGCTGACCCTGTTTGGACAACCTGCTCCTCACCCCAACCTCACCATGTCTGACATTGCCCACCCGGGACTGACATCCTGAAAAATAAAAAAAATCCCTATAAATTTATTCTTATAATTACAATTAAAGTAAGCAATAAAATTATAAATATATTTTCCTTATAAAAGGAAATATTAGCAGTTTTTCATTTAATAAATGAAAAATAATTAAATTTATTAAATAAATTTATTTTTGTACTTCTAAAAAGTAACATTATTTTTAATTATCTAATTTTAGCTTTTATATTAAAATCTATCAATTTTTTAGAAACCAGAGAAGTTACAAGTCATTGGATCGAAGCAAAACAAATCCTTTAAATTATTGGCTGTTGATTTCTCCTTCTTTATGCTAGTCTTTTTATCAGTCCTTTTGTAATCCTATTTATGCCAATTTGGGATCTATGGAAACTTTTTTGGGGCACATTTGGGGATGATTTGGGTCTGTGGAGGGAATTTCGAGAGAACTTGAGGGTCTGGAGGACACTTCAGGGAGCCGGGTGGGCACTGGGCAGGGCACTGAGGGATTCTGACGGACACCTCGGCGTCCGGGGGAGCTCTTGGGGATCCGGGGGGAAAACTTGGAGGTCAGGGAGGGGAATGTGGAGCCCTTCGGGGTCCGGGCGGGCACTTGGGGGGCTCGAACGGGGCTCTCTGGGGCGCGGGCCATGATGGGAGTTGTAGGCGCGGGTAGAATACTGTTCAATGGAGCCGCGGAGCATCACGGGGGTTGAAGGCGCAGCTGCAATGTCTCTCTGTCGGGCGCGGTGCATGACGGGAGCTGTAGTCCCGGAAGTGTCTCGGACGGGGCATTTGGGGTCCGGGAAGGCTCCTGGGGGACACTTTTGAGTCCGAGCTGTGACTTGAGGTGTTCAGGGGGGAACGTGTACGGTTCGGGAGCATTTGGGGGGAGCTTAGGGAGGTCTAACGGGGCCCTGTAGGGCGCGGAACACGGCGGGTGTTTTAAACGTGAAACTGCGTTGTATGGGGCTATGGGGCCGCGGGAGGTGACAGAAGATTAATTCCCAGAAGTGGTTGTAACGGGAATCTGTGGCGCTGGGAGCAATCAGGGAATCCGGAGCCGCTTTTGGGGGCTTCTGAGAGGATGGTGAGGGGGCACTTCGGGATCCTGGAGAGTGTGGGGGACGCTTATGGTACATGGGGGGAGGGGGCAGATAGCGGAGTTCTGTGGAGCGCGGGGCATGATGGACGTTGTAGTCCCAGCTCCAATGGGGCTCTATCGGGCCGCGGTGCATGATGGGAGTTATAGGCAAAAAGGAAAAGCTGGCGCTGTCACCAGGCCCCGCCCCCAGTCCCCGATCTCCGGCGCTGATTGGTTGGCGGCAGTGATGGGCGGGGGTGGGAGCAGCCCATTGAACCCATCCAGTCCGTCCCAGTACAGCCCAGTTCATCCCCAGTACAGTTCAATACAACCCCAGCACCTCTCCAGGCCCTCCCAATACACCTGAGTTCATTTGTGTTCTCTTCCAGTTCTCCCCAGTGTCATCCATAGTACACCCACGTCATCCCCACACTATTCAGAGTGTCCCCAGCTTGTCCCAGTATACCCCAGAATTGCTCAAAGTATTCAAAATTTGCTCCAGTATTGCCCAGTATCAGTCCCAGTATGTCCCATTATGTCCCAGTGTGTCTCTGTGTACGCCCACAGTCCATCCCAGTCCACCCAGATTCCCCCTCAGCATTCCCAGTGTTCCCCAGTGTGTTCCAGTCCTCCCCAGCGTTTCCAAGGTAAATTGAACTTCTCATGGTTTCCATGGCACCCAAACCCAGCAGTGGGGTCAGTGCAGTGTCCATGGCCACAGCCCCTGGCAGTGCCCAGTGCAGGTTGGGATGATGATCCACCCTCACAGCGGCCCAGGGCAGCTCTGCAGTGGTTTTGGTGGCACCTTGGGCTGGCACACACCTGATGAGTGTGTCTGATTGCAGTGGGGGAAATTAGAAGATTGCTTCAAGAAAAGAGGAAAACCCCTTTGCCAGATCTCCTGAGGAGTGACCCTGGATCAGTATCGGTCACTGAATGCTGCAATCACCTCTGCTCTATAGAGAACAGTAATAAAAAGGACACCATTTAAAATAGGAATGTGGTTACATTTCTTAGAAGTTCTTCTTGTAATATTTGTCCATAACTGAAGTTGAAGCTTTCCTCATGAACTGCACCAGACCAGAGGGAAATCAAGGCAGAGCTGTGGTTTGTTAGGAAACCTCTCAAGAGCTCCAAGTCACAATCAAAGTCCAAAGTTTCTTTTACTTTTAATGGTTCCCACTGAGGGACACAACTGAGAAAGTGTGCCCAGGTTGCAGTCAGAGCAGGAAATTGGAGGCAGTGATGACAGGAGGGGACAAAGAGAAGCCAAGTCTTGGTGGCCTGGGGCACAGCAGGGTCTGTGCCACCAAGGGCTGTGAGCAGACACCTTGTCCTGAGCCACTGGGGCCTCCTGGCACAGCCCCAGCAAGGCTGGGCACTGTCAGCCCTTGTCCTGCCCTCAGCATCCCCCCACATGCCAGTGGCCTCAGGGATCTGCTGGGACCAGTCCCTGGGGAGCCTTGGTCAGGAATGGCCCTGGGGGCTCCTTCATGCTCCCAGGGACTGCAGGGTTTTCCATGGAATTTGGGTTTTGCTTTTGCCTTGGAGTCTGTGAGAGCTTTGTGCAATCATGTCTTCCCATTCTCTGCTTTAATTAGTCTCTTGAGAGCCTTTGTCAGTAACAACACTCAGTGGGGCTCATGGGATCTTTAAGGTACTTCAATTTTTGAGGTGCTTTCCTTTGTCCTTTCATCTCTCAGTCTCTCAGATGTTTTTGGACATTCGTGGCCCACAATTCTCTCCTAGAAAGGAGTCAAAGAGAATCCTGTTAGGGATGGACCTCAGTGGAACCCATTAATACTTTGAGACACTTTCGGTTTTTCTTCTGACTCTCACTCTTGGAAAGATAACTGCAATCTCCTGTCAGGCCCTGAGGTTCAAGGGCTCAGCACCAAAAGCACCACGGGGCTCATTGGGATCAAGCAAGTCCTGACAAACCACGGGTCTGCCTTGATTTCCCTCTGGTCTGGTGCAGTTCATCAGGAAGGTTTTCAATTCCACTTAGGGAGAAATATTTCAAAGAGCTTTTAAGAAATATCCATTCCTATTTTGAATGAATGGTTTTTAGTACTGCTCTGTTTAGAGCAGAGTTGACTGCAGCACTCTGTGACTGATATTGATCCAGGGTCTCTCCTCAGGAGGTCTGACCTGCTCAGAGGAGGTGTGACTTGAGGTCTGACCCGGTGTGGATAACCTTGCTCCATATTCCCCAACTCCATCCTGTCTGTCCTCCCTCATCTGGGATCTGCTTTGCTTGGAGAACTGGCTGCACTCAGACAGAGACAGGATTTTCCTTTACTTTTTTTAGAAGAATCTAGAATTCCTAACTTTCTCCATTAAAAACAGAGTCACTCCTCAGGTGTGTGCCAGCCCAAGGTGCCACCAAGGAGGTTCCCCCTTCCCCAAGGAAGAAACCTGGGAAGAATGTTTGAGACCTTTGAACTCCTTCTTTCCCTGAGGCCTTGCAGTGTCACAAAGGCCCCTTGGTTCCATGAGGTTCATTGGTGTCACCATGGTCTCTCTCCTTGGTTCCATGAGGTTCATTGGTGTCACCATGGTCTCTCTCCCTGGTTCCAGGAGGTTCATTGGTGTCACCATGGTCTCTCTCCTTGGTTCCATGAGGTTCATCGGTGTCACCATGGTCTCTCTCCTTGGTTCCAGGAGCCATCACAATGTCACAACGGCCCCCTGGTTCCATGAGGTTCCTGCAGCAGGACTTCCCCTGTGGCACAGCACAGCTCATCTGTTCTGTCCATCAGCTGGGCCATCACTCAGGGCATCTTCCCCCTCTCAGCAATTGCTGAGATAACCCAGGCTGGACATCTGTCCTGTGCTGAGTTCTCTCTGGTGCCAGGGAGGTGGAATTCCCAGCTGTCCATAAACATCCTGCCTTGAGAGCAGAATGAAGGGAGAGAGATAAGCCTTGAATTTCTGAGTGACACACACTTCAGTTTAAAAAACTATAAAATAAGAACAAAATTTTCACCATACAAAACTCTTCTGCATAGTCCCTGGAAACAGGTAGGGCTTCACTCCCAAGTCTGAATGATGAATCTTTGTGGTTCCTTTTCTGGAAGCTGAGTGAAAGGGCTCCATGTGCACTCCCTCATCAGTTCAGTGGTAAGTTACATTGACTCCTGATCTCTGCAATTTCTTCACTGGCTGTAATATAGGTAACTTTATTGTGCACTGCGTTTGTATCTACCTGTACTTCTTTCGTTTATCCTTTGCACTAAGTATTTGATTTAAAGTCTCTTGTCTGTTAATCTTGAGTCCATTCAAAATATATAATTCATTTTATACTAGGCATAATTTGCCATTAGAAGGAACTTGTGAGCAAAGGCAATTTGGGGTTCAGGTACTTGAATCAGAGCTACTTCCAGAAACCTGAGCATAAGGCAGAACTTGTCTAAGCTTTCACTGAATTTGTAACATGTCATTTAAAAACAATGAGCAAGAATATATGGTTTTCCCATTTATTCTTTTCCAGGTTATAGATGGATATTGCCAATCTCCAGCTGATATTGATCCCCAGCACCTCCTCATGCACTCTGAACAGATATGAACATCAAGACCCTTTATGGCTGACAATCAATCACACTCTGTCCCTGCCCCCACCCCACCATTTCCCTCATCCAAGCCCTGGCACTCAGAGCAGCCTTGTGCAAATCTGAGCTTCCTCCAGTCCAGGCTGTGCCTGCAGCTTTCAGCTCCTTGGCACCAAGTCCCAGCTGCTTTCCTTGGAGAAGGAGCTGCCCCAGACACAGAGGGATGTTCATTTGGGGTCAGCAAACAGAAGCCAAGGCAGGCCCAGCTCCATGGCAAACACAAGTGCAGCCCAAGGAGTGCTGGGCAATGGAGCCACATGCAGGGGTGTCCCCAGGGCTCAGGACTGGGGCCAGGGCAGTTCAATGTGTTCCTTGCTGATGTGGACCAGGCCATGGAGGGCACCCTGAGTCAGTGTCCAGGGGAGCCCAAGCTGGCTGGGAGTGTGGCTGTGCTGCAGGGCAGCAAGCTCTGCACAGGGATCTGGCCAGGCTGGAGCCATGGGCCCAGGACAATTGGATGAGCTTCAGCAAGGCCAAGGGCCGGCTCCTGCCCTGGGCTCACAACCACCCCAAATCCCTGGCCGTGCCCTGCCCCTGATCCCCACAGCCTGTCCTGTTTCCTTCATGCCTGCATTGCCAGGGACTTTGTGGGACAAGGGAGCTCTGCTGTGGCTGTGGAGGGAGGTGCAAGAGCCACCAGTGCAGTGGGCACCACAGCTCATCAGGTTTGTGTCCTTTGGGGGTCAGGAACTGCTGAGACTCAGAGGCACAGGAAGGTTTCTCTTCATGGCCAACGTAAAATAATGTACCAACTATAAAATTTAATAAAGATCAAAATTCTTCCCTCATCTCTGCAATATCAAAGCCGTGCCTAATATTTCTTCCATGCACAAGGGATTTCCATGCAGGAACAATTTTAGACAAAGACATTAGAAAAAGCTGATTCTGTGGCAGATGTAAACACAATTATGATGTTGACTGATGTGGAATGACCAGAGAACAAGTGGAGAAGGAAATCTGGGAGCAATGGGAAGGCCACAGAACCAGCTGGTCTAGTGAAGAGATGTCCTTAGATGAGGCCATTTAAACAGGAGAGGTGGAAACACCCAAATGAAGAGGGATATGAAATAATAGACAGCATAGTGGTAACACAGGTAGAGGGGAAGAGCAGGATTTCTGTTCTTGCCATCAGTACACATCCAGGAAATTTCTGTTTTCTCCTGGTGGGAAAACTTTGACGTTTCTTCAAGTACTCAAATGCCCCATCTTATGACATGTGGTCACGCACCTCGCAAGCTGCAGGTTTCCAACATCCCCAGGACTGCTCTTGTCCCATAAACATCTCCTCTGGCCCATTCCAAAATTGGGATTAACATGGAAAATATTTTATCAAGTCTGCAGAAACTGGGTCAGACCAAGTGGTTCAAGGCTGGATTTGGTCTGAATCTGGAAATCCCAAAAGACAGAAACAGCATCATTTCAGAACCTGTCTGAGCCCATGGGAACAAGAGTTTTCCACATGTCCTGTCTGATCTCCCCTCTTTCCCCCCTTTCCACCCATTGTCTTTTGTCTCCCCCCAGGCCCCCCGGTGAAGATCCTGGCTCTGTGTTCTCCATCAGCTCCTGGCTGGCACTGCCAGGCTGGGATGAGGAGCCCCTCAGCCTTCCCTGCTCCGGGCTGGACAAGCCCAGCTCCCTCAGCCTCTGCTCACAGCCAAAGGGCTCCAGCCCCACCTTGGAGGCCCTTCCCTCACCCTGCTCCAGCTGCCAGACATCTTTCCTGCCCTGGGCAACCCAAACCAGGCCCCAGTGCCCTGGATAATCCACGTCCTTGATGTCCTGGTCCCACAGCCCTGGGTGCTCCTGCCCTGCCTCGCTGCCAGGGCACACGGCTGCCTCCTGCCCAGCTCCTGCCCACCAGGAGTTTTCTGACAGGGCCTGGTGGATACAGGGAGGGCTCTGGATGTTGTCTACTTGAACTTCAGCCTTTGACACCCCATCCCACAGCATTCCCTGGAAAAGCTGAAGCCTGTGTCTTGGAGCGGTTCACCCCTCCCTGGGCTAAGAACTGGATGGACATCGGGGCCCAGAGAGTGGTGGGGAATGGTGCCACATGCAGCGTGTGTGCAGTGGTGTCCTGCAGGGATCAGTGTGGGCCCAGTCCTGTTTAACATCTTTATTGATGATGTGGAGAAGGGAGCACAGTGCACCATCAGCAAATGTGCAGATGGCACCAAGCTGGGTGTGAGTGTGGATGTGCTGGAGGGTAGGAGAGCGCTGCAGAGGGACCTGGACAGGCTGGATCCAGGGCCCAAATCCAACAGGGTGAGGTTTAACAAGACCAAGAGCTGGGTCCTGCACCTTGACCACAACAACCCCTGCAGTGCTCCAGGCTGGGGACAGAGTGGCTGGAGAGGGGCCAGGCAGAAAGGGACCTGGGGGCAGTGATGGACAGCAGGGTGGGCATGAGCCAGCAGTGTGCCCAGGTGGGCAATGGCACCTGGCCTGTGTTCTAAGTGAGTTACAGGAATTGATAGAAATAAATTTGATTAGATTAAGTATAATATATTTAATAAGTTATAGTAAGTAAAATAGTGTTGGGTGGTTGGGGAACTTTTGCTTTATTAATGGCTCATGATTTTTTATTTGATAGTTTTGATTTATATATTTTTTAATTTTTTGTGTTTTGTATCTTTTTTGTTGTGTTTTGTGTATATGTGGTGTGTTGTTAGGGGTTTTTTTTTGTTTTCTAGTCGTTGTGAAGATGAAGGTTTTTCATTATTTTGGTATATTGATGAATTTTTATATATTTCTTATATAATTTTTAGGATTTTTAATTTTTTTTTATTATATTGGATGGTTGTAGTTAGATTTCATGTCTGTAGTGAGGTTTTATATTTGTAGTTAAATTTTGGGAAATGTATATTTTGCTCTTTTTTGTTGTTGTTAATTAGGTTTGGTGAATTAATATTGATTGTATTTTGTTTTATTATATTTATTTTGTTTATTGAACTGTTTTAATTTTTGATGATCTAGAATTCGAGTTTTAGTTAAGATTGGGGGTTTTTTGTTGGTTTATATTTAATTTGGGTGAGTATTAAATGGGTAGTTTTTAGGTGGATTTTTATAATAGTAATTATTTTGTTAAGAATATATGGTTTAAATGATAATTTAAAATTAGTACTATTATTACTTTGGTAAGAGATGATAAGAGGGTGGTAAGTTATGGGGAATGGTTAAACTATGATTTATATTAATTTTGTTGGGGGTTTTTGTGTTTTGGTTTTTTTAAAATTTTTTATTGTAGTTTTGTTATGGTATTTTGTGTAATTTTTGTAGGATTTGTATATATATATAGTATTTTTTTTTTAAAGTAGTGTAAAGTTTTTTTTGTTGTAAAAATATTAATGGATGAGGAATGGTGTAGCCATCAGGAGCCGAGCTGCTGTGCCACCCCTGACCTGCCCCCACCTCTGCACACAGATATTGCTGCTGCAGCTCTAGAGAAGGGAGCAGAAGGAATCTCCAAAGAAATGAGAACTCCAGTAAAAACAGTTTTGGGAGATCCTTTAGTTAATTTAAAGCTACAGAGAACAGAGCCCGTCCTGGACAGAGTCTGGGGCCAGAGCAAAGGAGGAGAGACAAAATAATATCACAAAAATGGGCATGATTTTGTGCAAAATTATTAGACTAAAACAAATGTAAAATCTTCCGGCAATGAAGGAAAAAAAAAGAATTCCCAAAAATTACTCATATTGCAAGTGACTAGGAGAAATTGGCAACTTGCACAAATTGGAAAGGTTTACTGTTTCTGAAACCTTCCAGTCATCAGTGTCCACAGTGCAGCCTTGAGCTCCTGGTTCCTCAGGCTGTAGATGAGGGGGTTCAGGGCTGGAGGAACCACTGAGTACAGAACTGACAGGGCCAGATCCAGGGATGGGGAGGAGATGGAGGGGGGCTTCAGGTAGGCAAAAATGACAGTGCTGAGGAACAGGGAGATCACAGCCAGGTGAGGGAGGCAGGTGGAAAAGGCTTTGCGCCTTCCCTGCGCAGAGGGGATCCTCAGCACAGCCCTGAAGATCTGCACATAGGAGAAAACAATGAACACAAAACAGCCAAATACCAAACAGACACTAACAGCAAGAAGCCCAAGTTCCCTGAGGTAGGAGTGTGAGCAGGAGAGTTTGAGAATCTGGGGGATTTCACAGAAGAACTGGCCCAGGGCATTGCCCTGGCACAGGGGCAGGGAAAATGTATTGGCTGTGTGCAGCAGAGCATGGAGAAAGGCACTGGCCCAGGCAGCTGCTGCCATGTGGGCACAAGCTCTGCTGCCCAGGAGGGTCCCGTAGTGCAGGGGTTTGCAGATGGACACGTAGCGGTCGTAGCACATGATGGTCAGGAGGGACAACTCTGCTGAGATGAAGAATGCAAAGAAAAACACCTGAGCAGCACATGCAGAGTAGGAGATGTTGTTGGTGTGCCAGAGGGAATTGTGCATGGCTTTGGGGACAGTGGTGCAGATGGAGCCCAGGTCAGTGAGGGCCAGGTTGAGCAGGAAGAAGAACATGGGGGTGTGCAGGTGGTGGCCGCAGGCTACGGCGCTGATGATGAGGCCGTTGGCCAGGAGGGCAGCCAGGGAGATGCCCAGGAAGAGGCAGAAGTGCAGGAGCTGCAGCTGCCGCGTGTCTGCCAATGCCAGCAGGAGGAAGTGCCCGATGGAGCTGCTGTTGGACATTTGCTGTGTCTTGGCATGGAGATCTGTAAGAACAGTAATAATGGAATAGTTTGGTTTGGAGATGACTTGAAATATCCCAGCCCAGCTTGGTGTCACTTTCCCCCCACTGCCTGCCCAGGGCTCTGCTGCCTGGAGCTCTCCCTGCCAGCTGCTGCTTCCCTGTGCCCAGGGCTGGGCCCTGCCAGTGCTGCCAGAGCCCAGCCCAGCCCTGGGGGCTCAGCTCTGCCCTGCAGACCCCTCCCAGCACAGGGCACTGCCAGGGCCAGCTCTGCCTCTGCAGGCTCTGATGGCAAAGTCAGAGCAACCCTGAGGAGACTGGAAAAGCAACACTGATGCTGCCTGTAAGGGACCCTGTGCTGATTTCTTTCTTTGCCTGGTTTATTCAGAAATGAGAGAAATTGTTTTTATTGTACTCAACCTGAACACACATATGAATATCAATGTTCAATTTTCCATCCAGGCAACCCTGAGCAGTAGATTATAAAATCAGGATTTTCCCTTTTATGCAGCCCCTGACTTGCTGTGCTCCCTTTATAATCTTTTGGAAATGTTCTGTAGTTCAATGTCATGCTGGGGTCAGTCCTGATCAATGCACCATCCTCACCACTCAAGGAGAACACTTCCAAGTCTCACCAGCTGTCTCCCTCCACCCAGACCTTGTCCCCCAGTGCTGTCAGCAGCTCCCAGGGCTGGCTGAGAGCTGTCCCTGGCAGGCAGCAGAGTCCCTGCCCAGCACAGCACCCTGGGCTGCAGGACCCTGCACTGCAGGACAGCCCTGGGCACCCCTGGCTGCTCTACAGGAGAGAGAATCAGAGAATGTACTCACAGAGTCTGTGGGCATTGGGATGTTCCAGCTTTAGGAGATCACTGCAGGAGCTGCAGCTGCATTGTCCTGCAGCCAGAGGCTTCCTGTGTCCAGGGCTGGGAGTGATTCTGCCCCAGGCACTTGTGAGCATCTTCCCAGCCCTGACTGATTGAAGCTCTCTGTGCCTCTGTGCTGTGCCTGGGGTGGCTGCAGGCAGTGCCCTCAGCCCTGCTGGGCTGGGAGAAGAGCTGCTCATCAAGAGAAATGGGTTTTTAAAGCTCTTCCTGGTTGCCAGGACTGTCCTCTATGCCAGGATCCCAGTCCAGCTCAGCAGAACAGACACAGCACAAGGACTTTAATGACCGTCTCTGGGATTTGGTGCTGTTTACATCTCTGAGTCCCTCAGAGAGTGTGTTCAAAAAACTTGTCAAGAACTCAATCTCACATTGAAACTTCAAAATATCTTAAACTTTAAATAGATCCCACTGAGGGACAGGACTGAGAAAGTGTCTGCACTTTCCAGTTAGAGAAGAACATTGGAGGCAGTGATGACAATTGAGGACAAACAAGGGAAAGGTGTCTGTGATGCTGAGCAAACCTGGATGTGTCTCAGCAATGCCAAGGGCCAAGGGCTGAGCCCCAGCCCCTGGCAAGGCAGATCCTGTCCCTCCCTCCTTGCTCAGGGCTCTTCCCGGGGCACTGGGCTCTGGGGATGTGCAATGCCAAGGGCAGCACCATGGGGCGGCCCCTGCCAGGCTGCTGAGCAGGGACAAGGAGGCAATGAGGCCCCAGCACAGCAAGGCTCACTTGTCCCCTGCTGGCCAAGGGCCCAGGGCCAGCAGCCATGGCCAAAGTGCTGCAGCACTTGGCTCTGGCAGGGCCTTTCAGCTGCTGCCCATCCCTGTGCCCTCTGCAGCCCAGGCTGTCCTACGGTGTCCATGCCCTGCCCCTCTGTCCCTGCAGGCTGTCCTCATCCCCCGGCTGCCCCACCTGGCTGGCCCCTTCCTTTGCTGACAGCTCTGCGTCCTGCCTGCCTCTGCCTGCACACACAAAGCCTTGGGCTCCTCCAGACTCCTTCTGGGGGATGTGTTGCACCACAGTCCTGGGTTAGAAATTCTTTTCTCCTTAGGTCCATTCTAGACCTCACTTTCTCTCCTTGGCATTTTTTTTTTTTATTTTCTCAGGCTGTTTTCCACAATGTGAAAAGGGTCCTCTGTCTCTGAAACCACCCTTCAACCCCTCCATGGGCTCTGTACTTCGGTCCCCAGACTCCACTCCACTGAACACAGAGGTCCTTTGTTCCTATACATTGTTCATGGGCTTGAGGCTCCAAACCCCAACCTGAGGAGATTTCGGAGCCCTTTCATGTTACTGGAAAATCAAAACTTTCAGCTCATAGTAAATCATCAGAGGAACAAGGCCAGCCTGACCTCTCTGTTCTGAGTATTTTTGTCTGGGAACAATACTTGCATAGAAATAATTTGGGAGGCTAAATCCCACTTTCGACCATGGCCTCTAGACAAAGAAGGCCAGTTCTTTTCCATAGGAAGGAAGGAAGGAACAGAGCCCCAGTGTGTGGTGGTAGATGAGAGACAGCCAGCAGGAGGCCAAGGCCAGGCAGAGCTGTCTGTCCTGGCAGATTTTGGCTGGGACATCCCTTGTATATAAGGAACTCTATAGAGGGAGTACCAATTTCAGCCATGGGCACCAGGAAAGACTAACAGCTCTTTTCCTTAGGAAGGAAAGCACAGAGCCCCAGTGCTCCAGGAGCTGATGAGAAGAAACCCTCAGCTCTCCAGGATCAGCCAGACCTGCCAGGTGGCCCCCGGGAGGACCAGACCAGCCAGACCTGTTCCATGTGCCCTTGGCTCCACAAGGCTCCACGGTGTCACAATGTTCTCCTGGATTCTGCAGTGTCACAATGGCCCCTTGCTCTCATGGGACCCTGCAGGGTCACAGTGTCCCTTTGGTTCTGTGGGGCCCCACAGTGTCACAATGGTCTCCACATGAAGGAAACCATGGAGCCCCAGTGTTTTAGGGCCTTGATGAACTGCATCCACCAGAGGCCAAGGCCACGCAGAACTGTCTGTCCTGGATGGTTTGTCTGGGTGCAACCCTTGGATGTATGGAATTTTGAATGCGGAATGCCAGTTTCTGCCCTTTCTGCCTGGAGGATAAGGCCAGTTCTTTTCCATAAAAAGGAAAGCACACAGCCCCTGGGTTTGGAAGGCAGGTGAGAGCCAGCCCTCAGGAGGCCAAGGCCAGCAAGACCTGTCTGCAATGGCAGCTTTTGTGTAGGAGCAATTTCTGGATCTAGGAGGTTTGGAGGCGGAATCCCAATTTTGGCCATGGGCACCTGGAGAAGAAGGATGGTTCTTTTCCATAGGAAGGAAAGTACTGAGCCCCAGTGTTTGAAGGCAGCTGAGAGACGGCTCTCAGGACTCCAAGGCCAGCCAGGGTTTTTGGAAATGTCAGCTTTTGTCTGGGAGCAATCCCTGGATATAGGGATTTTGGGAGGCAGAATCCTGTGTCAGCCATGGGCGCCTGGATAAGAAGGACAGTTCTTTTCCATTTGATGGAAATCCCAGAGCCCCCGTGTTTCAGGGGCACATGAGAAGAGAACCTCGACATGGCAATTGTAGTTGGACCAGTCAGGCCAATCCAACCAGACCTGTTACCTGCTCCCTTGGATCCATGGAGCCCTGCAGTGTCACACTGGTTGTGTCATGTTGGATCCTTGGCTCCATGAGACCCAGCTGTGTCACACTGGCCCCTTGTTTCCATGGGGCTCCATCGTGTCCCCATGCTCCCTTGCTGCCATGATTCCTTGCAGTGTCAGAATGCTTTCCTTGGTTCCACAGGACTGCACAATGACACAACGACCCCTTGGTGCCACGAGGCCGCAGAGTGTCACAATGGTCTCCATTATTCCATCAGGTCCTGCAGTGTCACAATGGCCCCTTGGCTGCACGAGTCCCTGGTGTGTCACAATGGGCCCCCCTTTCTTCCATGAGCCTTGCAGTGTCACAGGGCTCTCCTGGGTACCACAGTCTTGGATATAAATATTACGAGAGATGGGGCAACTGAGAGACATTGTAAAAGATGGTTTATTGCCTCATGGCATCAGTCTCATAGAAGGGTGAAATATTAATTCTTAGTTACAATGCCTTATGTTAGTTTCTTAGCCAATCAAATACTTCTGTAAATCTCACTAGGGTTTTTTACCTCAATCATTAATTGCTTTGCTTTTCATGGCTTTGCCACAAGGCGTCATTTTTCAGCCAATCATCTAACACTTCACAAACCTACAGTGATACATCTTAAACTTCTAAATTTTTAATAGGTTCTACTGCCTGTAAGAGCCCAAATGAGGGTGGGGGGCTCCAGGTGCTCTTTAAAATGCTGTTTATTGTATCCAAATGCTGCAGCAATTCACAGGTGACAAGAGCCCAGCCCACAGCCTTTTCAGCCACAGCTCTGGGTTCCTCTGAAGCCAACTCTAGTTCTGGTCACAGTGCATTATATACTTTCCATTTCAGAGCATCTTAAAACAAGACAACCAATTAATACTTTTACTATTACCTACAGCCTATCAGATCTGCTAACATTATTATACTTATGTTACTCTTCAATCACAAAAAGTTAGTGCGTTATTACAGTTCAAGCTAGAAGTTGTTTTGCAGTTTTCTTCCAGTGGAAAATTTTGAGATCTGCCTCTCTACTTGCAACATGGCACTGTGGCTTGCCTGTGAAAATCTGTTTGCTTGGTAAAAGCATTTTTTTTTTGAGGTGGATTTGTCGTTTGCTCAGAGACAAAAATTCCCCTTCCAACTAACTTGCTCTTTGCCTTCTAGTTATCCTGTAAAACTGGCTCAGCAATTCTTTTCTTCTATATCTAAACTTGCTATCATTTCTATCTCTTCTTAGGATTCTACATTCAAAGATCTTTCTGTTATACATACATATCTGTGAGACCTTCCTGTCAAATCCTGAACTTTTCCAACAATTGCTAAACTTGAAAATATTTTACTATCTTATTTAACATATTGTTTTGCTTACATATTTCTGTTTGCCTAAAATATATTTTTACTTAAACTGCAAACTTATATTCTTGCTTCATGTGTGTTTCACTAAAATTGTAAAAATGGCCTCCATGGATTCATGAGGCCCTGCTGTGTCACACTGGACCCTCGGCTCCCTGGTGCTCCACAGTGTCACAATGCTCTCCTTGGTTCTGCAGTGTGAGAATGTCCCCTTGGTCCCTTGGAGCTCACAGTGTCACTCTTGTGCCCTTGGTTCCATGAGGCCCTGCAGTGCCACAATGATCCTTCGGTTCCACGTGGCCTCCAAGTGTCATCATGGTCTCCATGGTTCCACTGGGCTCTCCAGTGTCACAATGGCCTCCATGGTTCCATGAGGCCCTGAGCTGTAACAAAGGTCTCCTTGGTTCCACGGTGTCAGAATGGCCCCTTTGTCCCACGGAGCCCCACACTGTCACTGTGCTCCCCTTGATTCCATCAGGCCCTGCCATTCTACAATGGCCCCAATGGCTACAATGGTCTGCAGTGAGACTCTCCATAACTCCCTGAAAAGAGGCTGTGGTCAGGTGGGGTTGGTCTCTTCTGCCAGGAAACCACTGACAGAATGAGAGGACACAGTCTAAAGTTGACCCAGGGGTAGTTTAGGTTTGACATCAGGAGAAAAATTCTTCAGTGAAAGAGTGTTTGTGCACTGGAATCTTCTGCCCCAGGAAGTGATGGTGTCATTTAAAAAAAGACTGGACGTGGCACTCAGAGCCATGGTTTAGCTGATGAGGTGATGTTAGGGCAGATGATGGACTTGATGATCTCCAAGGTCTTTTCCAACCTCCTTAATTCTGTGATTCTGTTTCATAATAGTCTCCATTGTTCCATGAGTCCTGTGTGCAATGGACCCTTGGTTCCTTGAGGTTCCTCAGTGTCCCAATATTCTCCTTGGATCCACAGTGTCACAATGGCCCCTTGGTTCCATGAGGCCTTTCTCTGTCACAATGGACTTTTGGTTCCAGGAGGTTTCTCAGTGCCACAATCATCTCCTTGGATCTGCAATCTCACACTAGACCATAGCTTCCATGTGGCCCCACTCTGTCAAAATGGATTTGGGTTCCATGAGTTCCCACAGTGTCACAAGGTGTCGCAGCAGCCAGAGCTGCACTCACTTTGTCACTACGGTCCCATGCCTAGAGTGAGTTCCAGCCGGGAACAGGAGGCCTTAGATGTGGCTAGAGCTATGGCTCCATGGCCTTTTTGGCTGTCAGATCATGTTCGAGGGAGGCAAGGAGGAGGGGGAGGTCTTTTGCGCATCATAAAATGGATTCGTTACTTTGGGGAATTCGTGGGACAAAAGACAAAAATGGTGAAGGTGCAAGAACTGAAATATGGGGGAGGTTCAAGGGGAAGGTACAAATTCCTAGCAAACTGGAGAAATTCTGAGGAGGGATTAAGGGTAGGGTTTCCAAAGGCGTTGTCCAGTGAGAGAGGTATGGGAGAAAACTGGGTGACATGGACAATGAGACCTGGAGTTTTAGGGGATTTCCAAAGAGGAATTCCAAACAGGGGGATGGCACAAAGCAGGATTGACAAGTAATTCAGAATACATTGACAAGGTGGGTGGGAGGGTATAATTTTGGACTAAACCATTATCTTGGGCAATAACAGAACAGAGCATTAACAAGAAACACGCTGCAACAGCAGGGTATCAAAGAAGAAGGCTCAGGTAGTGAAACAGAAAGTGATCTACCTGGGATACGAGATCACTGCTGGACAACGGACCTTGGGGCAAAGTCGTGAAGAAGAGATATGCCAAACTCCAAAACCTGAGACAATCAAGGAGCTGCAAACCTTTTTAGGAATGACAGGGTGGTGCAGATTGTGGATCTGTAATTATGGACTACTTGTAAAACCACTGGATGCTCTCATTGCAACTGGGAACAGGGACCTTCAGTGGACAAAAGAGGCCACACGAGCCAACTTAGAGAAGGCTCTTACGTTGGCCCCAGCTCTGGGACTGCCAGATGTAAGTAAACCATGATTTGTATTTTCCCATGAAGAATAAGGGATTGCCCTGGGGACACCAGCCCAAGATCTGGGCCCATATCAAAGGGCAGGTGCTTACTTCTCTAAGCAGCTAGACACGATGGCTGGGATGGCTCAGAGCCGTAGCAGCAGTTGTGCCAAACATCCAGGAAGCACACAAATCCACCCTGGGCCAGAAAGTGACTGTGCTAGTGTCTCACACAGTGTGTGCAGTGCTGGAAGTAAAGGGCAGGCACTGGCTCTCCCCACAAAGGTTCCTGAAATACCAAACCATCATGATAGAACAAGATGATGCAGAGATAATTGTGACTAACATTACCAACCCAGCTTCTTTCCTTAGTGGAAATCAAGGGGAGCCAGTACACCACGACCGCCTGGAGACTATCGAAGCCTCCTCCTCCAGCTGCCCAGATCCGAAGGACACCCCTTGGGATGATGCAGAAACCTGGTTCACTGATGGGAGCAGCTGCGTCATCAGTGGACAGTGACATGCTGGGTATGCAGTTACCACCTGCAAAGAGGTAATAGAATCAGGACCTTTACCAATAGGTACCTCTGCACAAAAAGCTGAGATAATTGTTCTAACCCACGTTGAAGAGATCAAGAAAGGATAGAAAATAAACATTCATACAGACTGTAGATATGCATTTGGAATTGTACATGTACATTGAAGTATCTGGAAAGAAAGGGGACTGTTAAACTCAAAAGGGAAAAATACCAAACATACACAGGAAATACTGTGGCTACTGGAAGCAGTTCAGCTACCTGAGCAGGTAGCAATGATGCACATTAAGGCACACGAGAAGGTGAGCTCAGAATTGGAGGAAGGAAACGAGCTGCTGGACAGAGAGGCCAAAGAAGCAGCAAAAGTGAGATGAGCATTGAGGGAGTTTTAATTCCAGATGGACAGGTCTCCCTTGAAGGTAAGCCAGTATCTATCAGAAAGCATAGAATACTAATTAGGGATCAAGGAGGAACATGTAACCAAGAGGGATGCACTGTTATTGCAGAAGGGACGATGGTCATCCCTTCTCATCTGTTCTGGTCATTATTAAGGGAGGAACACCAGAAAACACACTGGGGAGTAGATGCCCTGTATAACTATCTGATTGAAAAAAGTACTCCCAGAAATTTGTACTCTACTGTCATTCAGGTAACCTGGCAGTGTGGCATTTGCCTCCAGACCAAACCCAAGAATACCCCCAAACCAGAACTTGGCCAAATCGGAAAAGGCCATGTGTTGGAGTGTCCTGGAGAGCTGTTAAGATGACTGCAGGTGAAAAAGCAGGAAGGGCCTTTGTATGGGTTCCACAGAGATGTTTATTTCAGCCACACACGTGGATAGTCCAGGGTCAGAGGCAAAGGCAGAGGCAAAGCTTGTGGTGAGGGTCCAGGTTCAAGTCCATGGGTATTTGGGGTGGGGGGAATCATCAGAGACCAATTACCAGGGGACATGGGGAGGGGGGCACAAAGGTGGGGTTAGGGCATGGGAGCCAACGGGGAAACAGGGTGGGAGTGACTGAAAGACTGAGGGACAGGGAAGGGACACGGGGAGAACAAGGGAACAGAACAGGGGTACATTGGAATTTGCTGTGACAAAAGCTTTTGAGGTCTCCCTAAGTGGGAATGCCTCTCAGTGTCTCCACAGCCATGGGCCTGGACAACAGTGGCAAATTGACTTTTCAGAACTCCACAGAAAAGGGGGGTAGGGATATTTGCTGGTGTTTACAGATTCCTTTTCAGGGTGGCCAGAGGCTTTACCCACCAGAACTGCCAAAGCCTGGGAGGTAACCAGGGTATTGTTACAAGAGATAATAGCACACTTCAGAGTTCCAGCCACGGTATCTTCAGATAGAGGGCCACATTTGATTTCAAAAATAGTGCACCTAATCAGTCGTCACCTGGGCATAGACTGGGAGGTCCATACCCCATATGGTCCCCAGTCAAGTGGCCAAGTAGAGAAAATGAATCATTAATTTAAGCAGCAAATTGTGAGGCTGGGACAAGAAGCTAATTTACCCTGGCCTCAATCTCTCCCACTGGCATTGATGGGGATCTCAACCAAGCCAGGAGCCAAAGAAAAACTAAGTTCCTTTGAAATGCTTTATGGGAGACCATATCGAGTGCAAAAGGGATTGTCCACTGAAGTGGGGGAAGAAAAGCTGCTTGCCTGTATGGTAGCCTTAAGTAAGAAACTCAGAGAAATTGAGAAACACGTGGCTGGAACTCGGAGCAGAGGGACAGACAGACCAGTGCAGGACACACAGCCTGGAGATGATGTGTATGTTAATTCTCTTACAGAGAAAACTCTGGAGCCACAGTGGGTGGGTCCATTCCAGGTGCTCCTTACTGCCTTCCCTGCAGTAAAGATCAAGGAACAGAGTGCCTGGATTCACCATTCCCTAGTGAAAAAGGCTACAGAAGCCCCATGGAAAGTCATACCAGGCGACAATGAACTGAAACTTAAACTTACTCAAGCAAAATGAGTACATTGCAGTTGAGAACATTCAGTAATTTAACTTGCAGAAATCTAGTCAAAAGACTGTACTTGTATATATTGGTCTAGGCTGTGCATGTTTAAGAACCGCTTGTGCTTCTGTAGAAATTGATGATAACAATGGAATCTTACCTACTAAGAACCATTCTAATATTTATATTTGAAATTTTATCAGGAATGTCAGGTATGCCTTTTGATACTTGGCACCAGTCACATCCCACCAGCTGATGAGATCTAACTACACAATATATCATAAATTATCACCTAGACCCATTGGAATGAACATTGCATTAGGAAGGTTCATTTCATTAGTAATGAAATGCCAGAACTTGACAAAAATCCTGAAAGAGATTCAGAAAATAGGCAGAGGATTCTGGTTACAGTCTAGAATGATATAAAAGAGATAAGCAAAGTGTTACAAAGAGTAAAGTAGGACACAAATCATCACAGTGCAATGCGCTCTTTGGATGGTCACCAACTACAGCTGGGATTTTGAACACACTTCACCACCGTCTCATTGTCATACTGACATTAGCAGATGTGAGTCTGGTGCTGTCTATTGCAATACTTGTTTGGAATTGGAGGATGTTAAAGTGGAGAGCAGCACTGACTTCCTTAGTGGCAATACATGGAGATGCAATGAGGGATACACGCTGAGAACAGCGAGCTGTGGAGGTAAACTGGAAAAAGGAAAAGGTATCGATATTATTAAGTAAAAGAATTTACAAATTTTCTAGGAATGGGGGGACTGAGTCTGAGAAATTGAGAATCAAGAGTTGGGCATCGAGAAATGCTTTGAGTAAAGGGGGCTGACAAAAGCATATGGAATTCCTAAACATTTACTGTGCTTACAAGAACAGGAGGAGAGCAAAGATACAAGATGAGATAAAGAGCTAGAATGCACAAACAGGATGCAAGGATCATAGGACAAAGGGGTTTTGCAGAGCCCGGAAGCAGGAAAACTGGTATCAAAGTCCAGAAGATGACCAAAGGACTAAAAAGAGCATGCACAAGCAGACAAGGTGAAAAGTTCAACGGAGAGGAAGACTGTTTACTTCATCCCAAGGACCCTCAGAAGACCACCAGAGTGACCAACAAGGAGCAGTGCTCAGTCCCACAGAGGTGTGGAGCTAATTTTAATACAGAGCTGGGACAAGCAGGGTTAGGAAATGAACATGTGTTAGGTGAATTGTGTAGTCCTAGTTTGTAGAGAATAAAAAGAGAGGCACTGTTGGATCCCAGAAACCTGGGGTTTTTGAGGTTTCTGTGCTGGCAGGCACTGACCCACTGGAGAGCACTGCTTTTGACCTGAGGCCTTCCTTGGAGACGGCTTCTAGACAGGAGTGATGAAGTTCAAATGACGAGTGTGTAGTGAAATAGAAGTGTGTGCTTTCCAATGGTGATGGGTTTTAAATTGGAGGGTTTTATAATACAGCAATAGGTATGAGACAAAATGGAGGATTTTTGGTGTTGTGTCTTTCAGTTTTCACCTTCCTTCTTCCTCCTCCTTCTTCATGGGTTTCAGGTAGCAGTTTCTGGTTGGTCAGGCAGTGTCACACTAAGGGACATGGGAATTTAGTTATTGGATCAAAAGCATCAATGATACAGGTGTTAATTCTCTATTGGACTCTTTAGCTCTAAAAGACCTTGTAGCTACATGTGTCTTCCTTTCCTACAGGAAAAAAGCAACTTTCACCTCCAGATGCACATGGCCAAAATTTGGGAATCTACCTCCAGAATTCCCTATCTCCAAGAACAGCTCCCAGACAAAAGTTGCCATGACTGACAGGTCTGGCTGGCCTTGGCTTCCTGAGGGCTGGCTCTCATCTGCCTTTTGAAACACTGGGCCTCCGTTTTTTCTTTCCTAATGAAAAGAACTCTTCTTACATTCAGGCACAACCAAAATGGAGATTCTATCTCTAAAAATCCCTGTGTCCAAGGATTTCCCCCAGATGAAAGGCGCCAGGAGAGACAGGTCTGGCTGGCTTGGCCTAAGGGTGGCCACCTCTCATCTTCTTCCAATGCACTTGGGCTTCGCACTTTTCTTTCCTATGGATGAAAACATCCATCTCGACCACTCATCCATGGCCAAAATTGGGATTCCAGCTCCAAAACTTCATACATTCAAGGATTTCTCCCAAGTGAAAGCTGCCACAACAGAGAGCTCTGGCTGCCCTTGGTCTCTGGTGGCCGCCTTTCATCTGCTCCTGAAACACTGGTGTTCTGTGCTTTCCTTCCTACAGAAAAGAACTGTCCTTGTCCTCCAGATTTCCATGTCTGAAATTGGTATTCCACCTCTAAAATTCCGTATATCTGGGGATTACTCCCAGACAGAATCTGCAAATAGCAACAGGTCTGGCTGTCCTTGGCCTCTGGTGACTGCCCCACATCTGCCCCTGCAACACGAGGGGTCAGCTGTTTCCTTCCTATGGAGATGGTGGTGACACCTTTGGGAGCCCGTGGCACCAAGTTCATCACTGTGGCACTGCTGGGCTGCATGGTGCCAAGGGGCCGGTGTGAAGCAGCAGGGCTGTGTGGAACCAAGAGGCCATTGTTGCATTACAGGGCCTCGTGCAGCCAAAGGGGCACTGTGATCCTGCAGGGCACCGTGGATCCATGGAGAACATTGTGGCATTGCAAGGCCCCATGGAATCATGGAGACCATTGTGACACTGTGGAGCTCCTCTGAACCAAAGGGGCATTGTGATCCTGCAGAAGCATGGAGAACGTTCTGACACTGAGGGGCCTCGTGGAACCAAAGGGACATGGAACATTTCTGGCTGGCTGGGAATCCCACAGACCACCTGGCACGTCCAGCTGAATTTAGCATGTCGTGGGCTGCTTCTCATCTGCCCCTGGAGCACTTGGGCTTTTGGCTTTCCTTCCTATGGAAAAGAACCATCTGTCTTTCCTGTTACCCATCGCTGAAATTGGAGCTCCCCCTAAAATATTCCACATATAAAAGGGTTTCTCCAAGGCAGAAGATACAAGACCAGACCACTCCAGCTGGCCTTGTCCTCAGGAGGTGACCTCTCATCCACCCGTGAAACACTGGTGCACTCTTCCTTCCTTTATACGGAAAGGAATCTTGTTTCTCCTCCAGGGGCCATGGCCAGAACAGGCATGTGGCCTCCAAAATTCCACATATCCAAGAATTGCTCCCAGATGGAAGTATGCAGGACAGAGAGGTCTGGCTGCCTTGTTCCTCCAGTGTTTTTTGTAGATTATGAGCAGAATCTTTTCAATAGCAAACACCTTGGAGAGGGCCCAGAGATCACCCAAGGTGGGGTTGGGTGGCTTTGGGCACATGACCACAATATAGAGACAAAGGAGCTCTGTGCACGATGGAGTCGAAACTGACGTTGAGAGGAGAGCCTAGACTGGACCCAAGGAGAAAGGAATTTTTCTTCCAGGGTAGGGCTGTGGTGCAACACATCCCCCAGAAGGAGTCTGGAGCAGCCCAAGGCTTTGTGTGTGCAGGCAGAGGCAGGCAGGACGCAGAGCTGTCAGCAAAGGAAGGGGCCAGCCAGGTGGGGCAGCCGGGGGATGAGGACAGCCTGCAGGGACAGAGGGGCAGGGCATGGACACCGTAGGACAGCCTGGGCTGCAGAGGGCACAGGGATGGGCAGCAGCTGAAAGGCCCTGCCAGAGCCAAGTGCTGCAGCACTTTGGCCATGGCTGCTGGCCCTGGGCCCTTGGCCAGCAGGGGACAAGTGAGCCTTGCTGTGCTGGGGCCTCATTGCCTCCTTGTCCCTGCTCAGCAGCCTGGCAGGGGCCGCCCCATGGTGCTGCCCTTGGCATTGCACATCCCCAGAGCCCAGTGCCCCGGGAAGAGCCCTGAGCAAGGAGGGAGGGACAGGATCTGCCTTGCCAGGGGCTGGGGCTCAGCCCTTGGCCCTTGGCATTGCTGAGACACATCCAGGTTTGCTCAGCATCAGGGACACCTTACCCTTGTTTGTCCCCTCCTGTCATCACAGCTACCAGTGTTCTGCTCTAACTGGAACCTGTGGACACTTTCACAGTCATATCCTTCGGTGGGACCTATTAAAAGTTTAAGCTATTTTGAAGTTTCAATCTGACGTTCAGCTATTGACAAGTTTTTTGAACACACTCTGTGAGGGACTGAGTCTGATGTAAACAGCACCAAATCCCAGAGACGGTCATTAAAGTCCTTGTGCTGTGTCTGTGCTGCTGAGCTGGCCTGGGATCCTGGCATAGAGGACAATCCTGGCAATCAAGAAGAACTTTAAAAACCCATTTCTCTTGATGAGCAGCTCTTCTCCCAGCCCAGCAGGGCTGGGGCACTGTCTGCAGCCACCCCAGGCACAGCACAGAGGCACAGAGAGCTTCAATCAGTCAGGGCTGGGAAGATGCTCACAAGTGCCTGGGGCAGAATCACTCCCAGCCCTGGACACAGGAAGCCTCTGGCTGCAGGACAATGCAGCTGCAGCTCCTGCAGTGATCTCCTAAAGCTGGAACATCCCAATGCCCACAGACTCTGTGAGTACATTCTCTGATTCCCTCTCCTGTAGAGCAGCCAGGGGTGCCCAGGGCTGTCCTGCAGAGCAGGGTCCTGCAGCCCAGGGTGCTGTGCTGGGCAGGGACTCTGCTGCCTGCCAGGGACAGCTCTCAGCCAGCCCTGGGAGCTGCTGACAGCACTGGGGGACAAGGTCTGGGTGGAGGGAGACAGCTGGTGAGACTTGGAAGTGTTCTCCTTGTGTGGTGAGGATGGTGCATTGATCAGGACTGCTCCCAGCGTGACATTTAACTACACAACATTTCCAAAAGATTATACAGGGAGCACAGCAAGTCAGGGGCTGCATAAAAGGGAAAATCCTGATTTTATAATCTACTGCTCAGGTTTGCCTGGATGCAAAATTGAACATTGATATTCATATCTATGCTCTGGTTGAGTACAATAAAAACAATTTCTCTCATTTCTGAATAAACCAGGCAAAGAAAGAAATCATCACAGGGCCCCTTACAGGCACCATCAGTGTCGCTTTTCCAGCTTCCTCAGGGCTGCTCTGACTTTGCCATCAGAGCCTGCAGAGGCAGAGCTGGCCCTGGCAGTGCCCTGTGCTGGGAGGGGTCTGCAGGGCAGAGCTGAGCCCCCAGGGCTGGGCTGGGCTCTGGCAGCACTGGCAGGGCCCAGCCCTGGGCACAGGGAAGCAGCAGCTGGCAGGGAGAGCTCCAGGCAGCAGAGCCCTGGGCAGGCAGTGGGGGGAAAGTGACACCAAGCTGGGCTGGGATATTTCAAGTCATCTCCAAACCAAACTATTCCATGATTACTGTTCTTACAGATCCTCATGCCAAGACACAGCAAATGTCCAACAGCAGCTCCATCAGGCACTTCCTCCTGCTGGCATTGGCAGACACGCGGCAGCTGCAGCTCCTGCACTTCTGCCTCTTCCTGGGCATCTCCCTGGCTGCCCTCCTGGCCAACGGCCTCATCATCAGCGCCGTAGCCTGCGGCCACCACCTGCACACCCCCATGTTCTTCTTCCTGCTCAACCTGGCCCTCACTGACCTGGGCTCCATCTGCACCACTGTCCCCAAAGCCATGCACAATTCCCTCTGGCACACCAACAACATCTCCTACTCTGCATGTGCTGCTCAGCTGTTTTTCTTTACATTCTTCATTGGAACAGAATATTCCCTCCTGACCATCATGTGCTACGTCCGCTATGTGTCCATCTGCAAACCCCTGCACTACGGGACCCTCCTGGGCAGCAGAGCTTGTGCCCACATGGCAGCAGCTGCCTGGGCCAGTGCCTTTCTCTATTCCCTGCTGCACACAGCCAATACATTTTCCCTGCCCCTGTGCCAGGGCAATGCCCTGGGACAGTTCTTCTGTGAAATCCCCCAGATCCTCAAACTCTCCTGCTCACACTCCTACCTCAGGGAATTCGGGCTCATTGCTGTTGGTGTCTGTTTAGCTTTTGGCTGTTTTGTGTTCATTGTTTTCTCCTATGTGCAGATCTTCAGGGCTGTGCTGAGGATCCCCTCTGAGCAGGGAAGGCACAAAGCCTTTTCCACCTGCCTCCCTCACCTGGCCGTGGTCTCTCTGTTCCTCAGCACTGGTTTTTTTGCCTACCTGAAGCCCCCCTCCATCTCCTCCCCATCCCTGGATCTGGCCCTGTCAGTTCTGTACTCGGTGGTGTCTCCAGCCCTGAACCCCCTCATCTACAGCCTGAGGAACCAGGAGCTCAAGGCTGCACTGTGGACACTGATGACTGGAAGGTTTCAGAAACAGTGAGCTTTGCCAATTTCTGTGAGTTGCCATTTTCTCCTAGTCACTTTTAATATAAATAATTTTTGAGAATTCTTTCTTTTCCTTCATTGCCAGAAGTTTTTACCTTTTAGTCTAATAATTTGTGCACAAAATCATGCCCATATATGTGATATATTTTTGTCTCTCCTCCTTTGCTCTGGCCCCAGACTCTGTCCAGGACGGGCTCTGTTCTCTGTAGCTTTAAATTAACTAAAGGATCTCCCAAATTTTTTTTTTTATTGGGGATCTCATTTCTTTGAAGCTTCCTTCTGCTCCCTTCTCTAGAGCTGCAGCAGCAATATCTGTGTGCAGAGGTGGGGGCAGGTCAGGGGTGGCACAGCAGCTCGGCTCCTGATGGCCACACCATTCCTCATCCATTAATATTTTTACAACAAAAAAACCTTACACTACTCTTAAAAAAATACTACATATATATATAGATATATACAAATCATTCCAAAATTACGCAAAATAACATAACAAAACTACAATAAAAAATTGTAAAAAATCAAAACACAAAAACCCCAACAAAAATAATATAAATCATAGTTTAACCATTCCCCATAACTTACCACCCTCTTATCATCTCTTACCAAACTAATAATATTACTAATTTTAAATTATCATTTAAACCATATATTCTTAACAAAATAATTACTATTCTAAAAATCCACCTAAAAACTACCCATTTAATACTCACCCAAACTAAATATAAACCAACACAAACCCCCCAATCTTAACTAAAACTAGAATTCTAGATCATCAAAAATTACAACAGTTCAATAAACAAAATAAAAAATAATAAAACAAAATGCAATCAATATTTATTCACCAACCTAATTAACAACAACAAAAAAGCGCAAAATATACATTTCCCAAAATCTAACTACAAATATAAAACCTAACTACAAACATGAAATATAACTACAACCATCCAATAAAATAAACAAAACATAAAAGTCCTAAAAATTATATAAGAAATATATAAATATACATCAAAACGTGAAAAAAATAAAAAACCTTAATCCTCACAACGACTAGAAAACAAAAAAAACCCCTAACAACACACCACATATACACAAAACACAACAAAAAAGATACAGGACACATAAAATTAAAAAATATATAAATCAAAACTATCAAATAAAAAATGATGAACCATTAATAAAACAAAAGTCCCCAACCACCCAACACTATTTTACTTACTATCACTTATTAAATAAATTATACTAAATCTAATCAAATTTAATTCTATCAATTCCTATAACTCACTTAGAACACAGGCCAGGTGCCATTGCCCACCTGGGCACACTGCTGGCTCATGCCCACCCTGCTGTCCATCACTGCCCCCAGGTCCCTTTCTGCCTGGCCCCTCTCCAGCCACTCTGTCCCCAGCCTGGAGCACTGCAGGGGTTGTTGTGGTCAAGGTGCAGGACCCAGCTCTTGGTCTTGTTAAACCTCACCCTGTTGGATTTGGGCCCTGGATCCAGCCTGTCCAGGTCCCTCTGCAGAGCTCTCCTACCCTCCAGCACATCCACACTCACACCCAGCTTGGTGCCATCTGCACATTTGCTGATGTTGCACTGTGCTCCCTTCTCCACATCATCAATAAAGATGTTAAACAGGACTGGGCCCACACTGATCCCTGCAGGACACCACTGCACACACGCTGCATGTGGCACCATTCCCCACCACTCTCTGGGCCCCGATGTCCATCCAGTTCTTAGCCCAAGGAGGGGTGAACCGCTCCAAGCCACAGGCTTCAGCTTTTCCAGGGAATGCTGTGGGATAGGGTGTCAAAGGCTGAAGTTCAAGTAGACAACATCCACAGCCCTCCCTGTATCCACCAGGCCCTGTCAGAAAACTCCTGGTGGGCAGGAGCTGGGCAGGAGGCAGCCGTGTGCCCTGGCAGCGAGGCAGGGCAGGAGCACCCAGGGCTGTGGGACCAGGACCTCAAGGACGTGGATTATCCAGGGCACTGGGGCCTGGTTTGGGTTGCCCAGGGCAGGAAAGATGTCTGGCAGCTGGAGCAGGGTGAGGGAAGGGCCTCCAAGGTGGGGCTGGAGCCCTTTGGCTGTGAGCAGAGGCTGAGGGAGCTGGGCTTGTCCAGCCCGGAGCAGGGAAGGCTGAGGGGCTCCTCATCCCAGCCTGGCAGTGCCAGCCAGGAGCTGATGGAGAACACAGAGCCAGGATCTTCACCGGGGGGCCTGGGGGGAGACAAAAGACAATGGGTGGAAAGGGGGGAAAGAGGGGAGATCAGACAGGACATGTGGAAAACTCTTGTTCCCATGGGCTCAGACAGGTTCTGAAATGATGCTGTTTCTGTCTTTTGGGATTTCCAGATTCAGACCAAATCCAGCCTTGAACCACTTGGTCTGACCCAGTTTCTGCAGACTTGATAAAATATTTTCCATGTTAATCCCAATTTTGGAATGGGCCAGAGGAGATGTTTATGGGACAAGAGCAGTCCTGGGGATGTTGGAAACCTGCAGCTTGCGAGGTGCGTGACCACATGTCATAAGATGGGGCATTTGAGTACTTGAAGAAACGTCAAAGTTTTCCCACCAGGAGAAAACAGAAATTTCCTGGATGTGTACTGATGGCAAGAACAGAAATCCTGCTGTTTCCCTCTATGCTACTACTATGCTGTCTATTATTTCATGTCCCTCTCCATTTGGGTGTTTCCAAGACTCCTGTTTAAATGGCCATGTCTAAGGATGTCTCTTCACTAGACCAGATGGTTCTATGGCCCTCCCATTTCTCCCAGATTTCCTTCTCCAGTTGCACTCTGATAATTTCTCATCAGTCTTAGTTGTGTTTTCATTTGTAATAGAATCACCCTTTCTAATGTCTTTTTCTAAAACTGTTTCTGAATGGAAATCCCTTGTGCATGGTGGACATATCTGATACTGCTTTTACATTGCACAGAGCTGAGGGAAGAATTCTGATGTTTATTAAATTATAACATTGATACACTTCTTATGTTGGCATATGAAGAGAAGCCTTCCTGTGCCTCTGAGTCTCAGCAGTTCCTGACCCCCAAAGGACACAAACCTGATGAGTTGTGGTGCCCACTGCACTGGTGGCTCTTGCACCTCCCTCCATAGGCACAGCAGAGCTCCCTTGTCCCACAGAGTCCCTGGCAATGCAGGGATGAAGGAAACAGGACAGGCTGTGGGGATCAGGGGCAGGGCACGGCCAGGGATTTGGGGTGGTTGTGAGCCCAGGGCAGGAGCCGGCCCTTGGCCTTGCTGAAGCTCATCCAATTGTCCTGGGCCCATGGCTCCAGCCTGGCCAGATCCCTGTGCAGAGCTTGCTGCCCTGCAGCACAGCCACACTCCCAGCCAGCTTGGGCTCCCCTGGACACTGACTCAGGGTGCCCTCCATGGCCTGGTCCACATCAGCAAGGAACACATTGAACTGCCCTGGCCCCAGTCCTGAGCCCTGGGGACACCCCTGCATGTGGCTCCATTGCCCAGCACTCCTTGGGCTGCACTTGTGTTTGCCATGGAGCTGGGCCTGCCTTGGCTTCTGTTTGCTGACCCCAAATGAACATCCCTCTGTGTCTGGGGCAGCTCCTTCTCCAAGGAAAGCAGCTGGGACTTGGTGCCAAGGAGCTGAAAGCTGCAGGCACAGCCTGGACTGGAGGAAGCTCAGATTTGCACTGGGCTGCTGTGAGTGCCAGGGCTTGGATGAGGGAAATGATGGGGTGAGGGTAGGGACAGAGTGTGATTGATTGTCAGCCATAAAGGGTCTTGATTTTCATATCTGTTAGAGTGCATGAGGTGGTGCTGGGGATCAATATCAGCTGGAGATTGGTGATATCAATCTATAAACAGGAAAAGAAAGAATGGGAAAAAAAGTCTTATCGATCATTATTTTTAAATGACATATATTACAAATTGAGTGACATCTTAGCCTAGTCCTGCCTTATGGTCAGGTTTCCAGCAGTAGCTTTGTTTAAGGATGCCTGAACCCCAAATTGCCTTTGCTCACAAGTTCCTTAGAATGGCAAATTATGTCTACTATAAAATGAATTATATATTTTGAATGGAGTCCAGATAAACAGACAAGAGAGTTTAAATCAACTACTTAGTGCACAGGATAAACAAAGAAGTACAGGCAAATACAAACCCAGTGCACAATAAAGTTACCTATATTACAGCCAGTGAAGAAATAGCAGAGATCAGGAGTCAATGTAACTTACCACTGAACTGATGAGGGAGTGCACATGGAGCCCTTTCACTCAGCTTCCAGAAAAGGAACCACAAAGATTCATCCAAACTTGGGAGTGAAGCCCTGCCAGTTTCCAGGGACTATGCAGAAGAGTTTTGTATGGTGAAAATTTTGTTCTTATTTTATAGTTTTTTGAAGTGAAGTCTGTGTCACTCAGAAATTCAAGGAGTATCTCTCTCCCTTCATTCTGCTCTCAAGGCAAGATGTTCATGTTCAGCTGGGAATTCCACCTCCCTGATGTGGAAGAGTTTTGGGCCAGTGAGGTCACAGAGAGCTTGCTTTGCAGTGTTGGGATAAATTGGGCTATTTTAGTGCTAGTAAAGGCATGCTGACCTTGGACTGAGAATAAGAGATAAACAGGTGGCGAGAGTGAGAAAGCAAGCCAGGATGTGCTAATCACAAGAGCAAGAAAGTAGAACATAAGCATAAAATGCTGTAACCAATTAGTAGGGTAGTCGTGGCCCATGAACAGTTATTTGTAGCCAATAAATATTAGAATTAGGCGCATGAGCGCATGCACGTATGTCAGAACTTTATAAAAGACAACAGCTTGTATAATAAAGTGGAGCATTCACCATAACTCTATGAGTGTTACGTGTCTGACTCTGGGCACTCCTCATAACAAGTGGTGCCTGAACAGGGACCTTCGATTCAACCCACCGTGGGAGGTAAGTGAGCGGGCAAGCTCCGAGAAACAGCACTTGGAGGGCAAATGACCACTGTACGCAGGCATACGCAGTGCTCTGTGCCTGGGCTGACCCTATAGAGGAGAGCTCGCTGTCCCGATTCATTAATTACATTCTTCCCTCGCCAAATTCCTCCGTAAGTAGGGGCAACCAAACAGGGACGCAGCGTGGTGGGACGCGGTTTTTGCTATCAATGCGTAGGTGTTGATGCGAACTGGCTAATCTTGCCACGGCGTGTGGTGAGGCAAAGTGGAAAAAGGAGCGAGGGACCGTCCCTAGAGGAGGTAGGAAGAATCGAGCGCTCTCTTCCCAGTCCTGATTAAAGACAAGCATGGAAAGTGAATGTGCTGCCGCGGTGAAGCTACTGCTTAGTGTACTCACTAAGCGAGGGGAATCAGTAGCAGAGAAGACCCTCACCAAATTATTGAAGTGGGCACAAGAACACGGGTTTCTCGCTAGCCCACCGCTTGTGTTTCAAGCAAAGGCTTGGCGTGCTCTCGGTGATCACATGAGGGACATGACGATCACGAGCAAGGATAGAGAAATTAAAGACTTCCCTACCACCTGGTGCACGGTTATTAACACCTTAAATGAAATGAAAGCGGAGGTAAAGATAGTTGTTGCCGCTGTTGAGGGTCCTGCCCCACCGGGGGGAGCGGTGAAACCCCGATTGCTGGTTAAAGGGCTCGGACATTTAAACGCCTTTTTGGGACAACATGGGTAAGCGCCAAATTAAAGATCTATCGGCCCTTCAATGCCTGTCTGTATCTGATATGCTTAAACAAATGACGGAGGGGAACGCTTCTGCGGTACCATCTGTCCCACCGTTCGCGGCGCCGCCCCCGGCGAGCTGAGCGTTGGCGGCTCCCGCAGCAGCGCTGAGCGCCACATCCGCACCATCTACCCCACGGCTCCCGGAGCCGTCCGAGCTCCGTCGCCTCAGTGCCCGCCGCCGCCGTCTTGGCCCTGGCCTGCCCCCGGCCCCACCATCATCCGCAATTTCCTCCTTAAGTTCACAAAAGGGAACATGTACCGACAAAAAGAAAAAAAAAAGGGGGCAGAGAGCAAAAAGTGTGCAGAGAAGCGCGACGGGTCCCCGCACAAGGACAAAAGTGGCCGGCCCAACACTATCCAACAGCTTCAACTCCCCAACTCCCTGCCACAATAGACAGTTTGGGAATCGTCTTGGCAGCAGCAGCAGCAGACATGACTCTGTTAGACTCCCGGGTAGTAAAAATCCCAACAGGAGTGACTGGACCTATTTATCATGAAGCCAGCACTTTAGGTGCTTTGCCATTAGGGTGATCTTCAACTAGTATGGCAGAACTTATTGTGTTGCCCAGGGTCATAGATGCTGATTATACTGGTGAAATCCAAATTATGGCATAAGCAATACAACCACCGATTACAATTAAAAAAGGAACATGAATTGCACAGCTGCTGGTGTATCATAAAGAACCTTTAGAAAATGATATTTTTCGCAGGTGCCTGCCATGACAGGATCAAGGATTTGGTTCCATGGGTGGAGCAATTGCCACTGTCTGAAGAGCGGCTCCAAATTGCACATGAATCAGTACAAGAACAGTTAAAAGTGGGCCATATTAAGCCATCTACCAGCCCCTGGAACACACCAATATTTGTAATTCCAAAGAAATCTGGAAAGTTGCAACTTTTATATGACCTATGAAAAGTCAACAACCAAACGTGGGCTATGAGGGGACCATTTCTCCAACCAGAAATGCCTTTGGCGACTATGTTACCAGAAGGTTGGCACATCATAGTTATTGACCTTAAACACTGTTTTATCACCATTCCATTACAACCTCAAGACACAATGGCATCATCATAAAATTATTGGCTCTCGAGATGATTCCCTACAAACCTTGGAACTGAAAGCTGTCCTTTGGGCATGGGGATAATGGAGACATCAGAACTTAAATATAGTGTCAGATTCCCTATATGTAGTAGGAATCGTTCAAAGAATAGAAGATGCAGTGTTACAGCTGCCCAAACGCAAAATCTTGGGGAGACTATTTTTGCAGCTACAAAAGACTATTAATGAACGATCCACCCCCTGCTGCATTCTTCACATCAGAAGCCATCAAACAACCTTGGGACTTGGGAAGGGGATGATAGAGCAGATCAGTTAGTCTCAATTGTGCACAAAGGCCCCATTGATTCTTTTGCCGCAGCAAAACAAAGTCATAGCATGTTTCACCAGTTGGAAAAAATGTTAAAGAGACATCTTCAACTGTCGTGGGCAGATGCCCAGGGGATAGTAAAATCGTGTGATCAGTGCAGTCATCATATGGGATCACTGGGGCTAGGAGTTAATCCCAGAGGTCTCCAAGCCTGTGAGCTATGGCAAATGGATGTTGCACATGTTTCTGAGTTTGGCAGGCAAAAATCCATGCATGTGACAGTGGATACCTTTTCTCACATGATTTGGGCCACACTCCCCCAGGCAGGGGAGCGTGCAATGAAATTATACAACATTCTTCTGTGAAATCCCTCAGATCCTCAAACTCTCCTGCTCACATTCCTACCTCAGGGAACTTGGGCTTCTTGCTCTTTCTGTCTGTTTAGGTTTTGGCTGTTTTGTGTTCATTGTTTTCTCCTATGTGCAGATCCTCAGGGCTGTGCTGAGGATCCCCTCTGAGCAGGGAAAGCACAAAGCCTTTTCCACCTGCCTCCCTCACCTGGCCGTGGTCTCCTTGTCCCTCAGCACTGGTATATTTGCCTACCTGAAACCTCCATCTATCTCATCCCCATCTCTGGATCTATTCCTGTCAGTTCTGTACTTGGTGGTGCCTCCAGCCCTGAACCCTCTCATCTGCAACCTGAGGAACCAGGAGCTCAAGGATGGTCTGAGAAAAATCCTCATTCATGCTTTTCAGAAGTAATAAACTCTCATACTCTTTATAGCTCTTATGATGTTTCTCACTAATGCCCACTCTGTGTTCTTTTTCTTCTTGCACAGCTAATGTATTTTTGTCTGTTTGTTTACAGGAAAACTTTTCTCTGTACAAGTTTCACCTCAGTATTTGCCTTTGTAGACTGAATTTCAGACTATATAAACCCAGAGCTCTACTACATGCGTGGTTTCACAAAATAAAGAACTCTGTATTGCCATTGTAATAAAAACAACATAAGAATTGTTCATTAAAATAAAAGGACTACCAGGAGTTCAATAAAATAACAGAAAATAGAACCGGATCTGAGAGGGCACAAGTCATGCACCCGTAGCCCACAAGAATGTCTTGATAAGATTAGTTTTAGCTCAGCTAGTTAACCATACTTAAGTATCCATTGTTCAATGTCTAAAAAGGATCTACTGATAAGACAGAGGTTCACAGGTCAAGATACGGCTGCAAGGAAGAGGAGTCTTCTTCATTCCAACGACCACCGGAGGGCAAAGTACGACCCCTATCAACAGGCAGTGCCAGCGCAGACACGATTGCAAAAGGGACACGTACACCAGAAACAAGGGGTATAAAACCCAAAGGACTGAGAGAGGAAAGTGCGCGCCGTTGGTGGAGCGCAAACTCCCGGCCGCTCAGCACTGCTTTTGCTTGTTACCGCTTCCTTAATAGATTCCACTGGTTGATGTACAATTGGCTCTGAGTCAGAGTGTGTGACAAACATTTATGACAAATTTGGTGCCGTGACTTGGATAAGGGCAACCCGGTGGGAGACCTCCACCAGGGAGGTGCCCCGCTTTTAGCGGCCTTGGTGCTGCGTCCACCCTCCTGGACCCTTACCGACGAACCCTAAATTGGTAACAAGCAAAGGAAAACCGGTAACCCCATAATCTTTGTGCACGAAGCCCCGGGCGAAGACGCAGGAAGGGTAAGTATATTTGGGGATCCGCTCGGTTGGGGTTGGGTATCCCAGGACACAGCAAATGAGACGCCCAATGTGGGTGAAGTGAGTGCGGACCCCTGAGTAGTGCGGTTCCCAAATCCCGCGAGGGACTGGGCCATAAAAAGAGGAAAACGTGTGTGTGAGTGTTTGTTGGTGTTCTGGAAGATGGGACAGAGGAAAAGCAAGCCCTCTGATCCCATGGGTAAGGGGACCCCAGTAAAGCTCCCCCAGATACCCCCTGACAGTCCGTTAGGGATGATGATTAAATATTGGAATGATTATCCTTCTAGGAAAGGGAAGGATAAGGTCAAAATGATACATTATTTTATGGAGGTGTGGGGAGGGAAACAGATCCGTGGAGATAATCTGTTTTGGCCAGTATTCGGAAGTTCCGAAGATTGGATTTGCCAGGCATTAAATATTTTTGTAAACTCTAAAGAACCTTTTTGCCTGGAAGAAAGTGAATATGCTGCTCTTTGGGTAGTCGGAGAAACTAGGACTAGATTGTTTGCCCTAAACACCTGGGGAGGGAAAAAGAAATCTAAACGATCTGAGGAGGTCCCAACTGCTCCCCCCCCGCCATACATATCTCCTCCTCTCCCAGTTCCCCCACCTCCCCAGGCACAAGTCCTAGAGTCAGATCATGAAGAAGAATCCGGGGAACGAAAATTGGGGAACTGCGAGTTAAGATCCGAAGATAACCGAAGGATCACTCGCAGCCAGTCTAGGAGGGATAGAGAAGGTCCAACCCTGTATCCATTAAGAGAAATGGGCCTGGGGATGATCCCTAAACCAAATGCTGGACAACAGGGGCAGCCTGCCCAAATACCGGGCATAGCCTATGTAAAAGTGTCCCTTAATTCTGGAGATGTTAGAGAATTCAAGAAGGAGATGGGACATTTGCTAGAAAACCTCCTTGGAATGGTGGAAAGGGTTGATAAATTTCTGAGTCCCAATATATATACATGGGATGAAATGCAGTCTATCATAGGAATTTTGTTCTTTTCTGAGGAAAGGAGAATGATCACTACAGCAGGAATGAGGGTGTGGGACAGGGACCACCAGGCAGGTCTCCAAGCTGATGTGAAGTGGCCATTGCAATGCCCCAACTGGGATAAGCAAAATCCACAGCACCGAGCCCATATGGCAGACTTAAGAACTATCCTAATCCAAGGAATCCGGGAATCTGTCTCTTGGGGACAAAATGTAAATAAAGTCTTCTGTGAAAACCAAAAGAAAGATGAGGACCCTACTGATGGATAGAGAGGCTCCGGAAGTAATTTCAACTATGTTCTGGGGTGGACCCCAATACTCCAGAAGGTCAAGTGTTATTAAAAACCCAATTTGTAGCAAAATCTTGGCCTGACATCAGGAAAAAGTTAGAGAAAATTGAGGATTGGCATGATCGTGGTTTAGACTAATTGTTGCGGGAAGCGCAGAAGGTGTATGTCCGGAGAGACGAAGAAGGACACAGGAAGCAGGCTAGAGTAATGATGGCAGTAGTACGTGAGGGGCAACGGGTAACAGCTAGTCGATTCTCCTCGAAGGGGGGCCCTCCTAGAACCAGAAATGTGCCTAGATAAAAGAAGGGTACCCAGGGGACTTGTTATTATTGTGGAAATAGAGGACATTTTTGGAGAGATTGTCGGAAAAGGATTGCAGATGAGAAAGAATTTAAGGAAGATTAGGGGGGTCAGGGGCTCTATTTGCTGGGGACTTGAGAAAGATCAGAGCCCCTGGTAAAGCTGAAAGTAGGTCCCCAGCAACAGGAAATTGAGTTTTTAATTGACACTGGAGCGGAAAGGTCCACAGTACAAAGCCTCCCTTTAGGATGTAAAATACCAAAAGAAAGAATCCAAGTTGTGGGGACAAAGGGAGAACCTTTTAGTGTACCTGTGATTAAAGATGTAGCTTTTGAAAGCAGCTCAAAATTGGGTTTAGGAACCCTCCTGTTGGTACCTGAAGCTGATTACAATCTTTTGGGAAGAGATCTTATGGTAGAATTAGGAATTGAAATTAGTATAGAAAATAAATGATTAACAGTAAAATTATGTCCATTGAGAGTAGAGGATGAACAGAAAATAAACCCAGAAGTTTGGTATACCCCCGACACTGTGAGTCGATTGGAGATAGAACCGTTTGAAGTGACATTGAAAGACCCTGACATTCCAGTAAAGATTAAGCAATATCCAATTTCAGATGAAGGGAGAATGGGGATAAAACCCGAAGTTGAAAGACTTCTAAGACAAGGATTGTTGGAACCCTGCATGTCCCCTTTTAATACACCCATTCTCCCTGTTAAGAAACCTGATGGGAAATACCGGTTAGTACATGATTTACGGGAAATTAATAAAAGAACCGTGGAACGATTTCCCGTAGTAACAAACCCTTACACCCTGTTGAGCCAATTAGGACCTGATAATCAATGGTATAGTGTAATAGATTTAAAAGATGCTTTTTGGGCGTGCCCCTTGAAAGAGAATTGTAGGGATTATTTTGCATTTGAGTGGGAAGACCCAGATACTCATAGAAAACAGCAGCTTCGCTGGACAGTTCTTCCTCAAGGATTTACCGAGTCCCCCAATTTGTTCGGCCAAGCACTTGAACAATTACTAAGTGATTATAAGT
Organism: Cinclus cinclus; assembly: GCF_963662255.1. Taxonomy (NCBI): domain Eukaryota; kingdom Metazoa; phylum Chordata; class Aves; order Passeriformes; family Cinclidae; genus Cinclus; species Cinclus cinclus. The sequence continues at coordinate 1,901,592 of NW_026912098.1, read as the reverse complement.
TAGGAGAAGGGGCCGTGTTGATTCAATATGTGGATGACTTGTTGATTGCTGGCAAAGAGGAATGGGTGGTAAGGCAAGAGAGCATAAAGCTGTTGAACTTCCTTAGTTTAAAAGGACTGAAGGTATCAAAATCTAAACTCCAATTTGTAGAAGAAGAAGTAAAATACCTGGGATACAGGCTGAAGCAAGGAATGAAAAAGATAGATCCGGATAGGATAAAAGGGATCTTATCTATGCCAAGGCCACAAACAAAACGAGAGGTGAGGCAATTACTGGGATTATTTGGATATTGTAGACAATGGATTGAGGGGTTTAGTGGGAAAGTAAAATTTTTATATGAAAAATTAACCAAGACTGGTTTACTTAAGTGGAATCAGTTAGATGAAGACAAATTACAAATTCTCAAGACAGAGTTGGTAAATGCACCTGTATTAAGCCTCCCGGATTTAAAGAGGCCTTTTTATTTCTTTGTAAACACAACGGAAGGAACAGCATATGGGGTGTTAGCCCAGGATTGGGCTGGTAGTAAAAAGCCTGTGGCCTACTTATCTAAATTACTAGATCCCGTATCAAGGGGTTGGCCAACGTGTTTGCAGTCAATAGTGGCTGCTGCTCTGTTAGTAGAAGAAGCTGTAAAAATCACTTTCGGGGGAGAGTTGCATGTTTTGTCCCCTCACAACATAAGGGGGGTCCTCCAACAGAAAGCAGACAAATGGATAACTGATGCTCGGCTTTTAAAATATGAAGGGATCCTTATATCTTCTCCCAAATTGAGCTTAGAGACTACCTCTCTCCAAAATCCCGCCCAATTTTTATATGGGGAACCGAGTGAAAACTTAAACCATGATTGTTTAAGGGTAATAGAAGAACAAACAAAAATCAGACCAGACCTAGAAGAGGAAGAATTAGAATATGGGGAAAAACTGTTTGTGGATGGGTCTTCCCGAGTAGTTGAAGGAAGGAGAAAATCTGGTTATGCAGTAATTAATGGAAAGACCCTAGAGGTAATAGAATCAGGACCACTAAATTCTGTGTGGTCAGCGCAGGCTTGTGAATTGTATGCTGTATGGCGAGCACTGAAATTATTGAGGGGAAAAGCAGGAACAATCTCAAAAACTCAAAATATGCTTATGGGGTGGTGCATACCTTTGGAAAAATTTGGGAAGAGAGAGGTTTAATTAATTCCCAGGGAAAAAGATTAATTCATGAAGATTTAGTAAGGAAGGTTTTACAGGCTCTAAGGTGGCCCACTGAAATAGCTGTGGTCCATGTAAAAGGGCACCAGACTGCAGTAAACAATCGAGTGAGGGGAAATAACCTAGCAGATCACAAAGCAAAGGCCGCAGCCCACACAGTATTAAAAGAAAAGGCTGCAGGAGTTAAGAGAAATTGCTCCTTTTGTGAAAAAGATTTAAACAAATTACCTTGTATGCTTTGCTGGGAAGATTCCAAAATAGATAAGATAGAATGTGTCTGTTTGAACCCCACTAAGACGCATTGTTATTATCATGGGCCAATTCAAATACTCACATTCACTGAGAGAGAACAACAGAAATTGAATGAAATGGGGGTAGTGAAGAAAGGAAATAAACGAGAATTGCCAGACGGTCGCGAAGTTCTTCCAAAACCGGTAGCCCGAAGAATTTTGTAAGCCATCCACTCCAAAACTCACTGGGGTACACAAGCCTTGATAGATCATTTTGCTATTAAATATGTCTGTATTGGGATGTATAACTTAGCCAAACAGGTCACACAACGATGTTTAACCTGTCAAAAGGTGAATAAGAAGCAGTGGAGACAACGGGAAGCTGGGGGAAGGGATTTAGCGTACAGACCTTTTTCACACATTCAAATTGACTTTACTGATTTGCCTAAGGTAGGGAGATACAAACATTTGTTAGTGATAATTGACCATTTAACCCATTTTGTAGAAGCTTTTCCTACCTCTAGAGCAACTACACAAGCAGTGGTGAAAATTTTGCTAGAAGATATCATCCCTCGATATGGGTTAATAGAGGTGATAGATTCGGACAGCGGGGGCACATTTTACATCTAAAATCGCTAAAGAAATTGTTTCAGCCCTGGGGACAAAATGGAAGTATCACACTCCTTGGCACCCACAGAGTTCGGGGAAAGTAGAAAGAATAAATAGAGAAGTAAAGAAACAACTAACCAAGCTGATGTATGAAACACAATTATCTTAGGTAAAATGTTTACCTTTAGCTTTGCTAAATATACGCACTCAACCCCGGACTGATGTAGGGATTTCCCCCTTTGAAATGCTTTACGGAATGCCGTATAGTATGGATGCCCCAGCGGATCATCCCGAGATAAGTAATCAACAAATTAATCATTACATAATACAGCTGACACAAGCTCGTGATAAACTCAGGAAAGCTGGATTATTGGTACAAAGACCTCCTCTTGACTTAACGATTCACAATATAAAAGTGGGTGATAAGGTTTTGGTTAAAACATGGAAAGAAAATACGTTAACTCCAACTTGGGAAGGTCCCTATGTTGTATTACTCACCACAGAAACTGCCATCAGAACCGCGGAAAAAGGCTGGACTCATGCAAGCAGGATAAAAAGACCTATACACCCCTCCTCCGAGGAACCCTGGAAAGTAACCAGCGCTCCAGGAGACCTTAGAGTCACCCTAAAACAGACTTAAATGAACACTGTGAAGGTAGTTCGGGTACAATGAGACAGCGAAATTAAGTGTAACTACTTGATAACTGGATATTTCAAGACATATTGCTCGAATAAGGATTGTGGTTGTTATCCATTTGTATGTTTTGTTTGTAAAATTTGCCAAGAACGGTGGTGGGTCCATTGTTAGAGAGGAAGTCCACCTAGCAGTGTTTGTAAGAATTGCTATCAACTAGAACGGGAGCTTACTAAAAAGATTTTATGTGAAGGGGAAGGGTATTCACAAGGGGGGGCAAGGTCAGAAAATTATTGCTTCCATCCTAATGAACCAGTTCCTTTCATAGCTAAAATCATTAAGGGAAATTGTAGAAAAGCAGTACCTGGGGTCTGGTGTTCTTCACCGCAAGTGACGGATAAGAACTGGGAATCCTACAAAAAGAGGCAACAAAAACGATGTGGCCCTCCTGAAGAATATCCTTGCTGCCGAGAAGATGGTTCCCCTCGCGGCTCGAAGCAACCGAGTCGGCGAGCGAGGCAGAGGGATAAGAAAAGATGGAGGAAAGAACCCACAGACTGGAACAATTCAGAAATGTTCCGAGAACTGCCTCAAGGATTTTAAATCCCAGAAATCACTCCTAGACCCAGAGGGGGGGTGCAAAAAAAATAAAAATTTCACATTAAAACACAAAGGAATTGAAAATAAAAATCCACCAGGACCACACCCTTCTTGGCAGGTTATGGGAATTTTAGCTGTAATATATATACAAATCAGCCAAGTAGATGCTTATGCGAACAAGCATCAACCTTTCAAATGGTCTTTGATACAAATAGAAGACTCGATAGTTATAAACTCAACAATTACAACTGCAGCCCCAAGCTTCCAAACACATTTGAGCTCAATTATTCGAGCAGGGACTGATAACACATACAAAAGACAAGTACAATCTAAGGCCTTTTCTATGTGCCCAAGCTCAAATCCAGGACAGGGTTATTGCAATTGGCCTGGACATTACTATTGTGCATATTGGGGATGCGAAACTATTGCCTCTGATTGGGAACCGGGGGCAGGCCAAGACAGATACCTTAGAGTCAGGTGAGGACCACCTGGATGTCAAATACCCAAACATGGATATGATGGCACAGTGCAAGGGAGAAATCAAAATACCTGTTGGATGATTTACCTTAAAATAACCAATCCACAGGATCCAGGGTGGAATATTGGGAAAATCTGGTGAATTCGATTTTGGGAACCTGGCACAGACCTAGGAAGATTAATACTAATAAAGAAAGAAATAGCCCCAAAAGACCTAGTGGGTGTCAGTCCTAACCCAGTGGTAAAAGAGACCCCAAAATTATATACCATCCAGAGGAATATGTATATCAAGCCCAAAATACCCCAGAACATCATTTTCAAAAAAGACAGCCCTTTACAGCCCTTACTGTGGCCACACTTATGTTGGTGGGCACTGCGGGAGCTGGTACAGGAATAGCTTCCCTAGTGAGACAAACAACAGAGTTTAATACATTAAGGATAGCAGTAGATGAAGATTTAGCTAGAATAGAAGAATCAAACACAGCCTTAGAAAAATCTGTTCAATCTTTATCTAAGGTAGTATTACAAAACTGAAGGGGGCTAGATCTAATCTTCCTTCAGCAAGGAGGATTGTGCGCGGCACTTAAAGAAGAATGTTGCATTTATGCAGATCATACCGGGCTTGTTAGAGATACAATGGCTAAACTGAGAGAAAGGCTAGAGCAAAGAAAGCGAGAAAGAGAAGCTCAACAGTCCTGGTATGAAACTTGGTTCAACAGTTCTCCCTGGCTTACTACTCTGCTATCTACAATTGCAGGTCCTTTGTTATTTTTGGTGATCGGATTAACTTTCGGACCTTGCATCTTTAATAAAGTCATAGAAATTGTAAAAGGGCGATTAGAAGCTGCTCACCTGATGTTAATTAAAGCTAAATACAAGTACATCTTAAATGATGAGGAGGTGGAAAAAGAGCTTGCATTGAGCTATCAGGAATTAAAAAGATTTAATGAACAAATTATGAAAGAAGAAAAGGAGGGATTGTAATAAAAACAACATAAAAATTGTTCATTAAAATAGAAGGACTACCAAGAGTTCAATAAAATAACAAAGAATAGAACCAGATCTGAGAGGGCACAAGTCATGCACCCGTAGTCCACAAGAATGTCTTGATTAGTTTGAGCTAAGTTAATTAACCATACTTAAGTATCCATTGTTCAACGTGTAAAAAGGATCTACTGATAAGGCAGAGGTTCTGCCGGGAAGAGGAGTCTTCTTCATTCCAACGACCACCGGAGGGCAAAGTACGACCCCTATCAACAGGCAGTGCCAGCACAGACATGATTGCAAAAGGGACACGTACACCAGAAACAAGGGGTATAAAACCCAAAGGACTGAGAGAGGAAAGTGCGCGCCGTTGGTGGAGCGCTAACTCCCGGCCGCCCAGCGCTGCTTTTGCTTGTTACCGCTTCCTTAATAGATTCCCCTTGTTGATGTTCAATTGGCTCTGAGTCAGTGTGTGTGACAAACACTTATAACACAGGGAATCCGCAGCCGCTTTTGGGGGCTTCTGAGTGGATGGTGAGGGGGCAGTTTGGGATCCTGGAGAGTGTGGGGGACGCTTATGGGACATGAGGGAAGGGGGGCAGATAGCGGAGTTCTGTGGAGCGCGGGGCATGATGGACGTTGTAGTCCCAGCTCCAATGGGGCTCTATCGGGCCGCGGTGCATGATGGGAGTTATAGGCCATAAGGAAAGATGGCGCCGTCACCAGGCCCCGCCCCCAGTCCCCGATCCCCGGCGCTGATTGGCTGTGGGCAGTGATGGGCGGGGGCGGGAGCAGCCCATTGAACCCCTCCAGTCCCTCCCAGTACAGCCCAGTTCATCCCTAGCACAGTTCAATACAACCCCAGCGCCTCCAGGCCCTCCCAATACACCTGAGTTCATTCCTACTCTCTCCCAGTTCTCCCCAGTGTCAGCCCCAGTACACCCCAGTGTCCTCCGTCATCCCCACGCTGTTCAGAGTGTCTCCAGTTTGTCCCCATATACCCCATTATCACTCAAAGTATTCAAACTTTGCTCCAGTATTGCCCAGTGTTAGTCCCAGTGTGTCCCGGTATGTCCCAGTGTGTCTCTGTAAGCCCCCAGTCCATCCCAGTCCACCCAGTTTCCCCCTCAGCATTCCCAGTGTTCCCCAGTATGTCCCAGTCCTCCCAAGGGTTTCCAAGGAATATTGAACTTCTCACAGTTGCCGTGGCACCCAAACCCAGCAGTGGGGTCAGTGCAGTGTCCATGGCCACAGCCCCTGGCAGTGCCCAGTGCAGGTTGGGATGATGATCCACCCTCACAGCTGGCCCAGGGCAGCTCTGCAGTGGCTTTGGTGGCACCTTGGGCTGGCACACACCTGAGGAGGGTCTGTTTGCAGTGGGGGAAATCAGAAGGTTGCTTCAAGAAAAAAGGAAAACCCCTTTGCCAGACCTCCTGAGGAGTGACCCTGGATCAGTATCGGTCACTGAATGCTGCAATCACCTCTGCTCTCTAGAGAACAGTAATAAAAAGGACACCATTTAAAATAGGAATGTGGTTACATTTCTTAGAAGTTCTTCTTGAAATATTTGTCCATAACTGAAGTTGAAACTTTGCTCATCAACTGCACCAGACCAGAGGGAAATCAAGGCAGAGCTGGGGTTTGTTAGGAAACCTCTCAAGAACTCCGAGTCAGAATCAAAGTCCAAAGTTACTTTTACTTTTAATGGTTCCCACAGAGGGACACAACTGAGAAAGTGTGCCCAGTTTGCAGTCAGAGCAGGAAATTGGAGGCAGAGATGACAGGAGGGGACAAAGAGAAGCCAAGTCTTGGTGGCCTGGGGCACAGCAGGGTCTGTGCCACCAAGGGCTGTGAGCAGACACCTTGTCCTGAGCCCCTGGGGCCTCCTGGCACAGCCCCAGCAAGGCTGGGCACTGTCAGCCCTTGTCCTGCCCTCAGCATCCCCCCACATGCCAGTGGCCTCAGGGATCTGCTGGGTCCAGTCCCTGAGGAGCCTTGGTCAGGAATGGCCCTGGGGGCTCCTTCATGCTCCCAGGGACTGCAGGTTTTTCCATGGACTTTGGGGTTTTGCTTTTGCCTTGGAGTCTCTGAGAACTTTGTGCAATCATGGCCTCCCATTCTCTGGTTTAATTAGTCTCTTGAGAGCCTTTGTCAGTAACAACACTCAGTGGGGCTCATGGGATCTTTAAGGTACTTCAATTTTTGAGGTGCTTTCCTTTGTCCTTTCATCTCTCAGTCTCTGAGATGTTTTTGGACATTCATATCCCCCAATTCTCTCCTCGAAGGAGTCAAAGAGAATCCTGTGCTAGGGATGGACCTCAGTGGAACCCATTAATGCTTTGAGACACTTTGGGTTTTTCTTCTGACTCTCACTCTTTGAAAGATAACTGCAGTCTCCTGTCAGGCCCTGAGGTTCACGGGCTCAGCACCAAATGCACCACGGGGCTCATTGGGATCAAAGAACTCCTGACAAACCACGGCTCTGCCTTGATTTCCCTCTGGTCTGGTGCAGTTCATCAAGAAGGTTTTCAAATCCACTTAGGGAGAAATATTTCAAAGGTTTTCTAAGAAATATCCATTCCTATTTTGAATGAATGGTTTTTAATACTGGTCTGTTTAGAGCTGAGTTGACTGCAGCTCTCTGTGACTCCTGTTGATCCAGGGTCTCTCCTCAGGAGCTCTGGCCTGCTCAGAGGAGCTGTGACTTGAAGTCTGACCCAGTGTGGACAACCTTGCTCCATATTCCCCAACTCCATCCTGTCTGTCCTCCCTCATCTGCGACCTGCTTTGCCTGGAGAACTGGCTGCACTCAGACAGAGACAGGATTTTCCTTTCCTTTTTTTAGAAGAATCTAGAATTCCTAACTTTCAGCATTAAAAACAGGGTCACTCCTCAGGTGTGTGCCAGCCCAAGGTGCCACCAAGGAGGTTCCCCCTTCCCCAAGGCAGAAACCTGGAAAGAATGTTTGAGACCTTTGAACTCCTTGTTTCCCTGAGGCCTTGCAGTGTCACAAAGGCCCCTTGGTTGCATGAGGTTCAGTGGTGTCACTATGGTCTCTCTCCCTGGTTCCATGAAGTTCATTGGTGTCACCATGGTCTCTCTCCCTGGTTCCAGTAGGTTCATTGGTGTCACCATGGTCTCTCTCCTTGGCTCCAGGAGCCATCACAATGTCACAACGGCCCCCTGGTTCCATGAGGTTCCTGCAGCAGGACTTCCCCTGTGGCACAGCAGAGCTCATCTGTTCTGTCCATCAGCTGGGCCATCACTCAGGGCATCTTCCCCCTCTCGGCAATTGCTGAGATAACCCAGGCTGGACATCTGTCCTGTGCTGAGTTATCTCTGGTGCCAGGGAGGTGGAATTCCCAGCTGACCATGAACATCCTGCCTTGAGAGCAGAATGAAGGGAGATAAGCCTTGAATTTCTGAGTGACACACACTTCACTGTACAAACTATAAAATATACACAAAACTTTCACCATACAAAACTCTTCTGCATAGTCCCTGGAAACAGGTAGGGCTTCACTCCCAAGTCTGAATGATGAATCTTCCTGGTTCCTTTTCTGGAAGCTGAGTGAAAGGGCTCCATGTGCACTCCCTCATCAGTTCAGTGGTAAGTTACATTGACTCCTGATCTCTGCTATTTCTTCACTACCTGTAATACAGGTAACTTTACTGTGCACAGGGTTTGTATCTACCTGTACTTCTTTGGTTTTCTGTGCAGTAAGTAGTCCTTTTAAAGTCTCTTGTCTGTTAATCTTGAATCCATTCAAAATAAATAATTCATTTTATACTAGACCTAATTTGCCATTCTAAAGAACTTGTGAGCAAAACAATTTGAGGTTCAGGCAACCTGAAACAGAGCTACTGCCAGAAACCTGAGCATAAAGCAGGGCTTGTTTAAGCTTTCACTGAATTTGTAACATATGTCATTTAAAAACAATGTGCAACAAGATATTTTTTTCCTCTTCAGTATTTTCCTGTTTATAGATTGGTATCATCCATCTCCAGCTGACATTGACCCCCAGCACCTCCTCATGCACTCTGAGCAGATATGAACATCAAGACCCTTTATGGCTGACAATCAATCACACTCTGTCCCTACCCCCACCCCACCATTTCCCTCATCCAAGCCCTGGCACTCAGAGCAGCCCAGTGCAAATCTGAGCTTCCTCCAGTCCAGGCTGTGCCTGCAGCTTTCAGCTCCTTGGCACCAAGTCCCAGCTGCTTTCCTTGGAGAAGGAGCTGCCCCAGACACAGAGGGATGTTCATTTGTGGTCAGCAAACAGAAGCCAAGGCAGGCCCAGCTCCATGGCAAACACAAGTGCAGCCCAAGGAGTGCTGGGCAATGGAGCCACATGCAGGGGTGTCCCCAGGGCTCAGGACTGGGGCCAGGGCAGTTCAATGTGTTCCTTGCTGATGTGGACCAGGCCATGGAGGGCACCCTGAGTCAGTGTCCAGGGGAGCCCAAGCTGGCTGGGAGTGTGGCTGTGCTGCAGGGCAGCAAGCTCTGCACAGGGATCTGGCCAGGCTGGAGCCATGGGCCCAGGACAATTGGATGAGCTTCAGCAAGGCCAAGGGCCGGCTCCTGCCCTGGGCTCACAACCACCCCAAATCCCTGGCCGTGCCCTGCCCCTGATCCCCACAGCCTGTCCTGTTTCCTTCATCCCTGCATTGCCAGGGACTTTGTGGGACAAGGGAGCTCTGCTGTGCCTGTGGAGGGAGGTGCAAGAGGCACCAGTGCAGTGGGCACCACAGCTCATCAGGTTTGTGTCCTTTGGGGGTCAGGAACTGCTGAGACTCTGAGGCACAGAGGCAATGGGAAGGCCATAGAACCAACTGGTCTAGTGAAGAGACATCCTCAGACACGGCCATTTAAACAGGAGTGGTGGAAACACCCAAATGGAGAGGGACATGAAATAATAGCCAGTACAGTGGTAACACAGGTAGAGGGGAAGGGCAGGATTTCTTCTCCTGCCATCAGTACACATCCAGGAAATTTCTGTTCTCTCCTGGTGGGAAAACTTTGACGTTTCTTCAAGTACTCAAATACACCTCCTAATGACATGTGCTCACACACCTCGCAAGATGCAGGTCCCCAACATCCCCAGAGGGTTCCTGTCCCATAAACATCTGCTCTGGCCCATTCCAAAATTTGGATTATCTTGGAGAATATTTTGTCGAATCTGCAGTAACTGGGTCAGACCAAGTGGTTCAAGGCCGGATTTGGTCTGAAACTGGAAATCCCAGAAGACCGAGACAGAGCATCATTTCAGAACCTGTCTGAGCCCATGGGAACAAGAGTTTTCCACATGTCCTGTCTGATCTCCCCTCTTTCCCCCTTTCCACCCATTGTCTTTTGTCTCCCCCCAGAGCCCCCCGGTGAAGATCCTGGCTCTGTGTTCTCCATCAGCTCCTGGCTGGCACTGCCAGGCTGGGATGAGGAGCCCCTCAGCCTTCCCTGCTCCGGGCTGGACAAGCCCAGCTCCCTCAGCCTCTGCTCACAGCCAAAGGGCTCCAGCCCCACCTTGGAGGCCCTTCCCTCTCCCTGCTCCAGCTGCCAGACATCTTTCCTGCCCTGGGCAACCCAAACCAGGCCCCAGTGCCCTGGATAATCCACGTCCTTGATGTCCTGGTCCCACAGCCCTGGGTGCTCCTGCCCTGCCTCGCTGCCAGGGCACACGGCTGCCTCCTGCCCAGCTCCTGCCCACCAGGAGTTTTCTGACAGGGCCTGGTGGATACAGGGAGGGCTGTGGATGTTGTCTACTTGAACTTTAGCCTTTGACACCCTATCCCACAGCATTCCCTGGAAAAGCTGAAGCCTGTGGCTTGGAGCAGTTCACCCCTCCCTGGGCTAAGAACTGGATGGACATCGGGGCCCAGAGAGTGGTGGGGAATGGTGCCACATGCAGCGTGTGTGCAGTGGTGTCCTGCAGGGATCAGTGTGGGCCCAGTCCTGTTTAACATCTTTATTGATGATGTGGAGAAGGGAGCACAGTGCACCATCAGCAAATGTGCAGATGGCACCAAGCTGGGTGTGAGTGTGGATGTGCTGGAGGGTAGGAGAGCTCTGCAGAGGGACCTGGACAGGCTGGATCCAGGGCCCAAATCCAACAGGGTGAGGTTTAACAAGACCAAGAGCTGGGTCCTGCACCTTGACCACAACAACCCCTGCAGTGCTCCAGGCTGGGGACAGAGTGGCTGGAGAGGGGCCAGGCAGAAAGGGACCTGGGGGCAGTGATGGACAGCAGGGTGGACATGAGCCAGCAGTGTGCCCAGGTGGGCAATGGCACCTGGCCTGTGTTATAAGTGAGTTAGAGGAATTGATAGAATTAAATTTGATTAGATTTAGTATAATTTATTTAATAAGTGGTAGTAAGTAAAAGAGTGTTGGGTGATTGGGGAATTTTTGTTTTATTAATGGTTCATGATTTTTTATTTGATAGTTTTGATTTATATATTTTTTAATTTTTTGTGTCATGTATCTTTTTTCTTGTGTTTTGTGTATATGTGGTGTGTTGTTAGGGTTTTTTTTTGTTTTCTAGTCGTTGTGAAGATGAAGGCTTTTTATTATTTTGGTGTTTTGATGAATTTTTATATATTTCTTATATAATTTTTAGGATTTTTAATTTTTTTTTATTATATTGGATGATTGTAGTTAGATTTCATGTTTGTAGTTAGGTTTTATATTTGTAGTTAAATTTTGGGAAATGTACATTTTGGGTTTTTTTGTTGTTGTGAATTAGGTTTGGTGAATAAATATTGATTGCATTTTGTTTTATTATTTTTGATTTTGTTTATTGAACTGTTGTAATTTTTGATGCTTTAGAATTCGAGTTTTAGTTAAGATTGGGGGGTTTTTTTTGGTTTATATCTAGTTTGGATGAGTATTAAATGGGTAGTTTTTAGGTGGATTTTTATAATAGTAATTATTTTGTTAAGAATATAAGGTTTAAATGATAATTTAAAATTAGTAATATTATTAGTTTGGTAAGAGATGATAAGAGGGTGGGGTATGGTTATGGGGAATGGTTAAACTATGATTTATATTAATTTTGTTGGGGGGTTTTTTGTGCTTTTTTTAAAAATTTTTTTGTAGTTTTGTTATGGTATTTTGTGTAATTTTAGTATGACTTGTATATATATAGTATTTTTTTTAAGAGTAGTGTAAAGTTTTTTTTTTTGTTGTAAAAATATTAATGGATGAGGAATGGTGTGGCCATCAGGAGCCGAGCTGCTGTGCCACCCCTGACCTGCCCCCACCTCTGCACACAGATATTGCTGCTGCAGCTCTAGAGAAGGGAGCAGAAGGAAGCTTCAAAGAAATGAGATCCCCAATAAAAAAAAAAAAATTGGGAGATCCTTTAGTTCATTTAAAGCTACAGAGAACAGAGCCCCTCATGGACAGAGTCCGGGGCCACAGAAAAGGTGGAGAGACAAAAAAATATCACAAATATAGACGTGATTTTGTGCACAAATTATTAGACTAAAACAAAAGTAAAAACTTTTGGCAAGAAAGAAAAAAAAAAAAGAATTCTCAAAAATGACTCATATTACAACTGACTAGGAGAAATTGGCAACTCACAGAAATTGGCAAAGTTCACAGTTTCTGAAACCTTCCAGTCATCAGTGTCCACAGTGCAGCCTTGAGGTCCTGGTTCCTCAGGCTGTAGATGAGGGGGTTCAGGACTGGAGGCACCACTGAGTACAGAACTGACAGGGACAGATCCAGGGATGGGGAGGAGATGGAGGGGGGCTTCAGGTAGGCAAAAAAGGCAGTGCTGAGGAACAGGGAGACCACGGCCAGGTGAGGGAGGCAGGTGGAAAAGGCTTTGTGCCTTCCCTGCTCAGAGGGGATCCTCAGCACAGCCCTGAAGATCTGCACATAGGAGAAAACAATGAACACAAAACAGCCAAATACCAAACAGACACTAACAGCAATGAGCCCAAGTTCCCTGAGGTAGGAGTGTGAGCAGGAGAGTTAAAGGATCTGGGGGATTTCACAGAAGAACTGGCCCAGGCCATTGCCCTGGCACAGGGGCAGGGAAAATGTATTGGCTGTGTGCAGCAGAGCATTGAGAAAGGCACTGGCCCAGGCAGCTGCTGCCATGTGGGCACAAGCTCTGCTGCCCAGGAGGGTCCCGTAGTGCAGGGGTTTGCAGATGGACACGTAGCGGTCGTAGCACATGATGGTCAGGAGGGAAAACTCTGCAGAGATGAAGAACAAAAAGAAAAACACCTGAGCAGCACATGCAGAGTAGGAGATGTTGTTGGTGTGCCAGAGGGAATTGTGCATGGCTTTGGGGACAGTGGTGCAGATGGAGCCCAGGTCAGTGAGGGCCAGGTTGAGCAGGAAGAAGAACATGGGGGTGTGCAGGTGGTGGCCGCAGGCTACGGCGCTGATGATGAGGCCGTTGGCCAGGAGGGCAGCCAGGGAGATGCCCAGGAAGAGGCAGAAGTGCAGGAGCTGCAGCTGCCTCGTGTCTGCCAATGCCAGCAGGAGGAAGTGCCTGATGGAGCTGCTGTTGGACATTTCTGCACTCTGGGCATGTGGACCTGTAAAATAAAAAGAAATCATGGAATAGTTCAAATTTGGGAGGACTTGAAATATCCCAGCCCAGCTTGGTGTCACTTTCCCCCCACTGCCTGCCCAGGGCTCTGCTGCCTGGAGCTCTCCCTGCCAGCTGCTGCTTCCCTGTGCCCAGGGCTGGGCCCTGCCAGTGCTGCCAGAGCCCAGCCCAGCCCTGGGGGCTCAGCTCTGCCCTGCAGACCCCTCCCAGCACAGGGCACTGCCAGGGCCAGCTCTGCCTCTGCAGGCTCTGATGGCAATGTCAGAGCAACCCTGAGGAGGTTGGAAAAGCGACACTGATGCTGCCTGTAAGGGGCCCTGTGATGATTTCTTTCTTTGCCTGGTTTATTCAGACCTGAGAGAAATTGTTCTTATTGTTCTCAACCTGAATAGAGATATGAATATCAATGTTCAATTTTTTATCTAGGCGACCATGAGCAGTAGATTATAAAATCAGGATTTTCCCTTTTATGCAGCCCCTGACTTGCTGTGCTCCCTTTATAATCTATTTGGAAATGTTCTGTAGATAAATGTCATGCTGGGATCAGTCCTGATCAATGAACCATCCTCACCACACAAGGAGAACACTTCCAAGTCTCACCAGCTGTCTCCCTCCACCCAGACCTTGTCCCCCAGTGCTGGCAGCAGCTCCCAGGGCTGGCTGAGAGCTGTCCCTGGCAGGCAGCAGAGTCCCTGCCCAGCACAGCACCCTGGGCTGCAGGACCCTGCTCTGCAGGACAGCCCTGGGCACCCCTGGCTGCTCTACAGGAGAGAGAATCAGAGAATGTACTCACAGAGTCTGTGGGCATTGGGATGTTCCAGCTTTAGGAGATCACTGCAGGAGCTGCAGCTGCATTGTCCTGCAGCCAGAGGCTTCCTGTGTCCAGGGCTGGGAGTGATTCTGCCCCAGGCACTTGTGAGCATCTTCCCAGCCCTGACTGATTGAAGATCTCTGTGCTGTGCCTGGGATGGCTGCAGGCAGTGCCCTCAGCCCTGCTGGGCTGGGAGAAGAGCTGCAAATCAGCAGAAAGGTCTTTTTGAAGCTTTTCATGGTTGCCAAGAGCTGCCTCTGTGTCCTTGGAGCCCAGCCCAGCTCTCTAGCAGAGACACAGCACAAGGACTTTAATGACGCTCTTGAGGCTTGGATGCTGTTTACATCAGACACGGTCCCCCATATTGTGCTTAAAATCTTCACAAAAACTCAAAGTCATATTCAAACTGCAAAGTTTCTTCAAGTTTTAATAGATTCCAGTAAGGAACACAACTGAGTAAGTGTCCCAGGTTCCAGGTACAGCAGAACACTGGTGGCAGTGATGACAGGTGGGGACAAACAAGGGAAAGGTGTCCCTGATGCTGAGCAAACCTGGATGTGTCTCAGCAATGCCAAGGGCCAAGGGCTGAGCCCCAGCCCCTGGCAAGGCAGATCCTGTCCCTCCCTCCTTGCTCAGGGCTCTTCCCGTGGCACTGGGCTCTGGGGATGTGCAATGCCAAGGGCAGCACCATGGGGCGGCCCCTGCCAGGCTGCTGAGCAGGGACAAGGAGGCAATGAGGCCCCAGCACAGCAAGGCTCACTTGTCCCCTGCTGGCCAAGGGCCCAGGGCCAGCAGCCATGGCCAAAGTGCTGCAGCACTTGGCTCTGGCAGGGCCTTTCAGCTGTGCCCATCCCTGTGCCCTCTGCAGCCCAGGCTGTCCTATGGTGTCCATGCCCTGCCCCTCTGTCCCTGCAGGCTGTCCTCATCCCCCGGCTGCCCCACCTGGCTGGCCCCTTCCTTTGCTGACAGCTCTGCGTCCTGCCTGCCTCTGCCTGCACACACAAAGCCTTGGGCTGCTCCAGACTCCTTCTGGATGCCAGGTTTCACTACAGCCCTGCCCTGCCAGTGAAATTTCTTTAACCTTGGGTCCAGTCTGGAGCATCCCATCTGCTCTTGGCATCAATTCTTTCTTTTTTTCTCAGGCTGTTTTCAACTATGTCCAAAGGATCCTCTATCTATGAAACCTCCCTTCAATCCCTCCCTGGGCTCTCTTCTGTCCCCAATCTCCACTCCACTGAACACAGAGCTCCTTTGTCCTTATACATTGGCTTCCTCCAAACCCAAACTTCTGAGATTCACAGAATTCACAGAATTCAGCGATTTCACAGATTGACTAGTTTGGAAGAGACCTTCAAGAACATCAAGTCCAACCCATGCCCTAACACCTCAACTTAACTATGGCCCAAATTGCCACATCCAGTCTTTGTTTTAACACATCCATGGATGGTGACTCCACCACCTCACTGGGCAGATCATTCCAGTACTTTTATCACTCTTTCCATGAAAAACTTTTTTCCTAATATCCAACCCAATTGTTCCCTTTAAACGATTTGAGACTGTGTCCTCTCATTCTGTTTAGTGCTGCCTACTGATCTCTGGACCATCTCCAAGGTGTTGGCAAATGAAAACATTCTGCTCATAGTCTGAGGAAATCACCAGACAACAAGGCAGTCAGACCAGTCTGTCCTGGCTACTTTTGTCTGGGCCCAGTTCTTGGACAAATGCAATTTTGGAGGTGGAATCCCAGATTTGGGCATTGGCAGCTTGGTAAGGAGGGCAGTTCTTTCCCACTGGAAGGAAAGCACTGAGTCCCAGTGTGTGGTGGTAGATGAGAGGCAGCCCTCAGGAGGCCAAGGCCAGCCAGAGTTATCTGTCCTGGCAGATTTTGGCTGGGAGTAGCCCTTGTATATGGAGAACTTTTTACAATGAGGTCCAATTCCAGCCTTGCGCACCTGCAAAGGTAGATGGCTCTTTTGCTTAGAAAGGAAAGCCCAGAACCCCAGTGTTCCAGGGGCTGATGAGAGGCAGCTCTCAACATGCCAGGATCAGCCAGACCTGTCAGTTGGCCCCCAGGAGGCCAAGGCCAGCCAGAGATCTTCCATGTCCCCTTGGTTCCATGGGACCCCACAGTGTCACAATGGTCTCCATGATTCCATGGGGCCCTGCAATGCCACAATGTTCTCCATGGATCCACGGTGCCCTGCAGGATCACAGTGCCCCTTTGGCTGCACGAGGCCCTGTAATGCAACAATGGCCTCTTGGTTCCACACAGCCCTGCTGCTTCACACCGGCCCCTTGGCACCATGCAGCCCAGCAGTGCCACAGTGATGAACTTGGTGCCACGGGGTCCCAAAGGTGTCACCACCATCTCCATAGGAAGGAAACAGCTGACGCCCCGTGTTGCAGGGGCAGATGTGGGGCAGTCACCAGAGGCCAAGGACAGCCAGACCTGTTGCTATTTGCAGATTCTGTCTGGGAGTAATCCCCAGATATACGGAATTTTAGAGGTGGAATACCAATTTCAGACATGGAAATCTGGAGGAAAAGGACAGTTCTTTTCTGTAGGAAGGAAAGCACAGAACACCAGTGTTTCAGGAGCAGATGAAAGGCGGCCACCAGAGACCAAGGGCAGCCAGAGCTCTCTGTTGTGGCAGCTTTCACTTGGGTGCAATCCTTGAATGTACGGAGTTTTGGAGCTGGAATCCCAATTTTGGCCATGGGCGTGTGGTCGAGATGGATGTTTTCTTCCATAGGAAAGAAAAGTGCAAAGCCCAGGTGCTTTGGAAGAAGATGAGAGGTGGCCACCCTTAGGCCAAGCCAGCCAGACCTGTCTCTCCTGGCACCTTTCATCTGGGGGAAATCCTTGGACACAGGGATTTTTGGAGATTGAATCTAAATTTTGGTTGTGCCTGAATGGAAGAAGAGTTCTTTTCCTTAGGAAAGAAAAAATGGAGGCAAAGTGTTTCAAAAGGCAGATGAGAGCCAGCCCTCAGGAAGCCAAGGCCAGCCAGGCTTGTCAGTCATGGCAGCTTTTGTCTGGGAGCTGTTCTTGGAGATAGGGAATTCGGGAGGTAGATTCCCAAATTTTGGCCATGGGTGCCTGGAGGTGAAAGTTGCTTTTTTCCTGTAGGAAAGGAAGACACATGTAGCTACAAGGTCTTTTAGAGCTAAAGAGTCCAATAGAGAATTAACACCTGTATCATTGATGCTTTTAACCCAATATCTAAATTCCCATGTCCCTTAGGGTGACACTGAATGATCAACCAGAAACTGCTACCTGAAACCCATGAAGAAGGAGGAGGAAGAAGAAAGATGAAAACTGAAAGAGACAACACCAAAAATCCTCCATTTTGTCTCATACCTATTGCTGTATTATAAACCCCTCCAATTTAAAACCCATCACCATGGGAAAGCACACACTTCTATTTCACTACACACTCGTGATTTGAACTTCATCACTCCTATCTAGAAGCCGTCTCCAAGGAAGGCCTCAGGTCAAAAGCAGTGCTCTCCAGTGGGTCAGTGCCTGCCAGCACAGAAACCTCAAAAACCCCAGGTTTCTGGGATCCAACAGTGCCTCTCTTTTTATTCTCTACAAACCAGGACTACACCATTCACCTAACACATGTTCATTTCCTAACGCTGCGTGTCCCAGCTTTGTATTAAAATTAGCTCCACACCTCTGTGGGACTGAGCACTGCTCCTTGTTGGTCACTCTGGTGGTTTTCTGGGGGTCCTTGGGATGAAGTAAACAGTCTTCCTCTCCATTGAACTTTTCACCTTGTCTGCTTGTGCATGCTCTTTTTAGTCCTTTGATCATCTTCTGGACTTTGATAACAGTTTTCCTGCTTCAGGGCTCTGAAAAACCCCTTTATGCTGTGGTCCTTGCATCCTGTTTGTGCATTCTAGCTCTTTATCTCATCTTGTAACTTTGCTCTCCTCCTCTTCTTGTAAGCACAGTAAATGTTTAGGAATTCCATATGCTTTTGTCAGCCCCTTTTTACTCAAAGCATTTCTTGATGCTCGATTCTTAAATCTCAATTTCTCTGTCTCAGTCCCCTCTTTTCTAGAAAATTAGTAAATTCCTTTAGTTAATCATGTTGATACCTTTTCCTTTTTCCAGTTTACCTCCACAGCTCGCTCTTCTCGGCGTGTGTCCCTCATTGCATCTCCATGTATTGCCCCTAAGGAAGTCAGTGCTGCTCTCCACTTTAACATCCTCCAATTCCAAACAAGTATTGCAATAGACAGCACCAGACTCACACCTGCTAATGTCAGTATGACAATGAGAGGGTGGTGAAGTGTGTTCAAAATCCCAGCTGTAGTTGGTGACCATCCAAAGAGTGCATTGCACTGTGATGATTTGTGTCCTGGTTTACTCTTTGTAACACTTTGCTTATCTCTTTTATATCATTCTAGACTGTAACTAAAATCCTCTGCCTATTTTCTGAATCTCTTTCAGGATTTATGTCGAGTTCTGGCATTTCATTACTAATGAAATGAACCTTCCTAATGCAATGTTCATTCCAATGGGTCTAGGTGATAATTTATGATATATTGTGTAGTTAGATCTCATCAGCTGGTGGGATGTGACTGGTGCCAAGTATCAAAAGGCATACCTGACATTCCTGATAAAATTTCAAATATAAATATTAGAATGGTTCTTAGTAGGTAAGATTCCATTGTTATCATCAATTTCTACAGAAGCACAAGCGGTTTTTAAACATGCACAGCCTAGACCAATATATACAAGTACAGTCTTTTGACTAGATTTCTGCAAGTTAAATTACTGAATATTCTCAACTGCAATGTACTCATTTTGCTTGAGTAAGTTTAAGTTTCAGTTCATTGTCACCTGGTATGACTTTCCAAGGGGCTTCTGTAGCCTTTTTCACTAGGGAATGGTGAATCCAGGCACTCTGTTCCTTGATCTTTACTGCAGGGAAGGCAGTAAGGAGCACCTGGAATGGACCCTCCCACTGTGGCTCCAGAGTTTTCTCTGTAAGAGAATTAACATACACATCATCTCCAGGCTGTGTGTCCTGCACTGCTCCGTCTGTCCCTCTGCTCTGAGTTCCAGCCACATGTTTCTCCATTTCTCTGAGTTTCTTACTTAAGGCTACCATACAGACAATCATCCTTTCTTCCCCCACTTCAGTGGACAATCCCTTTTGCACTCCATATGGTCTCCCATAAAGCATTTCAAAGGAACTTAGTTTTTCTTTGGCTCCTGGCTTGGTTCAGATCCCCATCAATGCCAGTGGGAGAGACTGAGGCCAGGGTAAATTAGCTTCTTGTCCCAGCCTCACAATTTGCTGCTTAATTTAATGATTCATTTTCTCTACTTGGCCACTTGACTGGGGACCATATGGGGTATGGACCTCCCAGTCTATGCCCAGGTGACGACTGATTAGGTGCACTATTTTTGAAATCAAATGTGGCCCTCTATCTGAAGATACTGTGGCTGGAACTCTGAAGTGTGCTCTTATCTCTTGTAACAATACCCTGGTTACCTCCCAGGCTTTGGCAGTTCTGGTGGGTAAAGCCTCTGGCCACCCTGAAAAGGAATCCGTAAACACCAGCAAATATCCCTACCCACCTTTTCTGTGGAATTCTGAAAAGTCAATTTGCCACTGTTGTCCAGGCCCATGGCTGTGGACACCCTGAGAGGCATTCCCACTTAGGGGGACACCAAAAGCTTTTGTCACAGCAAATTCCAATGTAACCCTGTTCTGTTCCCTTGTTCTCCCCGTGTCCCTTCCCTGTCCCTCAGTCTTTCAGTCACTCCCACCCTGTTTCCCCGTTGGCTCCCATGCCCTAACCCCACCTTTGTGCCCCCCTCCCCATGTCCCCTGCTAATTGGTCTCTGATGATTCCCCCCACCCCGAATACCCATGGACTTGAACCTGGACCCTCACCACAAGCTTTGCCTCTGCCTTTGCCTCTGACCCTGGACTATCCACGTGTGTGGCTGAAATAAACATCTCTGTGGAACCCATACAAAGGCCCTTCCTGCTTTTTCACCTGCAGTCATCGTAACAGCTCTCCAGGACACTCCAACACATGGCTTTTTCCAATTTGGCCAAGTTCTGGTTTGGGTGTATTCCTGGGTTAGGTCTGGAGGCAAATGCCACACTGCCAGGTTACCTGAATGACAGTGGAGTATAAATTTCTGGGAGTACTTTTTTCAATCAGATAGTTATACAGGGCATCTACTCCCCAGTGAGTTTTCTGGTGTTCCTCCCTTAATAATGACCAGAACAGATGAGAAGGGATGACCATTGTCCCTTCTGCAATAACAGTGCATCCCTCTTGGTTACATGTTCCTCCTTGATCCCTAATTAGTTTTCTATGCTTTCTGATAGATACTGGCTTACCTTCAAGGGAGACCTGTCCATCTGGAATTAAAACTCCCTCAATGCTCATCTCACTTTTGCTGCTTCTTTTGCCTCTCTGTCCAGCAGCTCATTTCCTTCCTCCAGTTCTGAGCTCACCTTCTGGTGTGCCTTAATGTACATCATTGCTACCTGCTCAGGTAGCTGAACTGCTTCCAGTAGCAGAAAGAATTTCCTGCACATGTTAGATGTTTTTCCCTCGTGAATTCAACAGTCCCCTTTCTTTCCAGATGGCTCCATGTGCATGTACAACTCCAAATGCATACTCTGTGTCTGTATAAATGTTTGTTTTCTTTCCATTCATGATCTCCTGGGTGCGTGTTGGAATGATTATCTCAGCTTTTTGTGCAGAGGTATCTATTGGCAAGGGTCCACATTCTGTTACCTCTTTACAGGTGGTAAGTGCATACCCAGCAGCTGCTCCCATCAGTGAACCAGGTTTCTGCATCATCCCAAGGGGTGTCCTTCAGATCTGGGCAGCTGGAGGAGGAGGCTTCAATAGTCTCCAGGCAGTCGTGGTGTACTGGCTCCCCTTGATTTCCACTAAGGAAAGAAGCTGGGTTGGTAATGTTAGTCACAATTATCTCTGCATCATCTTGTTCTACCATGGTGGCTTGGTGTTTCAGGAACCTTTGTGGGGAGAGCCAGTGCCTGCCCTTTACTTCCAGCACTGCAGACACTGTGTGAGACACCAATGCAGTCATTTTCTGGCACAAGGTGAGTTTGCATGCCTCTTGAATATTCAGCACCACTGCTGCAATGGCTCTGAGCCTTCCCAGCCATCCCTTGGCTGCTGTGTGTAGTTGCTTGGAGAAGTGAGCAGCTGCTCTCCAGTACAGACCCAGGTCCTGGGCCAGTATCCCCAGGGCAATTCCCTGCTTCTCATGGAGAGACAAAAACAATGGTTTACTCACATCTGGGAATCCGAGAGCTGGAGCTGACATGAGAGCATTCTTCAGCTGGTGAAAGGCCAGGGTGGCCTCTTTTGTGCACTGGAGTTCTCTGTCCCCATTTGTAATGAGCACATACAGAGCTTTCACAAGTACGCCGTAGTCATAAATCCATAATCAGCACCACCCTGTCATTCCTAACAATGTCCACAGTTCCTTTACTGTCTGAGGTTTCAGGGTTTGGCAGATTGCTCCCTTGTGATCTTGCCCTACAGTCCGTTGTCCCACACTAATTTCATAACCCAGGTAAATTACCTTTTGCTTCCCTACCTGGGCCTTTTTCTTTGACACCCTGTATCCCTGAAGTCCTAGAAAGTTTAGGAGGCTCACCATCCAGGTTACCCATGCCTCTTTCATTTGGGTGGCCATGAAGAGATCATCCATTTATTGCAGTGGCTTCCTTTTTTCTGGGGGAGACTCCCAGGATTCCAGATCTTTGACAAGTTGTTTCCCAAACCAGGTAGGAGATTTTTCAAATCCCTGAGGCAATACTGTCCATGTTATCTGGGATTTGTGCCCATTTTTAGGGTTTTTACATTCAAATGTAAAAATATTCTGTCTGTCCTCATGGAGAGGGCGTCAAAAGAAGGCATGTCAAGTCTAAAATGGTAAAACAAGTTAGCTCTGGTGTTAAGCACATTAGAAAAAGCCTGTGGGTTTGCTACCACAGGATAGAGATCTTCAGTTATTTTGTTCACAGCTCTTAGATCATGTACTGCCTAATATGACCCATCAGGTTTTCATCTGGTAAGACAAGAACTCAGAGGGACATTCTTTTGTAACAACCCTAATTGCAAAAATTTTCAACTATCGGGGTAATTCCTTACCTGTCCTCCCTTTTCAAGGGGTACTCCTTAATTCTTGCTGGTTGTTTTCCTTCATTAAGTTAAATTACTATAGGAGTTGCATTTTTCACCCTCCCTGCTTGATTAGAAGCCCATACATCAGGGAACACTTGATTTATTATTTCTTCACTAATTTCTCCCTCCATTTGAATGGCTACTAACATTAAACTTATTGCCTCTATGTGCTGTTCATCATCTACCTCCTGAATAACCTCCTCATTTTTAAATTTATTCGTTACTTGTAATTGTTCTAACAAGTCTCTCCCGAAAAGGGGTCTCAAGATACTGGGCAGATATAGAAATTTATGAATGCCCCATTGCTTTCCTAGCCTATATTTCAATGGTTTGAAAAAATATGCTTTTTCAGGTTGGCCAGTTGCTCCTATTACTGTAACATAATCGTTTCCCATAGGTTCCAGAGTCTTATTCAGAGCCAAATATTTTGCCTCTGTGTCAACCAGAAATTCTACTTCTTTCCCTTTTTCCCCCAGCTTCAATTTTATAACCAGTGGATCTCCTGGGTTTAGATCTACTGGTCCTCCTCAGTCTTCTTTCACATGTGCAATCACTTTTCCCTTTTCCTGGTTCTCCCTTTTCCTGAAAGCCACACCATCTTCATTCTGGGCATTGATATTCCCAGTGACCATATTTCTTACAAATCACACACTGGTCCCAGCCCAGCCAGGACAGGCCTTGTCTAGGTGGTCCCTGTCTGTGTCTTCCTCTCTCCCTCTCACTTAGAGCAGCTACAAACTTGCTCATTGCTTCTTTATATCCTTCTTCCCACTTTCTAAAGACTCTCCACACCTCATGCACAGAGTCTCTAAGTTCCTCCCATCTCCTGCCCCAAAGCTTTTGAAGTTTATGTCTTATGTCACCTGTAGACTGCGCCAGGAATAAATTGACCAGCTGCTGTATCCCTATGTCAGACCCAGGTTCCAGTGATGTGTGGCAGCACATTGCATCCCTTAATCGATCGAGGGATTCCAGTGGTGACTCAGAGGGTCCCTGCTGGATTGCATATAAAGCTGAACAATTTATAGTTTTGGGAATGGTCCTTTCCATTCTCTTTGCAATCCACTCCTGATAGCTTTCCAACTTTGTCAGTTCTGCTCATCTGTTTGGGTCCCACTGTGGATTTTGGAGGGAGAAATAATTTTTTCACATCTAATTGTTGGGTTTTATAATAATCTTTTGCCAGATCCCCTGCCATTTTTATCATTGATTATTTCTCTGTCTCAGTCAGTGCATCCAATAATGACTGCATATTGCTGCAATCTGGATTATGATGTTTTATTATATATCACAGATGTTTAGCTGTGTTAACTGGATTGCTGAAGTAAGTTTTATCAACCTTTTCCCGTGCCTCCAGGTCAATTGTGGAGACAGGAACTTGAACCAATACCATTCCTCCCTCTGGTCCCACTATCAGAGGTGCCTGTCATTTGTGTGTTTGTTTTCCAGTCTGGTGTGTGTTCAGAGGGGGGACTGCATCCTCTGAGCCTGCATCCTCATCCTCATTCCTTTCCTATCTCATGTGGGGAGGTTTGAGCAAATCATCAGCCAGATCTTGTTCCTGGGCCACAGTCTGGTAAACCTCATCCAATTCTGTACATCTTTGCCCTGGACTGCAGGCTGAACAGCACTGTTTGAGCTTTCCTCTCTTAGTCTTATTCTCCTTCTCTAGGGCCAATACCAGAGGCTCAGATGGAGCCCTGAGCCCACACATCCCTCTGCTATTTGGGGTGACTTTGAAGGGAGAACACATATCAGCACATGACACCTCTGTCCACTTCCCTTCCCTCCTAAAAAATAGCATGAGCTGCAATAATGTGTTATAATCCAAAATTCCATTCCACTTCACCAACATTAAGCGAGGAGAAACACTCTATAACCCACAAAATAAGTTATAAGAGTAGGTATGTATTTATTGAGCACTGAGGTACATGAGGGATAGCTCCTCCAAAAACATGCACACCTTCAGTGACCTTCGCCTCTCTTTTTATTGTCTACAAACTGGGATTGCACAATACACCTAATACATATTCATTTCCTAACCCCACTTGTCCCTGCTTAGTATTAAAATTAGCTCCGCACCTCTTTATGACTGCACACTGCTCTTTGCTGGTTGCTCTGGTGGTCATCTCAGGGTCTTTGGGATGAAGTAAATAGTCTCCCTCTCAGTTGAACTTTTTTCCTTGGCTCTATGTGCATGCTCTTTTTAGTCCTTTGGTCATCTTCCAAATTTGGATACCAGTTTTCCTTGTTCAGAGGTCTGAAGAATCCCCCTCATCCTGTGGTGCCTTTGTCCTTCCATCCTGTTTGGTTTTTTTATCTCATTTTGTAACCTTGCTGTTCTCCTGTTCTTGTAAGCACAATAAATGTTAAAGCATTCCGTACAGTTTTGCCAGCCCCTTTTAGACAAACCATTTCTTGATACTTGATTCTTAATTTCGCTGTCTCACTATGGCATAATACATGGGATTGTGTGACACCACAGGCAGGTGGTGTGACATCATACAGCCATCTGTGACATCTCAGGGCCAGCTGTGTGATGTCACAGGGTGGTGGTGTGGCATCATAGAGCCAGCTGTGATGTCACAGAGCAGCTTTGTGATGTCACAGTTTGGGCTGTGATGTCATAGGATGGTGGTGTGACATCATAGAGCCAGCTGTGTATCACAGGGTGACATGTGTCACCACAGGGTAATCTGTGACATTACAGAGCAGGCTATGACATGACAGGGAAGACTCTGACATTGTAGAGGGTGGCAGAATTACATCACAGAATAGACCATGACATCAGGGAGTGGGCTGGGACATCAGAATGCAGCTGTGTGACATCACAAAGCAGGCTGTGACACCAGCTGTGACTCTCAGAGTGGCCTGTGACATCCCAGAGCAGGCTGTGACATCCCATAGAAGGCTGTGACATCACAGAACAGTCTATGACATCCCAGCAGGGCTGTGTGAGGTCACTGGGTTGGTCACTCTGCCACGGCCCCCACTCAAATTATCCCCCCCAGGGAAGTCTCTCCTGCTGCTCATGCAGAACAGTGTCCTCTGTCCCCCTGGAATCCCCCCCGCCCCAGCGCTGCTGCCTCCCCAAGGATGTTCCATAAATCAACCCCAGAGCCTGACACGGGGACAAGGGGCCAGGGCTGTGGGACCAGGACATCAAGGATGTTGATAATCCACGTCACTGTGCCACTGATGGACCTCAGTGGGACCCGTTAATGCTTTGAGGTATTTTGAATTTTTCTTCTGACTTGGAGTCCTGGAAAGGTTTGCGCAATCTCCTCCTAGGCCCTGAGGTTCAAGGGCTCAGCACCAAATGCACCACGGGGCTCATTGGGATCAAGCAAGTCCTGACAAACCATGGCTCTGCCTTGATTTCCCTCTGGTGTGGTGCAGTTCATCAAGAATATTTCCTATGATAGATATTGGCAAATACACCAAAGAGCTTTTTAGAAATGCACATTCTTATTTTAAAGGGTGCATTTTATTTCTGTTCTCTTTAGGGCAGAGGTGACTACAGCATTGTGTGACTGATGTTGATCCAGGGTCTCTCCTCAGCAGGTCTGGCCTGCTCAGAGAAGCTGTGCCTTGAGGTCTGACCCAGTGTGGACAACCATGATCCACATTCCCCAATCCCGTCCTGTCTGTCCTGGCTCACCTGGGTCCTGCTTTGCTTGGAGAACTGGCAAAGTGCAGTCAGGCAATCAGGGGTTTTCTTCTTTTTTTTTTTCGGAAACAATCTAAACCTCTTGACACTCTCATTAAGTGTGTGCCAAGCCCAAGCTGACACCAAGGAGGTTTCTGTGCCTGCGGTAGAGCCAGACAAGAACTGGTTTAGACCTTTGGACTCCCTTGGTTTCACAAAGCCTTGTTGTGTCACCATGAACTCTTGGTTCTGTGACATTCCATAGTGTCACAGTGGATATTTGGTTCCATGGGGTCCCACAGTGTCACAGGGGTTTCCTTGGTTCCGTGTGCCCCACAGTGTCACAGTGGTCTCCTTTTTCTTGTGGCACCCAGCAGCAAACCCCACTGCCAGGGCCAAATGCCTGGGAAGAAGGAGGTGGGGATGGACATTTGGAGTGATGGTTTTTGTCTTCCCAGAGCACAGTGATGTGGGATGGGGCCCTGCTGTCCTGGAGATGGCTAAACACCAGGCTGCCCATGGAAGGGGTGAGAGACAACAACCTCTGTCCATGGAGCTACAACAGCAGAGAGGTCAGGCTGAAGGCTGGGCTTAAAAGACTGTCAACTGCACAGGAAACATCAATGTGAGAGGAAAGATGTGTGCTAATGTCTTTACAAATCCTTTGGTGGGTGAAGGGATGGGTGTGAAGGTCTTTGAAATGGGTTGTAACATTTCTACTGACTTTGGGCAGCAGGTTTGTTACCGTGCTCCTGGAACAGACAAGGGTCTGCACAAGGGTGAACTCCTGAACTTTGGGGGGAAATGCCAGGTACAAGGGGGGACATGGGGCAGGATGTTCAGGAAGGCTGTACCTTCCTGGTGCCTTGGCCAGTGGGGAAAGGAAGAGGGCAACGTGTGTCCAGGAGTTTAGGATAAAAGGAGACTGCGCCCTCTGGAACCTCCAGAGAGAAAACACCAGGGGCATGTGCCCAGTGAAATCTCTCTCTTTACTCAAATAAAGTTGAATAACTCCTCTGTCTCCTTTTCAGACATAAACCTCCGGCGTTTATGGGTTTTCCTGACAGTGACAACATGAGATCTCAGGGAACCAAGGGTCCACAGTTTCACGGTGCAGCCTCATAGAGCGCTGGAGACCATTGTGTCACAATGGGAACACATGGAACAAAGGCACCCTAGTGACACTGCAGGGCCTCATGGAATGCAGGAGATCATCCTGATGGAATGGAAACTCATGGAACCAAGTGCCCACTGTTTTACAGTGGGGCCTCCTGGAATGCTGGAGACCATTGTGTCACAATGGGAACACATGGAACAAAGGCTCCACTGTGACCCAGCAGGACCTCATGGAACCCAAGAGACCTTTGTGATGCACTGGAATCTCATGGAACCAAGGCTCTGTTGTGACAAACCTGGACCTGATGGCACCAAGGAGACCACCGTGATGCAATCGCATCTCAAGGAACCAAGGGTCAATTGTCAACACATCAGGCTCTCATAAAACCCAGGAGAACATTGAGTCACAATGGATTGTCATGGAATCAAGGCCCCATTGTGACAAAACTTGGCCTGATGGAAACCTGGTGCCACTGGGACATCTTCAGCCTTGGAGGAATCAAGTGTCCTTTGTGACACAGCACAGCCTCGTGAATCACAGGAGAGCACAGTGACACCATGGAATCTTGGGGAACCAAGTGTTAATTGTTAACACAGCTGGGACTCGTGGAAGCCAGGAGACCATTGTGACACAATAGAGTCTCATGGAACCAAGTCTGAATTGTTACAAAAATGGCACTGTTGGATGCCAGGAGATCATTGTGACACCATGGAGTCCCATGGAAGCAAATGTCCACTGTTTCGTGTTGTAGCCTCATAGACCACTGGAGACCATTGTGACACGATGGAAAAATGTGGAACAAAGGCTCCCTAGGGACACAGCAGGGCCTCATGGAATGCAAGAGACCATTGTGATGGAGTGGAAACTCATGGAATCAAGTGTCCACTGCTTCAAGGTGTGACCTCATGGAACCAAGGAAACCATCGTGGTACAATGAAATCTCAAAGGACTCAGGGTCAATTGTCAACATATTACTGATAAGTGAAACTTTACAACATGAAGGCCATGAGTAAAATCATGGCTCAGGCCTGCACATCAGGTGAGTACAAAAGTGCTGTGGGAAAGTGACTCAGCTGAATTAGGGGTAGAAAAGCATCTTACATAAACATAATGTGTTCAAAATGTGGTGTGTGGTGGAAGTATGTTTGCTATGCTTAAAAACTGTGTAACTGATAATGGCCTAACTGTTTTAAAAAAGCTTGGTTTTTGCAATAAAGCATCCCTCCTTTGCAGCTGCCTGGCAACTCTGAGCCACTACAGACCCTCACCCACATCAGCCCAAGGCTCTCCTTTGACCAGGATGGGTGCCATGGCCCACAGGTGACACTGGGACATTGCCAGACCTGGTATAAACAAGGCTCCATTACTGCACAGCAGTGCCTCGTGGAACCCAGGAGAGCACTGTGGCACAAGGCAGTCTGGGGAAACCAAGTGTCCACTGCAAACACAGCGGGGCCTCATGGAAGCCAGGTGCCACTTGGATATTGCCAGGGCACGTGGAACTCAGTGTCCATTGTGACACAGAACAGCCTCATGGAACTCAGCAGAGCTTTGGGACAACCTGGAATCTCATGGATCCAAGGCTCTGCTTTGACCTAGTGGGGCCTCATGGCACACAGGTGCCACTGAGACCCTGCCAGCCCTTGTGGAATGCAGTGTCCATTGTGACACACACAGCCTCATGGAAACATGGGGACCATTGTGACACAATGGAATCTCATGGAAGCAAGTGTCAATTGTGAACATGGCGCGGCCTCAAAGAACCCAGAGGCCAGGGCTGCACCTCAGGGACTTGGGAAATGAAGAAAACATGTTTTACACTGTGGTGTACCTTGGGACCAAGAGTTCATTGTGGCAATGTGGAATCAAGGAGAACATTACTTCAGTGTTAAACCTTAGGGAACACAGGATCCATTGTGACACTGCAGGGCCAATGGATCCAAGAGACTTTGTGGCAGCACAGGGTCCCATGGAACCAAAGGGACATTGTGAAACTGGGAGGCCTGAAGGAATCATGGAGGGGCTCCTGAGGCAGTACTGCCGTGTGTGTGCCTGCAAGGATGGGGCACCTGTGTGAGCTGGGGGAGAGGCCAGGGCTGCAGAGGGGGGATGTTGTTGGCAGGTGCACGAGGACGCTCTGGGACGCTGCCCTGGGGTGTCCAGCGCACTGGGGATGGATCAGCCCCTGCTCTGCTGCTCCTTGCCAGGCTCTCCCCTTGCAGGGACCTTGCAGAGCACCAGCCATGCTGTTTGGGCCCAGCCTGCCCACGGCCAGCCTGGGGCTGCTCCCGGGGCTTTTCTGTGCTCAGCGTTGGCCTGGCCAGGTGTTCTGGAGAGAGCCTGGGCAAGGAGCCTCCAGCCCCCAGGCCCTGCCCTGAGGTGTCAGCGCTGCCCCAGCAGTGCCCATGGCCTGTCCCTGCTGCAGCCCTGGCACTGCCACCCCCAGGGCTGTGCCCGGCCCCGAGAGCACTCAGGCCCTGCAGCAACACCAGGGGCAGGAGGGCAGCGGGGCAGTGGCACGGGAGCAGCACTGGCAACACCAAGTGCTGCTGCTGCTGCTGCTGGGCACAGCTGCTGTGCCAGCACTGATCTGCCCCAGCTCTGCACACAGACATTGCTGTTGCAGCTCCAGAGAACGGAACAACAGGGACATATCTAAAGAAAACTTTGCTGGGAGATCCCTTAGTTCATTTTAAGCCACTGAGAGCACAGGTCCTCATTGACAGAGTGTGTGGCCACAGTGAAGGTCGAGAGAAACAAAATTACAGATGGCACCAACAGTGACCTTTATTTGTGGACAATATTAAAAAACAAAGGAAGAAAAAGGGAAAAAATGTAAACCAAGCCAACAAGAAGTATAAAAATTACTTTTATTACAACTGATTTACTGAAATTGGCAAGCAGTTTAATGTTTCTGAAATCCTTGAGTCATCAGTTTACACAATGCAGCCTTGAGCTCCTGGTTCCTCAGGCTGTAGATGAGGGGGTTCAGGGCTGGAGGCACCACCGAGTACAGAACTGACAGGGCCAGATCCAGGGATGGGGAGGAGATGGAGGGGGGCTTCAGGTAGGTAACTGTGCCAGTGGTGATAAACAGAGACACCACAGCCAGGTGAGGGAGACAGGTGGAAAAGGCTTTGTGCCGTCCCTGCTCAGAGGGGATCCTCAGCACAGCCCTGAAGATCTGCACATAGGAGAAAACAATGAACACAAAACAACCAAAAGCTAAACAGACACTAACAGCAATGAGCCCAAGTTCCCTGAGGTAGGAGTGTGAGCAGGAGAGTTTGAGGATCTGGGGGATTTCACAGAAGAACTGGCCCAGGGCATTGCCATGGCACAGGGGCAGGGAAAATGTATTGGCTGTGTGCAGCAGGGAATAGAGAAAGGCACTGGCCCAGGCAGCTGCTGCCATGTGGGCACAAGCTCTGCTGCCCAGGAGGGTCCCATAGTGCAGGGGTTTGCAGATGGACACGTAGCGGTCGTAGCACATGATGGTCAGGAGGGACAACTCTGCTGAAATGAAGAAGAGAAAGAAAAACACCTGAGCAGCACATGCAGAGTAGGAGATGTTGTTGGTGTGCCAGAGGGAATTGTGCATGGCTTTGGGGACAGTGGTGCAGATGGAGCCCAGGTCAGTGAGGGCCAGGTTGAGCAGGAAGAAGAACATGGGGGTGTGCAGGTGGTGGCCGCAGGCTACGGCGCTGATGATGAGGCCGTTGGCCAGGAGGGCAGCCAGGGAGATGCCCAGGAAGAGGCAGAAGTGCAGGAGCTGCAGCTGCCGCGTGTCTGCCAATGCCAGCAGGAGGAAGTGCCTGATGGAGCTGCTGTTGGACATTTCTGCACTCTGGGCATTGTGGACTGTTCAAAGAAGTTCTTGACAAGCTTGGAGCCATATCTCTCATTCAATCCTATGGAATAATTTCTGGAATCCAGTCAAAACTACTTATCTTCCTATGGGGAAACCTCAGTACACATTTTTATTTTTAAGTTTAGGTTTTTGCTGCTGAGATACTGCATCATCTTCAGCATCACACTCAGTCTGAACACTAGGGAGCCCAGAGGGAAAACAGAGCTCCCTGTACCCCAGTGCAGTCAGACTTAAATGTCCCACACAGGTGCCATTCCCTGATTTCACCTTCCTCTATTTCAGCGTGAACATAAGCATTCTTTAGAAATAAAGTGGACTCTTTGAAGACTCCAGTTCAATAATCATTTTCTCTGAAACATCCTCTCTTTCCTTGTGCATCTGGACATGGAGGGATATCCAGCTTTAGTCTGGCTCTCTGCTGCCTGGAGTTGTTCCTACTGGGAGCTGTTTGTCTCTATCCAAAACTTGTCCCTGCCAGTGCTGCCAGAGCCCAGCCCAGCCCTGGGGGCTCAGCTCTGCCCTGCAGACCCCTCCCAGCACAGGGCACTGCCCAGGGGCATCTCCCTGGCAGCAGGGCCTGAAGGGCAGCTCAGACAAACTGAGATGCTGCAAGCCAAGGTGCTGCTGCTGCTGCTGTCTGTAGGCAGAGCAGGCTGAGGAGGAGGCACTTTGTGAGGCAGATCTGAGGCACATCTGCTGATGCCCCGTGGGACAGTGCAGGAGTCTCAGGGACACAGACACACCTGACAGCCCCTTTGCCTTGCCTTGAGGAGAGAGCTGAGAGCAGCCCTGGCCATGCAGCAGCATCTCCAGAGCAGGAGGAATCTGCCCTGATGGGGGTGGCTCCTTCCACCTCCAACTTCTGCCCACAGTCCATGGGGAGCTGCCAGGCAGGCTGAGAGCTGTCCCTGGCAGGTGGCACATGCCCTGGGCTGGCCAAGAGCCCTGAGGGCTGCAGAACAGGCACTCCAGCTCTAGGTCATATTCACCCAAGTGTGTTTCCAGGTGGAGGTTCAGATATGCAGCCCCAGGCCCTCTACAAACCCAAGCTGCCCGCTGCCTCTTCACCTGCCTGGAGTCCTGCCTGCGTTCATGGCAGCAAAACCAGGCTGTTCCTGGCCACAGACCAGAGCTCTGCTCCTGCAGGATGCTCTTGCCAGCACTTTACAGGATTCTGCTCCGCACGCAGCACTTTTCCTTCCCCCTCTCAACTGGCTTTGGCACACAGAGCACAACCTGGCTGGCTCTGCCATCAGCACACCCCAATCACAGGTGGAGGAAGAAGAAGCAGGGGCTGTTTTGCAGCCATGCCCAAGAGAGACTGGAAGGGTGCCCTCCCTCTGGTCTCACTTGCTTGGCTTTCTGACTGGGTCTGGGGCAGGGGCTGTGATTCCTCATTTGTGGGGACCAGAACCGCACTCAGGATCCCAGCACTGCCTGACAGCGCTCTGGACACTGGCACGGTCACGCGTCCGAGTCTCGGGCACTGTGCTGCTGCTTCATTTGTCCTTTGGCACACCCAACGCTCCCTGAGAAGCCCTGATGGTCTCTGGTTCTGCCCTCTTCCTGACCTGGGCAGGGATGGAGCATTGCTGTGCTTTCAGGAAGCTGGTGTTGAAATCTTGCAACATTCCAGTCTCCTTTGCCCTCTGTGGATGCTTGCCATGGAATCCGTCCCAGTTGGGTTCAGAGCATACTCAGGTGGAGTGGCTCTTCTAAAACCCAGGGCCTCCAAGAGTGCTCAGCAAGACCTTTAACTCCACAGTGTTGTGGAACTGGACCTTTAGCACAGAGATATTTCCAGCCTGATCTGTCCTTGTTCCTCTGCATCTCTGCACAAAACACAGCGTGGAAGAGAATGGCAGGAAGAGGCCATGTGTCCC
Organism: Cinclus cinclus; assembly: GCF_963662255.1. Taxonomy (NCBI): domain Eukaryota; kingdom Metazoa; phylum Chordata; class Aves; order Passeriformes; family Cinclidae; genus Cinclus; species Cinclus cinclus. Next base: position 1,868,759 of record NW_026912098.1, on the reverse strand, counting down.
AGGGCTCCGGATTTGCGGCGCTTGAGATCCACAGAGATGCAGGCAAAGTGAAGAAGCCAAACTCTTTATTGATGGAGGGGGAAGCAATGGGAGGAGCTGGAGGGGACAAAAGGGATGGGTACAGTATGAGGGCTGGAGGGAGGGGGCAGTGAAAAGGGTGGAATGAGACATAAGAGAAAAAAGGGATGGGCACAGTGTGAGGGCTGGAGGGAGGGAGCAGTGAAAAGGGTGGAATGAGGCATAAGAGAAAAAAGGGATGGGCACAGTGTGAGGGCTGGAGGGAGGGAGCAGTGAAAAGGGAGGAATAGTGGAGGGAAGATGAGAGGATGGGCAGTGTCTGAAGGCTGTAGGGAGACAGCTATGTACAAGCAGGGAGAGGGCTGAAGCCACATGAACTTCAACAGGCTCAGCTGTGCCTGGAGCTCCAGCTGGTCTCTTCTGGTCTCAAGGTTGCCTCATCTTCCATGGCATCTGGAGAGCTTAAAGGGATGCTGGTTCTTCTGAGCCAGCAGATGAGCATGGTTCTGCAGCTCTTCAATTGAGTGTATCTTGAATTCCTACGTTTGTTTGGGAAGGGCTGTCGTCTGTCATCAGGGCTTGAAAGACTGGAAGAGAGAGGAAAGGAGCCATGGTCAGAGCCCAGATCTGTGGGAATCCAAGGTGACCGTCTTGCTAGGGCCATCCCACCTAGCTTATTCCATGGCCAATACAGAGGAGGGGCCAAGGGGATCAGCTGCAAGGTGTTGGCCACAAATACCCCCACCCATGTCCCTGAAATCACTGTGTGCTCCATCCACGCCACCGTTCATCCACACAGGGAGTGAAACCCTCCAGAACCGGGCCAGGGATTGCAGCTCCCCCCACCAGCCCCGCTGACAGCCCGCTGCCCTCACTCACCCTCCCTGAGCACCTGGGGCTCTTCCTTCTGCCCCCTCAAGCTCTGCCCGGCGAGCCCTGGGAACACAGAGCCTGTCACTGCCCCAGCGGCACAGCTCCCTGCCAGCGGCGCTGCCAGCCCTGTGGCCACTCCCCCTCCTGGCCCGGCAGGGCTCAGCCCTGGCCCTCGCCACCTCCTGACACCCAAGGAAGGGCACGGCTGGGAGAGGGTGGCAGCAGCCCCGAGGGCAGCCGGGGCTCCACGGCGCCGGGCCCGGATGGTGCCGCCGGGGCAGCAGCCGGGGCCGGGGCCGAGCCGTGGTGGGTGGGGAGGGACCCCGGGCTCACCGATGAACCTGATGGCCGCCTCTCGCAGGGGCTCCTGGGGGCTCTGCAGGTACGGCAGGGCCTGGCGCAGGTGCTGGGCCGCTCGGCTCCTGTCCTCTGCCAGCTGGGGAGAGCGGCGGCAGGCAGGGAAGGGTCGGGGCGGGCTCTGCCCCTCTGGCAGGCGCTGCGCTGAGGCGCCCGGCCCCGGCCTCCCCTGCCCGCCCAGCCCTGAGGCGCGGCCGGCAGCCGCTGGCGCCGGGCTCTGCAGGGGCAGAGGGCCGGGTGCTGCCCGGGGAGCCGCGGTGCCCACCCGCCCCGCGGCCCCGCTGGGCCGGGGCTCCGTCGGCACCCGGCTCGGGGCCACGGGAGCCTGGAGCAGAGCCCGTGCGGCCCCTGGGTGCAGCACTGGGCACGGCCACAGCTGCCAGCCCCACACAGCGAGCACTGCGCTCAGGGGGCTTCTCCAGCCTGAGCCTGGGGCTTCCAGGCCGTCCTTACCAGGCACTCGGCCAACTTCCACAGCTGCTCCTTCTTCAGCAACTGCTCCAGATTCCTCTTCTTCAGGAATTTGGTTGCACAATGCAGCGTTGCCCGAGAGGCCTGGAGAGCAGCAGAGATGTGGAGATGGCAGCGCAGTTCAGGGCACAGGACCCGTGTCCCTGTGCCAAGGCCTGGAGGAGGCTGCAGCCCGGGAGGTGCCAGGGCAGGAGGCAGCCGAGCCCCCTCCCAGGGATGCACCAGAAGCCCACGAGTCCTCACCTCGGCCACACGCCGATTTTCATCATGACAGTGGAATAAAAGTGGGAGTAGGCTCTGGCACACAGTTGACTTAAGGGGCTTTTTTCCCTCGTCTACTACCAATTCCATCACCTTGCAGAAGAGGTCAAGGGAGAGCAGCTGCACGTGGCTGTTGTCCTGGAGGAAAGGAAAAAACCTCAGCACCAACTACTGCAGCCCCTGAACAACAGCCCAAATAATCCACAGGGCACCCAGTTTCTGGGCAGCAGCCAGTGCCCGTGGCTGAGGACACTGAGCCTTACGTTGTCAAAGAAGGCCAGGAGTGCCTGGGCCAGCTTCAGGGCGGTGGTGCTGGATATCAGGATGTCTTGGTCCTGGAGCACATTGGTGAACACGTGGAGGCTCATGCCAACCACCTCTCCATCTGCATCACCCAGCAGCTCCAAAAGGCTTTGAGACAGGCTACACATTTTTAGGGCCTGTGTGGAACACAAGGTTGTGCTGTGAAGCCACGAACGACAGCACCACCAACACTGCCCTGGCACTGCAACCCCAACTGCAGGGCCCAGAGGCCAAAGGCCTGTCCCAAAGAACTCAGGGAGGTGAGGCAGGAGAGCTGGGAGCATCTGCCTCAGCTCCTGAAGCCCAGCCAGCCCAAGGGGCTGCTTTCCCCAGCGCAGCTTCAGCCGCTGTCCCCTTCTCACCATCGAGGGATCCTTGCTGAGCACCACAAGGCCTCGGAGCTCCAGGCAACGCCTCTCCCTGCACTTGCTCTGCACATGCCTTGACATGATCTCAAGGATGCTGTCAGCACAGTGAGTCAAATCCAAGCAGTCCAGGACCTGGAAGGCACAGGGCAGTGACAGGGGACCCAGCCAGCAGGAGCCCAGATCCGCACAGGGCTGGGCCCAGACAGCAGCACAGGGCACGGGCACCGTCCCAGGCAGCTGTGGCGATGACCACAGAGAGCTGGGAGGCAGCTCAGAGAGGCAGCGCTGGCCATCGGGCTCACCTCCACAAGGAATGCCAGGAAAGGCAGATCCCAGCGTGGCTCTTCCCTGCTGAGCCAGCCAAGCAGGCGGCGTGCAATCCCAGAACACACGGAGAGGGAGGAACGGCGCATCTGCCTGATGGGGGAAAAGGCACCAAGACACTGAGGTGGGCAGGCAAACCTCTCTCAGGAGTGAGTCACAGAGATCCAGTCTTTGCCAAGCATCCCTGGAGCGGATGTGGGCATTTTGGGAGGCTGCTCCTTCTGGGCACCTCCTCTCCCAGCCTTTTCCAGTCTGCTTGGCTGTCCCTTGGTGACAAATCCCTCTGGCCCATGAGCACAGGGACTGTGTGGGGCACCCCGGGCACAGAGCACAAATGTCGGGGACAGAGGGGAAATGGGGGTCTCACCTGGCCAGCAGACCCACGGCATAGTGCTGGGTGTCAGCACAGAGCAGCGTGTCCCAGCCACGCTTGCGCTCCATGGCCATCACCTCAGGGTCATAGTGCAGACAGAAGAGCAGAGCCTTCATGGCCTGCACCGCAAACCTGTGTGCAGAGCAAAGTCCAGGTCACACTGGGAGCACTGGTGCTGGCCACAAGGGCATGGGAAGGACAGGGGGACTGGGACCTGTTGGGCTGGCTGGGAAGGCGATGTTCCTCCCGGCACGCTGTCCAGAAGTTATCAACTTCCTCTGGCATCTGCTGTGTGGTGATGACAACGTGGAAGAGCAGAGCCACAAACAGGCGGGAGGAATAAAGGATCATTGCCTTCTGGCACTGAGGCACAATTAGCCAGATCACCAGAGTAGCCTGCAAAAGAAGCAGCCCGAGACAGCGCTCAGGGCTGAGCTGTCCATGGGGCAGGGCCCGAGGGGAGACGCAGGGGGAGCAGCGGGCCCAGTGCCCCCTGAGCCTGTCCCTAGCCCAGGTTTCAGCCCAGTGCCTGAGGCACGGGGAGGATGGGGAGCTGCTGGAGAGGCGAGTAGAGAACGAGCAGAGGCCAGTTCCAGAAACTCACAGCCAGGGCAAACACGTCTTTGTTGTCTCCATCAGAGGTGCTCATGCTGTGCAGAGGCCAATCCTCCATCACACAGAGCAGTGTGGGCAGCACCTTCTCCACTGTTGGTCCTGACGAGCCTATGGCTCTCCACATCCTTGCAGCAGCTCTGTGGGATCACAGCTCTGTGTCAGGGGGTCTCAGTCACAGGACCATGCCCTGTACAGCTGTGGGGCCCAGGTGACAGAGCCCCAATGCCCTGAGGGGGAGGGAGGGAGCATGGCAGCAGGCTGAGGAAACAGAGGAGCCTGAGGGTCCTGGAGCTCTGTGCCTGTCTGGCAGACCCCACTGGACAGGCTGTACAGGGCCATGGGCCCTAAAGGCTGTTGAGCCCTGAGCTCTCAAGGCACGTGGACCCTGTACCTGTCACACGTTGGGGCACAGCGCAGGAGGGTCAGCACCACGTCAGCAGGGTGTTCTCCAGCCAGCCTCCAAATGTCAGTGCGCAGCCTGACACCCACAGTGGCATGGGACACGAGACTCTGGTGGATGCTTTTCACCATGGCTGGCACCTGAAGGAGGTGGGCAAGACTTGGAGCACTGTCCATGGGAGACACTCCCCAGCTTCCCCTAAGAAGTGCTTCCCTCCCCGCCACACTGTGCTGGCCTCAAAGACTGAGGGGCCCAGTGACCATGGCGTGAGTGGGCATGCACTCCTGTGAGGCCTCAAGCCCTGGCCTCAGGCTGCTTACGTTTGGCTGGGAAGAAACACAGGGCTCCTTAAAATAGTCCCCAATGAGTTCCTGACTCAGAGTGGCAGTGGTGTCAGTATTTGTGATGCCCTCAGTCTCTGCAGTGCCGGCCATGTCCTCAGTCTCTGCCATGTCAGCCTTTGCCCTGCCATCATTCATTGCAGTGTCAGAGCCCTCTGAGCACTCAGGTGAATTTGGGCTGACATCAGGCTCTGCCTGGAGCTCGGTCAGCCTGGAGTCAGGCTCAGCTGTGCCCTCTGTTGCTGTGGTTCTGGTCTTCCTACGTCGAATGCATAGGAACTTCTGGAACCTCTGCAGGAGAACAAAGGACAGGGAAGAGAGGCAAGTTCCATGCAATGCTCCAAGCGCTGTGCTGGGCTGAGCAGTGACAGCAGGCCCAGCCCAGGTAGGGATGGCTGCAGGTACCTTCCGTGTTGTGTGGAAGCGGCCGCGGGTGGGTTCCTGCTCTTGTGTCCGGTCAGTGGCTGCTCCTGGGTAAGAGCGAGTGCAGCCAGAGCTGAGGGGCTGTGGGAGAGGCCAGAGAACACAGCCCAGCCCTGCGCTCCCCAGGCAGGGACAGCCCCGGGATGCCCCAGGGGATGGAGCACGGCTGCTGCGGGGTGTCTGCCCAGCCCAACTTCTGTCCTGTCCCTGGCCATGTCCACAGTGGGTGGGATGGGATGGGATGGGATGGGATGGGATGGGATGGGATGGGATGGGATGGGATGGGATGGGATGGGATGGGATGGGATGGGATGGGATGGAGCCCAGCTGGCAGCAGCCATTAGCCCTGTGGCCCAGCTGTGCCACTCACCATCCTGCATTGGCTGGAACTGCTCCAGCTCCTCAGGTGGTTGTTCTGGGGATACTCCAGGGCCTTCCTCTTTTTTCCCTCTGCAAACATTGAACAGGCTGAGAAATCTGCCCGCCATGTCAGAGTCTGGCCTCAAGGGCACCTTCTAGAGAGATGCCTTGGGAAAGCTGTGAGGCAACAAGTCGTGCAGTTGTGCCTTGAAGACACCCACGACAGAGATGCCTCAGGAAGGCTGCAGGACAGCAAGTCCTGCACTCTGCTCTTGAGGGCTCCTGCCACAAGGACAGGAGACTCCTCGTAAGCAATTCTGGTCACCAAGTCCCGCGGTCCGGGCGCGAGTGCACCTGCAAATGAGAAGCCTCGGGAAGGCCGCGGGCCACCAAGTCCCACAGCCTTGCCACGAGGTCACCTGCAGGAATAACGCCTCAGAAAAGCTCCGGGTCAGACACGAACGAGTGCGCTGTGTGGGGGCTCCTCACAGCACCGCTCCGGCGCGTCCTGTCCCGTCGCCTGCTCCGAGCACTGTGGTGTGGCTGTGTCACTGCCAGCTCCTATGTCAGCACAGGTCACAAAGGGTCCTTTGACACCGTGTCCCCTTCCATGCCGTGGTGACCGTGCTGCTCTGTGTCATAAAGGCCCTTGCACACACTGCCACCTGCCCTGGGGACACCCTCAGCCCACCCAAAGTGGCCCAGGTTGGAAGAAATCCCTCGCCCCTAGTGTTTAAGGCAGCCTGACAGGATGTTTATGAGCAGCTCTAACCACCAGCAAACACTGCCCTGCTCTGCGGGCTCAGGGCAGCAGAAGGAGCCCCCAGGGCTGCTGACACAGCCGTAGCTGGAAGGGCACGGGGCCTTCCAGAGAAGCTGGCACAGCCTCCTTGGGACACATCCCAAATGCTGGCCATCCTAAACCTGGGCGTCCAAAAGTTCCCTCTTGGTCAGCCCTTGTGGTCTAAAGCTTCAGCTGCTTTAGCTCCTGGTGCTAAGCTGCTCATGCTGAATGTGACAACTCAGAGAGAAGAATACCGTTCATCCAAATCCTTCTGGGACACTGAGAAGGGAGGCTGTGCAAACAGGAGCATGGTTTGCTGTCACCTCTCTGCCCTTCATGCCCTTCAGCACTTGGGAAGCTCAGCCAAGCGCTTTGTCCAAGGGTGCAATGAAGCAGCTGTTCCTGCTCCCAGCTCTGGCTCTTTCCTGTCTCTGACCTTGACTGGTTTTGTCCCTCTTGCTGTGCCCTCTGTTCCCCCTGTGCTCAGTGGCTGCTCCCCAGGACTGTGGAACTGGCACAAATCAAGGGCTCCAGCCCCTCCTTTCTCTGCCCTTGCAGCTGCCTGGTCACAGCAGCCTTTTCCATCTGGAAGCTCCACATGGAGAGGCAGTCCCCACCTCTGTTCCCTGCACAACCTCCAGGAGCCCAGGGCTGCCATCTCCAGTCCCTGCTGGCACAGAGGGCTCCCAGGTGCCCCAGGCTGCTGTGACACCACTGCACACGGCAGGGAACAGTGCCAGGGGCTGTGCTCAAAGTCAGGTCCATGTGCTGCTGCTGCTGCTGCTGCTGCTGCTGCTGCTGCTGCTGCTGCTGTGGATGTCGTTTGTCCAGCCGTGCCCCAGAGTCAGGGATCAGATGCAGGCACTGCTGCTGCTCCCTCGGGATCAGCCACAGTTTGGGTGTTGCTGTCAGTGCCAGCAGAAGCGGTGGCTGGAGCAGAGGGTGCTGACAGTGCCCCAAGCCCCGGGGCCAGAGGGGTCCCTGGGCTGGGGCTGGGAGCTGGGAGGGAGCTGCCCCTTGTTCTCCCTCTGCCCCACACAGAGCTGGGCCGGGCACAAGGGGGGCAGCCCAGCAAACAGGGAGCCTGCGAGTCCCTTCCAGCCCTGTCTGCTCAGAGCTTGGGCCTTGGAGCTGCAGGTGGACAAAGGCAGCTGCTCCTGGTCCCTCGCTGTGTCCCCGTGCTCAGCAGTGCTGCTCCATCAGTCTGTGCCCAGCAAGGGGGAAAAGCCTCAGCCCTGCAGGGCCAGGAGCTGCCGGGCTCTGCCTGAGCAGCTCAGCCAGCGGGAAGGAGCTGCTCCACACGGGAACCAGGAGCAAAGGACTGTAGCACCTCGTTCTTGGGCAGAGCCCTGATTCTCTGGGGGAATAGCAGAGCTGTTCTCATGCACTGCTGTGTCAGAGCTGCAGGTGCTGTGCCTGCAAACACAGGGCTTGAGATCTGCACAAGGATTCTGCAACTCGTGACTGGATCAGGATGTCACCAGTGCTAAACTTTAGTTTAGTCCAAAGCAACCACTCTGCATCTGCTGCTGCTCTCTGCTACATTTTTTTCTTCAGAGTATCCAGACAAAAGTAAACAGAGGAGGAGCCTACATTTTCATTGTTTATCAGAAATGCATCTCATTTTGCTGTACATTCCTTTCTTAGGATGTGTTCTCTTTGTTTAAAAAAAAAGAAAAAACGGAAAAAAAGAACAAAAAGCACAGTGAAAATGAAGAGAAAAAATAAACCACAATGTGTAGTGAGAAGTCTTCTGTAACTTTGGAGCAATTAGTGTCTGATCTTTCTTAAAAAGACAACTAGATTATTTGCTTGGTAAAAGTTCTGATGACATGGATCCATCTTATTGACCTCAGCATCCTTTTTTAAAAGATTTTGGGGTTTGATTCTAATATTAAGTCATTTTTAATTGTGGTTGAAGAAACAGGAAATTGAAATTTGGATTGTGCATAATTGTGTTTTGAGGGTAAAAACACTGCAGTTTGAAACTGTAACCTCAAGTATTGAAAATTAATGTGATAACTCCAAATGGATTGGGTGACAGCAGCTTTTCCTATAGGATGTGCAGCATCCGAAAGACTTCATCAGTGAGGTTGTGGGTGCTTTTATCTTTGTCCTGTTCCACTCTGGGATGTCATGAAACGGGACTTGACCTGCCACCAGCCACAGTTGCCCTCTGACACTGCAGATCCTTGGACCTTGTGTCCCCAAAGCAGACACAAAGTGTTTCTACTGCCACCCCCTTGGCACAAATCTACCACAGTTGGGATTTTTCCAAGTCTCATGTCTCCATTGTGCCATATTCCTCAATTAATAGCAGCCCATCCCAGCAGTGAATCCAGTGATTTACGCAGATGGTTGTCAGCTCCACTTCCTGCCTAGAAATCCTGAAACTGCTCCCAAATGCTGCTCCCTTCAGCTCTTGGACACCTACTCACAAAGCTGGGGAACAAATCCCCTGTCCCCTGCCTTACAAGGTGAGTTATGCCACAGTTAGAGCTCTGTGGGAAATGTCTGTGCATCCATATCCTTTTAATATATCCATACATGGGGGTGTGCATGGATGTGTATGGTATAGAAAGCAAGGAGTGTGCAAGCAATGTGACTGACACTTTCACTCTCCATGTTGGTCCCACAGGTACAAAGACAATATGGATAGCCTGACACAGTCAGACCTTTCTGTCCATGGATACAGAGACATCCCAGAGCCCCTGGCACAGACAGACCCTTCTGTCCATGGATACAGAGACATCCCAGAGCCCCTGGCACAGACAGACCCTTCTGTCCATGGGTACAGAGACATCCCAGAGCCCCTGGCACAGACAGACCCTTCTGTCCATGGATACAGAGACATCCCAGAGCCCCTGGCACAGACAGACCCTTCTGTCCATGGATACAGAGACATCCCAGAGCCCCTTGCGCAGACAGACCCTTCTGTCCATGGATACAGAGACATCCCAGAGCCCCTGGCACAGACAGACCCTTCTGTCCATGGGTACAGAGACATCCCAGAGCCCATGGCACAGACAGACCCTTCTGTCCATGGATACAGAGACATCCCAGAGCACCTGGCACAGTCAGACCCTTCTGTCCATGGGTACAGAGACATCCAAGAGCACCTGGCACAGACAGACCCTTCTGTCCGTGGGAGCACAATGGGGGTGGGTGGGCAGTGAGTCCTGGACTGGAGCCAGACCTGTGTCCAGCCCTGCCAGGCCCTGCCAAGGCTCAGTGCTGGCTCCTCTGGAATGGGAAAGCCCTTCAGCCTTGTCCCTGCCCAGAGGGGCAGTGCTGGCCTGGCAGCACAGGCTGTTTTCCCCACAGGCTGCATGAGATGAGAACACAACACTTGCAAACACTGAGTGCAAGCCACAGCTCTGGGTGCTCCCCATGCACCTCAGCCCTGGTTCCACTCTCTGCCCCAAACCTGTGAAGTAAAAGGCAGGTGGGGGAGAGAACTGTTCAGAGAAGGACTGAGCTACAGCTTGAGCAGGCTGAAAAATATCATTTGGGGTCATCCCAGATTGATTTCTTTTCAGAAGTTATTGAACAAATTTACTTTTTGGGCGGTGTCATGTTTTCCCTTGGAGGTGTACACTCTGCAAACTTGAGCTGCGTTGCCGAAATGCTCAAGCAAGTCTCTGCTGCAGGTCACTCCATTTCTCCTTTGGCTGATTCCAGCCTGGTGCTGAGCTGCAGCAGAGCCCTGGCAGAGCCCAGAGCAGCCTCAGCATCCACAGGGCCCGGCTGCAAGGAGAGAAACCAGAAATTGCCCGTCAGCTGAAGGCTCCTGTGCCCCTTGTCCCAGCTGCCACGGTGCCCAGGCCATGCTGGCCGTGTCCAGAGCAGTGCCCATCACTGCTGCCTTGGGCAGCAGAGCAGGAGGGCAGGACATGTGCCCAGCCTGCAGCCAGCCATGGCACATCCACCTCCTCAGCAGCTGCCACAGCAGGATGCTCCTGTGCTCGCTGCCATCTCCCAAAAGCTCTCATCCCACCGTGACAAGAAGATGGGAATCCACCTCATGCCATCGCTGCTGGAAGAAAAGCTGGTCCCAAGGGATGTCCTCAGCCTTCTCCAAGGGCACGGCCCATCCACGCCGCAGCTGGTCCCGAGCACTTCCTGATCCACACTGGAGCCCACCTGGAACACTTCCTTTAGAGAAAGAATCAACAAATTAATGAAAATAGATTACCGTCCAGAAGGGGAGAAAAGAAAAATGGTAAAAAATCTCATCTCTGTCAGGCGCTTGAGGAAGGCCCAACCCTAGATGCCAGGGAAAAACCCACCCACGGGTGAGAGAAGCCCATGCTTTCTCCCTTTTCCCCTGCACTGGCCCCACAAGTCATGGTGATCCCAAAGCAAGCAAGGGCAGTGGAGCAGCCCAAGCCCTTCCTTGCCTGCACAGGAAAGCAGCCATGCCCAGTTCTGGAGTCCCACCTCACTCCCACCATGGGGCTTTGTTTGTGTCGTGCTGGCTGCCCCAGCCCGGGGCACGGTGGGTGCTGGGGGCTGTTGGCAGGGCCAGGAGCTGACTCCCATTTCGTACCCACCCCAGCCCATACCCCCAGCCGTGCCAAAAAGCAGCTTGGCAGATGACAGAAGAATCAGTTTTATCCTCCCCAGCAAAGGGGGAACCTTTTCTTCCTGGCCAGGCTGTGCAATGCCCAAATCTGGGAGCATCCCCCTGGGTCTGGACTCATCTGTAAATTCGCCGTGGAGCCTGGCTTTGAAGAAGGTGCCAGAATCCAAGTCCATCTTCAGCTTGCCAGTGGCCAGGTGGAGGAAGAAGTTGCCATCCTTGATGTCATCCTCACTGTCTCCAGCAGCAGCAGCCCCACCTGCTACAGCTTCTCCAGGGGCTCCTTCTCCTTCCCTGGGGTGAGACCAGGCTCTCAGTGTTCTGCCCAGGCCCCAGCTGTCAGTGAACCAGGACAAGCCAAAGCAGCTCAGATGGTGGCCACCAGTGCTGGGCAGAGCAGCTCAAGGGCTGTGTGTTCCCACCTGATGACCCCTGTGCAGTGACACAGGCAGGACAAAAAAGTCTGGGCTTCTTTGCTTCTGATTGCCAAGGCCTGTGTGCAACTGGAACTTACCAGAGCCCTGCATCCAAGTGTGCCTGAGGCTCTCTCCCTTCTTCTATGGCAGGTGAATTTGCTGCATCCAAGGGTCACAAAACAGGTCTTCTGACGAGGGCCTTTCCATGTGGAGCATGGATAAGCACCATCTGATCAGATCTTGGCCCTCTGGACAGAGAAAGCAGAAACCACCGGTCAGTTGGAGGAGGTTCCAGTCTGCTTTTTCCTTTTTTTTTAGTACTCTAATATTCCTAACTTTCCCCACTGCAAACAGACACACTCCTGGAAGAGACAGTCCGAAGTTTCCCTCATTTGCCTCATGACAGTCACAAGAAGACCCCAGTGAACCCCACTCGCTCCACACAGGAGTTTTCTGGCCTGGTTGGCTTTGAACAGGACTTCTGGCCCGGCCAAGGTAGATGTTTACCAAATAACTGTTTGCAGGTGTGCTGTGCATGCTGTGCTGATCCATCATGGTACAGCGCTCTCCAGCAGACAATAGCCCAGACATGTCGGCACCTGCTTCTCTGAGCACACAATGGTCCATAAATCTGCCTCCCTCTTGGCCAGACATCACTCACTTTGAGAAAAGACTATAAAAAGGTGACTCTTTGGAGAAGCCTCTTGAGATCTCCCCATGGAAGGAAGACCCATCTATTGGCTGAAAACCACGAGGACGCCGTCCCATCGTTGGTAGGTATTTCCCTTCTTCTCATTTCCCCTCTTTTCTCTATCTCTTTGTTTCCTTAAACTCTCCCCTCTATCAGATAACTGAATTGTTAGCATCAAATAAAATGCTATATTGGAACATACTATTGTCCCCCCGCTGTGTCTTTTATACCTCGAGATCAAAACGAGCCATCACGATCCCCCACCGGTACTGGCAGATCACGATATTAAATTGGCATCACGGACAGGATTCTGACAGACAGAAGGGGTGCAGGTTGTGTGCAGTCTGTAATAGGGGAAGGACGTCTTGCTCCAGCCACACCTAGCTGGCCACCTCCAAAGGGGTGAGCTTGTCTAGAAAGCAAGGGGGGCAAGTTCAGATTTCCCACAAACTGCACACGCCTAGGTGAAAAACACCCCCACACTCGTTTGAGGGCCCAGTCTGTAGAATTTCACTGAAGATCTCTTGGTGCAAAAGACAGGACTGTTCTGTTGTTTTTATTGTGTTTTTGACTGCTTGGTGTAGCGAAGAGACAACCAGAGATTTGTACTGAAGGTAGTGCCTCCCAAGCAGCTTTGGTCTCTTCACCCACAGAGGGAAGTGAAGGAGAACACAGAGAAAAACTGTGTGTATGTGTATGTGTATGTGTATGTGTATGTGTTTGTTTGTGTGTGAATGTGTGTGTGTGTGTATGTGTGTCTGTGAGTATAACTTAAGTGATATACCTCCCTGTAGTGATTTTTACTTGCCCCTTGAAAAAATGACTGAAAATTCCAGTGCAACAAATATAGCTGCATTTTTTTCTTTATTGGCTATATAAAGTGCCAGACCCCCTCAAGGAGAGGAAGAATGGGCACAAAATAATTGGTATAATTTAGAAAATGTGATTGATAGGATATGTTCTCCCATCAATCTGACACTTAATATGTATTCTGAGTGTCACTCACTGGGGTAGATCAGATTAAATAATCAGAACAAGAAGCTGGTGGCTACTGGGGACGTGGGGTTTTCTTTACAACAGGAGACAGACGTAACCCATGGTCCCTAACCCAGCACGCATCCTGTTGGGCAGGGGGATTTAACCCCTTGGAAAGGGGAGACCCTGTAGCTTTAACTGGAACTCCCAACCAACTTTTAGCAGACATTCACAAAGCTGCCTGCTTGCAAATGATACATGAAAGAAAATTAACTGTTGTCTATGAATCACCTATGCAATTACCTGTAATGCCTGAAATTATGACCCCCTTGATTTGTGGTCTTCCAGAATCAATTACTCTACAGCAATTCTCCTTCAAAACACCATTGCAGCTATAACCCCTGTAGACACACTAGACAGAGTTCTTGAGAACCCAAGCGACCAACACAGTTCCACTAACTCTGGGCCCATTCCCTTTCCTCCCTCTACAACCCCCTCTCAGCAGACACCAGGTTCACAATCACATTTTCCTGCCAGCAGCCATAAAATTTGGACATTATTAGTGTTCTGGAGAAAAACCATTCCTGATTTTTCAAAAACTGCCAGGCGTCTTCATGACTTGCTGAGGGAAGGGGTGAAATGGGATTGGGCTCTTTCTCAGGAGGAAGCACTGCAATTGCTGATATCTGAAGTAACAGCTTATCAAGCTCTGGGCCCTATTTACTCTACAGATTCTTTTCAGGTGGAATGGGGGTTCTCCATCTCAGGGCTGTCAGTACACATATGGCAATGAGGCCCTGGTGGTCCTACAAGGCCTGTTAGTTTGTATTTCCTTGGCTTTAAAGATGCTGAAAAAAAGATACATGTTGGGGGTTGGTTCTTTCCCTTTTCCCTCTGTGGAATTTTCCCCATTGTCATGCTAAGATACCTGTTGACTGGGCCCTGGTGACAAGAGGGAGAGGGGAGGGGAGGGAAACGGGAAACCCCGTGAGATTCAAACAGCCAGAAGAGGAAGCAGAAGGCTGGGCCTCAGCCCCATTTTCCCCACGGAGTTCGGACGAGAAGGACGATCGCCGCCTGTGTCCAATCCCTGCCATCCCAGCATCGGGAAACCACTATTGGACCCTGCCCGGCTGTCTTCTCGCTGTGAACTCCCACCATCCAGCACTCTGCTGAGCACCAGGACCCACACCATGAGTGGAGAGCTCTCTCTCCATCTCTCTCTCCCCCTGGGACAGCGCTGCCATCACCCCCAGCCCTCCTGCAGCTCTGCGGGACCCGCCCGCCCCCAGCACCGGGAACTGCAGCTCAGGCAAAAGGTGCCTGCAGCCAAAAAACACTGGGACTGAGTCACTGTTCTGTTTGTGGGTAATTTCATAGCTGTTGTTGTTCTTGTTTGTCGTGTTAGATATACTAGTAAAGAACTGTTATTCCTACCCCCATATCTTTGCCTGAGAGCTCTCTTAATTCCAAAATTATAATAATCACAAGGAAGGAAGGATCACATTTTTTTTTCATTCCAAAGGGAAGCTTCTGCTTTCCTTAGCAAGCACCTGTCTTTCAAACCAGGACAGATTTTGGCCACGCAATGTGGGGCCCGAGGGCATTGAGAGGAAAGGGTGAAAAAGGAATAACAGTTCTTGAGTTACCTCATTTTTGTGTTAGGTGGCATCATGTTGTCCAGCTTACCGTGGTTAGGCTTCATGTGGCCACAGCTTTATCTCTCCCATTTGCAATCCCTTACCTGAACATGGGTCCTATAACTCAGGCTGCTGTAACTATTATCCAGTTCCTTTTGTGGGCTGATAACGTGAGAAATTCATGGATTTTTAATTTCCTCTGGAAGGTGGGCACATGGATTCAGGGCTATCACACTCTAATTGTATGTTTTTGGGGTTACTTTAATAATGGCACATACTGTGAGGATATGACACCAGGGAAAATTTTGTCCCAACCCCTTACACAGTTTTTTGGGTCTGCTCCACCAGCTTTTGAGGGGTTCAAATCTCTTCTAAGCAGTAATGATATCATACAGTGGCTGACATTGCTAATAGGCCTTGTAAACCTGTTCTATTTAACATTCCGAGATGAGGGGAGATTGACTTGGATGACAACCCTGATACTTCCCCCAAGAAATAGGGATTCTACCCCAGAGCCTGACCCTGCCCCTGCCCCAGAGACTAAGGATGTTGCCCCTGAGCCTGACTCTGCCCCAGAGCTCACCTCAGAAAGGAACCATCCAGAGTGGGTGGGGTTTCTAGTGAAGGAGATGGGCCAAATGCTGAAGGAGTACCTTTCCCCAGCTCTTGAGAAACTCTCCCTCTGCCTTAAAGAGGGAGAACCTGATGGTGCAGCAGTGGAACCCACAAATGTTACATCTCACCAGGTTCCAGCTGAACTGCAAGGGCACTCACAGCCAGCAGCAGTTGCCCCCGTGGAAAATAGAAAGTCTAAGGTGAAAACAAAGCACCTGGATAATAAGGATCAGAAAGCAGGGCCCTCACAACCATCAGGGGAGCCAGAGGTTGAGATCGTCACGGAGTCCCTGTCATACGAGAGTCTCCGTAATCTGCGTAAAGATGTTGTACGAAGGGGCCGTGAGGCTTTTACAACGTGGTTACTGCGGGTCTGGGACCTTATGGGTACAGGTGTGCAGCTGGATGGTACTGAGGCAAGGAATTTGGGACCCCTAACCCAGGACTCAGGTGTGGATCACATATTCGAAGGGAACGAGGCCCCCTTTCCCTCTGGGAGCGGCTTTTAATGAGTGTAAGAGAGAGGTTTGTCCATAGAGAGAGAATGCAGGAGCACCACCATAGAATGCGCTGGAAAACCGCTGAGGAGGGGATCCAACAGCTGAGAGAAGTAGCAATACTGGAAGTACACTTTGGGAGGGGTGGACAACATGACAATGACCCCAACAAGGTCAGGTGCACAGGGCAGATGTTGTGGAATCTGGCACACCTGGGGCCATCTCAATACACCACATTCATTGCAGCCATTAACGCTGACACCAACCACGAGACAGTGGGTTCTGTTGCCGATAAGCTCAGAAATTTTGAGAGTATAATGAATGGCCCAATGCAGGCTCAGGTCTCTGCCGTGATTAGGGAACTCAGAGAGGAGTTCAAGGAGGAGATAAGAGGGGTGAGGGAGGAGATGAGGAAGGTCAATGCAGCACCAGTGCGAGTCACAGATCCCAGAGTTAAAGCCCAACGTCCCCCAGCTAGGGAGAGAGGATACACCCCACGAGCTGACCTGTGGTTCTTTCTGCGTGACCATGGGGAAGACATGAGGAGGTGAGATGGGAAACCCACTTCTGCCCTGGCAGCACGGGTGCGTCAACTCAGGGAGGGAAACACTAACCAAAGGAGCTCCACTAAAGTGAAGGTAGCCTCAACTTCCCATAACCAAGATACAGGGTATTACAAAAGGGAGGATGATTCGTCCGATCCCCTTGAGGGAACCTCCAACATGTATGCCCAGGAAGGAAATAATAACCAGTGCTAGAGGGGCCCTGCCTCTAGCCAGGGAGAGGCACGGGAAAAAAAGGTCTTTTGGACGGTGTGGATCCGATGGCCTGGCACATCACAGCCACAAAAACATAGGGCATTAGTTGACACTGGTTCACAGTGCACCCTAATACCATCAGACCATGTGGGGGAAGAGCCTGTTTCTATTGCTGGGGTGACAGGGGGATCACAGGAATTGACTTTGCTGGAGGCTGAGGTGAGCCTGACTGGGAAAGAGTGGCAGAAGCATCCAATTGTGGCTGGCCCAGAGGCACCGTGTATTCTAGGCATAGACTTCCTCAGGAATGGCTATTACAAAGAGCCAAAGGGACTCAGGTGGGCTTTTGGAATAGCTGCTGTAGAGGCAGAAAACATTCAACAATTGAACACCTTGCTTGGACTGTCAGAGAGCCCATCTGCAGTGGGACTCCTGAAGGTGAAGGAGCAGCAAGTGCCAATTGCCACCTCCACAGTGCACCACCAGCAGTACAGGACAAATCGAGATGCCGTGATCCCCATCCACAAGATGATCCGTGAGCTGGAGGGCCAAGGGGTGGTCAGCAAAACCCACTCACCCTTCAACAGCCCCATCTGGCCTGTGCGCAAGTCTGATGGAGAATGGAGATTGACTGTGGACTATCGTGCATTGAATGAAGTGACTCCACCGCTGAGCGCTGCCGTGCCGGACATGCTGGAACTCCAGTACGAGCTGGAGTCCAAGGCAGCAAAGTGGTACGCCACCATTGACATTGCCAATGCATTTTTCTCCATTCCTCTGGCAGCAGAGTGCAGGCCTCAGTTTGCTTTCACCTGGAGGGGCGTGCAGTACACCTGGAACCGACTGCCCCAGGGGTGGAAACACAGCCCCACCATCTGCCATGGACTGATCCAGGCTGCACTGGAAAAGGGTGAAGCTCCAGAACATCTGCAATACATCAATGACATCATTGTGTGGGGGAACATGGCAATGGAAGTATTTGAGAAAGGAGAGAAGATCATCCAGATTCTGCTGGGAGTCGGTTTTGCCATCAAGAGGAGCAAAGTCAAAGGTCCTGCCCGAGAGATCCAGTTCCTGGGAGTAAAGTGGCAGGACGGGCGGCGCCAAATCCCCACTGAGGTCATCAATAAGATCACCGCGATGTCTCCACCAACCAACAAGAAGGAAACACAAGCTTTCCTAGGTGCCATAGGCTTTTGGAGAATGCACATTCCTGAGTACAGCCAGATCGTGAGCCCTCTCTACCTGGTCACCCGGAAGAAGAATGAATTCCACTGGGGCCCTGAGCAGCAGCAAGCCTTTGCCCAGATCAAGCAGGAGATCGCTCATGCTGTAGCCCTCGGCCCAGTCAGGACGGGACCAGAGGTGAAGAATGTGCTCTACTCTGCAGCCGGGAACAAGGGCTTGTCCTGGAGCCTTTGGCAGAAGGTACCTGGTGAGACCCGAGGCCGACCTCTGGGATTCCAGAGCCGAAGTTCCAGAGGGTCTGAAGCCAACTACACCCCAACAGAGAAGGAGATCTTGGCTGCTTCTGAAGGAGTTCAAGCTGCCTCAGAGGTGATTGGCACAGAAGCACAGCTCCTCCTGGCACCCCGACTACCAGTGCTGGGGTGGATGTTTAAAGGGAAGGTCCCCTCTACCCACCACGCCACCGATGCCACATGGAGCAAGTGGATCGCCCTCATCACACAGCGCACACGTATCGGAAACCCAAATCGCCCTGGGATTTTGGAAATAATTACAAACTGGCCAGAAGGTGAAAATTTTGGTCTTGCCGATGAAGAGGAGCAAGAACAAGTGACCCGGGCTGATGAAGCCCCGCCATACAACCAACTGCCAGCAGATGAAACTCGCTACGCTCTTTTCACTGACGGTTCCTGTCGCATCGTGGCGATGAACTGGAAGTGGAAAGCAGCCGTATGGAGCCCCACACGACAGGTTGCACAAGCTACTGAAGGAGAAGGTGGATCAAGTCAACTTGCTGAACTCAAAGCCGTTCAGCTGGCCCTGGACATTGCTGAAAGAGAGAAGTGGCCAAAGCTTTACCTTTACACTGATTCATGGATGGTAGCCAATGCTCTGTGGGGCTGGCTGGAAAGATGGAAAAAAGCTAACTGGCAACGTAGGGGAAAACCAGTCTGGGCTGCTGATGAGTGGAAAGACATTGCCAGTCGGGTAGAGAAGCTACCCGTAAAGGTCCGTCATGTAGATGCTTATGTCCCCAAGAGTCGGGCTAATGAGGAGCACCAACACAATGAGCAAGTAGATCAGGCTGCAAGGATAGAGGTGTCACAGATAGACTTAGACTGGCAACACAAGGGAGAATTTTTCCTGGCTCGATGGGCCCACGGATGTCTCAGGTCACCAAGGCAGAGATGCTACCTATAAGTGGGCACGAGACCGAGGGGTGGATCTCACCATGGACAGCATTTCCCAGGTTATCCATGACTGTGAGACGTGTGCTGCCACCAAGCAAGCCAAGCGAGTGAAGCCCCTCTGGTATGGGGGGCGGTGGTCCAAATAGAAGTATGGGGAGGCCTGGCAGATTGACTACATCACACTGCCTCAGACACGCCAAGGCAAGCGCTACGTGCTGACCATGGTGGAAGCCAGCACTGGATGGTTGGAGACCTACCCTGTGCCTCATGCCACTGCCCGCAACACCATCCTGGGCCTGGAAAAACAAGTCCTTTGGAGACATGGTACCCCTGAGAGAATTGAGTCAGACAATGGGACTCATTTCAAGAACAGCCTCATAAACACCTGGGCCAGAGAACACGGCATCGAGTGGGTGTACCACATTCCTTATCACGCACCAGCGGCTGGGAAAGTGGAACGGTGCAATGGGCTGCTTAAAACCACCTTGAAGGCACTGGGTGGGGGGACTTTCAAAAACTGGGAAATTAATCTACCAAAGGCCACATGGTTAGTGAACACCCGAGGTTCCACTAATCGAGCAGGCCCTGCCCAGTCTGAGCCCTTGAGAACACCAGATGGGGACAAGGTTCCAGTGGTGCATATGAGAGGTATGCTAGGAAAAACTGTTTGGGTGAACTCTGCCTCCAGCAAAGACAATCCAATTCAGGGGGTGGTTTTTGCTCAAGGGCCAGGTTGTACCTGGTGAGTGATGCAAAGGGATGGAAAGACCCGATGCATACCCCAAGGAGACCTTGTTTTAGGGTGAACTACCTACAATACTGTGCCTGTGTCTGTAACTGTATGGATGTCTATAATTTGAAGATTTTTAATTTGATTTGGCATGATGGTAGGGGAAAATTCGGGGTGGATAATGTTGAGGGTTAGTTCTTTCTTTTTTTTCCCTCTGTGGAATTTTCCCCATTGTCATGCTAAGATACCTGTTGACTGGGCCCTGGTGACAAGGGGGAAGGGAGGGGAGGGGAGGGAAGAGGGGAGGCCCCGCGAGATTCAAACAGCCAGAAGAGGAAGCAGAAGGCTGGGCCTCGTCCCCATTTTCCCCACGGAGTTCAGATGAGAAGGATGATATCTGCCTCCTGCCTCTCTGTCCCATCCCAGCGTCGGGAAAAAAATATCAGACCCTGCCCTGCTGCCTTCTCGCTGTGAACTACCACCATCCAGCACTCTGCTGAGCACCAGGACCCACACCGTGAGCGTAGAGCTCTCTCTCCATCTCTCTCTCCCCCTGGGACAGCGCTGCCATCACCCCCAGCCCTCCTGCGGCTCTGTGGGACCTGCCCGCCCCCAGCACCAGGAACTGCAGCTCAGGGAAAAGGTGCCTGCAGCCAAAAAACACTGGGACTGAGTTACTGTTCTGTTTGTGGGTAATTTCATAGCTGTTGTTGTTCTTGTTTGTCTTGTTAGATATACCAGTAAAGAACTGTTATTCCTACCCCCATATCTTTGCCTGAGAGCTGTCTTAATTCCAAAATTATAATAATCGGAAGGATCACATTTTTTTTCAGTCCAAGGGGAAGCTTCTGCTTTCCTTGGCAAACACCTGTCTTTCAAACCAAGACAAGGAGAGACCCTGGATCAATATCAACCACAGATTGCTGCAGTCACCTCTGCTCTAAAAGGAGCAGTAATGAAATATACCCTTTAAAATCGGAATGGATATTTCTCCTGAAGTGCAGCAGAAAACCTTCCTGATGAACTGCACCAGACCAGAGGGAAATCAAGGCAGAGCCGTGGTTTGTCAGGAGTTCCTTGGTCCCAATGAGCGCCGTGGTGCATTTGGTGCTGAGCCCTCGAACCTCAGGGCCTAGGAGGAGATTGCACAAACCCTTCCAGGAGTCCAAGTCAGAAGAACCTTTCAGCTGCTGCACATTCCTGTGCCTTGGGCTGGCCCAGACTCCTCCTGTGGGATGTGTTGCACCTCAGCCGTGCTCTAGGAGAGAAATTCCTTTCTCCTTGTTTCCAGTCTGGGCCTCCACAACTGCCCTTGGCATTAATTGTTTCTTTCTCTGGATATTCTCTGTCAAAAGATCCATCACCTCTGAAACTGCCTGTCAATCCCTCCCAGGGCTCTCCTCTGCTGTCCTCACTCTCCAGCCCACTGAGCACTGAACTCCTTTGTCCACTCCTTTGACCACTATCAAATGGTCACATGCTTGAGGCCATGGGCCCCTGGACAAGAAGGACAGTTCCTTTCTATAGGAGAGAAACCTCAGAACCCAAGGTTTTGAAGGAAGATGAGAGACAGTCACCAGAGGCCAAGGCAAGCCAGACCTGTTTGTCTTGGCAGCATTTGTCTGGGAGATATCCTTGGATAGACCGGATTTGGGAGGCCAAATGCCAATTTTGTCCATGGCCATCAGGACGAGAAGTTCTTTTCTGGAGGAAGAAAAGTAGGGAGCCCCAGTGTTTCAAAGGCAGATAAGAGCTGGCCCTCAGGAAGCCAAAGTAACCTACATAGTCCTGGCAGCTTTTGTCTGGGAGCTACCCTTGCATATATACAGAAATTTGGAGGCACAATTCCAGTCTTGGCCATGAATGCCTGTGCTTGAAAGATGTTTTTATCATGGGAAGAAAATGTTCAGGGACTGCTACCGGGGTATGCAGGGCTTGGCACAGGCCGAGAAGGCAACAGAAAAACAGACACGGGGACAAACGGCCCCAGGGCTTCAGTTGCAGCAGCAGCAGCAGCAGCAGTGACAGAAGCGACTTTGTCGACCCTCTGGCTCTCCTCTCCCTCTCCCACAGTCCCACAGCCTCTCTCGGTCTCTCTTTCCCTGGGTCCCCCTCCTCTCCCAGTCTCCATCTCCCAGTTCCTAGCTCGGCCATACACTCGGGCTGCCCTGGCCCCAGGGGGGGCTTTCCCATCCCTTTCCCCATCCCCATCCATCCCGGCACGGTCTCACCTCCACCCGGCTCTGGCTGTACTGGCGGTGGTGCTGCTGGATGGACATCAGTGCGTGGAGCGGCATCGCCTCCCTTTGGCTCCGCCTGTCCCGACACCGGCCCCGGACCCGGCCCCGGCCCCAACATGGGCCCCGACCCCAACCCCGGCCCCTGGCCCTGGCCCCAAGGTGTGCCCTGGCCACGGTCCTGGTCTTGGTCCTGGCTCCTCCCGGGCCCGTGGAGCACACACACGGCACGGCTGCTCCTGCTGCCTGTGTTGCGGTTTCCCAGGCCCGAGCTCCACCGCTCGGCAGCGCGGTCGCTGGCCCTGAGCCTCTGCTGTCCCGTTCCAAAGAGCGAACACCTGGGGCTGCCCGGCCCGGGGCGGCTGAGGGGTGCTCAGGGCTCATGTCTGGCCCCGGGCCGAGCGCTGACAGCCGCGTCTCGCTGGCAGGGGAGGCGCAGCACAGCACGAAGGAGCGGTACCAGCTCGGTTTGCTGCTGGGGTGTGGAAGCTTTGGCAGCGTTTGGGCGGTGACTCGGCTCTCGGACAGTGCCCCAGTAAGTGGTGGGATCAGTGGCAGGCAGAAGAGGAGGAGGAGGGAGGACGAGGAGGAGCTCAGCCTGCTGCTGCCCTTGGCATGCAGGTGGCCATCAAAAGGGTGCCATGAAACCATGTCCAGCACTGGGGCAAGCTGGTGAGTGAGCGGGGACCAGCGGGAGAAGCCGGGGCATGCTGGGATGGGATGAGTCGAGACCCGGAAGGGTGGAAGCCACCAGGAGCCTGGAGGGAGAGCGGGTGTGGGGCCAGCAGAGCATCCCGTGCTGGGGGAGGGCTTCCCCAGTCCTGGCACAGCATCAGCCCCGCTGACGGCATCGTGGTCCTCCTGCAGCCCGATGGCACCAGTGCACCACTGGAGATCGTGCTGCTGGACAAGGTGTCCACAGGCTTCCCTGGAGTTCTCCAGCTGCTGGAGTGGCTTGAGTTCCCCAATGACATCCTGATGGTGCTGGAGCACCCGGAGTGGTGTCAGGACCTCCGTCATTTCATTTGGTCACAGGGGTTCCTGTCAGAGGAGGTGGCACAGGAGCTGTTCAGCCAGGTGCTGGAGGCCGTGCAGCACTGCACCAGCTGTGGGGTCCTGCACAGGGACATCAAACCGGAGAACATCCTGCTTGACCTGGCCACCGGGCAGGCAAAATTGATTGACTTTGGCTGTGGCACCTACCTGCAGGACACAGCCTACACTCACTTTACAGGTGAGCCCACACAGGGCTGTGTTCCCGGTCCCGGCATCTCCTGGCCCAACATCTCAAGGCCCAGCCTGGCTGTGGCAGCAGGGACTCTCCTTTTTGCTGCCAGTCATGGCACTGAGTCTTCATCTGAGTTGCTTTTGACTGGGGTGGGTGGGGGGGCAGCTTCCAGCCCTGCTGGCAGCTTTTGCCAGCCACTGTGTCCAGGACTGGCGCTGGGGCAGCCAGCCTGACAAAAACACCCGTGGGTGGGGGTAGTGGGTTGTGGGGGGTCCAAACCTGTGCAGCAGCTGTTTTGGTGGGCAGGTGAGAAAGGGCTTGCACTACTGTGCTCACATTGCTTGCCTTGTCCTCATAATGTCTTTTGGGGCAATGCAGGCAAGGAGGATGAAGACATGGATTTTCCCCACCACGGAGTGGGTTTTTCCTTGTCATGGTCAGGCCTTGCCAGGGCTTCTGCTGCACTCTTCCAGCACCAGTGGCTCCTTTTCCAACCCCAAGTTTGTAAACAAGTCCCAGGTGCTGGCCAGAGGCAAGGGGTCACACCATGTGCCACTGGTGCAGCCCTAGCATGCCCAAGGATTCTGGGGCCAGGCTCTGGGAGCAGCAGCATCCCCCTGATGAACTCCATCTGTATTCCATAGGAACACCGTCCTACAGCCCCCCAGAATGGACCCACTTTGGCTGGTACTATGGCAAGCCAGCTACCCTCTGGTCCCTGGGCATCCTGCTGCACCAGATGGTCTGTGGGGAGCACCCTTTCAGGAGAGGCCAGAACATCAGCTGGAACCATCAGCTCTCGCTGCCACAACAGGTCTCTCAAGGTGAATCCTCATCTCTGGGCACGGGGGGAATACCAGTGCTGGGAGACAGCAGTGGGCTCATGAGCATCCCGCTCTGGCTGCTGCTGAGGAGGTGGCACATGTCCTGCTCTCCTGCTCTCCTCCAAAACAAAGAACTGATGGGAAGGTTTAGGCCCAGCTCTGAGCACATGCAGCACAGCCTGAGCATGAGAACAGTGGGGCAAAGCAGACTGGAGCCTCCTCCAACTGACCGGTGGTTTCTGGTTTCTCTGTCCAGAGGGCCAAGATCTGATCAGATGGTGCTTATCCATGCTCCACATGGAAAGGCCCTCGTCAGAAGACCTGTTTTGTGACCCTTGGATGCAGCAAATTCACCTGCCATAGAAGAAGGGAGAGAGCCACAGGCACACTTGGATGCAGGGCTCTGGTGAGTTCCAGTTGCACACAGGCCTTGGCAATCAGAAGCAAAGAAGCCCAGACTTTTTTGTCCTGCCTGTGTCACTGCACAGGGGTCATCAGGTGGGAACACACAGCCCTTGAGCTGCTCTGCCCAGCACTGGTGGCCACCATCTGAGCTGCTTTGGCTTGTCCTGGTTCACTGACAGCTGGGCCCTGGGCAGAACACTGAGAGCCTGGTCTCACCCCAGGGAAGGAGAAGGAGCCCCTGGAGAAGCTGTAGCAGGTGGGGCTGCTGCTGCTGGAGACAGTGAGGATGACATCAAGGATGGCAACCTCTTCCTCCACCTGGCCACTGGCAAGCTGAAGATGGACTTGGATTCTGGCACCTTCTTCAAAGCCTGGCTCCACGGTGAATTTACAGATGAGTCCAGACCCAGGGGGATGCTCCCAGATTTGGGCATTGCACAGCCTGGCCAAGAAGCAAAGGTTCCCCCTTTGCTGGGGAGGATAAAACTGATTCTTCTGTCATCTGCCAAGCTGCTTTTTGGCACGGCTGGGGGTATGGGCTGGGGTGGGTACGAAATGGGAGTCAGCTCCTGGCCCTGCCAACAGCCCCCAGCACCCACCGTGCCCCGGGCTGGGGCAGCCAGCACGACACAAACAAAGCCCCATGGTGGGAGTGAGGTGGGACTCCAGAACTGGGCATGGCTGCTTTCCTTGGCAGGCAAGGAAGGGCTTGGGCTGCTCCACTGCCCTTGCTTGCTTTGGGATCACCATGACTTTTGGGGCCAGTGCAGGGGAAAAGGGAGAAAGCATGGGCTTCTCTCACCCGTGTGTGGCTTTTTCCCTGGCATCTAGGGTTGGGCCTTCCTCAAGCCCCTGACAGAGATTAGATTTTGAACATTTTTCTTTTCTCCCCTTCTGGACTGTAATCTATTTTCATTAATTTGTTGATTCTTTCTCTAAAGGAAGTGTTCCAGGTGGGCTCCAGTGTGGATCAGGAAGTGCTCGGGACCAGCTGCGGCGTGGATGGGCCGTGCCCTTGGAGAAGGCTGAGGACATCCCTTGGGACCAGCTTTTCTTCCAGCAGCGATGGCATGAGGTGGGTCCCCATCTTCTTGTCACGGTGGGATGAGAGCTTTTGGGAGATGGCAGCGAGCACAGGAGCATCCTGCTGTGGCAGCTGCTGAGGAGGTGGATGTGCCATGGCTGGCTGCAGGCTGGGCACATGTCCTGCCCTCCTGCTCTGCTGCCCAAGGCAGCAGTGATGGGCACTGCTCTGGGCACGGCCAGCATGGCCTGGGCACCGTGGCAGCTGGGACAAGGGGCACAGGAGCCTTCAGCTGATGGGCAATTTCTGGTTTCTCTCCTTGCAGCCGGGCCCTGTGGATGCTGAGGCTGCTCTGGGCTCTGCCAGGGCTCTGCTGCAGCTCAGCACCAGGCTGGAATCAGCCAAAGGAGAAATGGAGCGACCTGCAGCAGAGACTTGCTTGAGCATTTCAGCAACGCAGCTCAAGTTTGCAGAGTGTACACCTCCAAGGGAAAACATGACAACCCCCAAAAAGTAAATTTGTTCAATACCTTCTGAAATGAAATCAATCTGGGATGACCCCAAATGATATTTTTCAGCCTGCTCAAGCTGTAGCTCAGTCCTTCTCTGAACAGTTCTCTCCCCCACCTGCCTTTTAATTCACAAGTGCTCCCTCCTTTCCCCCAGTGAATTCCCAGCCCATCACAGTCTCCATCACATTGTTGCCTTCCTTGACGCCCCTCAGCACGAGGAAGACTGAGTTCCAGGATTAGGGACTCATTCTTTCACTGGCTGAAGAGCAGCAATGTCTCAGAGGTCCAGTGAGATTTTAGTGTCCTTCAGAGCTGCTCTCCTGCTCTCAGCTCTCCTCACTGCTGAGTTGCCACTCCCTTCTCCTCGTCCTTCCCGCAGGATGAACTCTGTGCATCCCCTTGAGCCTCCCCACTCTTCCCAGCCCACCCACCCAGCTCAGTTAGGCTGAAGCTGAAGCTTGTGTCCTCTGGCACAGCAGTGCAGTCCCCTGTGCAGGGAGCCCCAGCCCCAGAGCACAGCACACAGCAGTGCAGTCTGGGCTGGACCAGCTCCCCTCCACCCCTGCCTTGGCTGTCTGTGGCACCTGAATGCTCCCTGTTTGGAGCTGTCACTGCAGGATGGCCCCAGGGCAGAGCCCAGCCGGGCTCCCACTGCATCCCCTGAAGCTTGGGGCAGAGAGTGGAACCAGGGCTGAGGTGCATGGGGAGCACCCAGAGCTGTGGCTTGCACTCAGTGTTTGCAAGTGTTGTGTTCTCATCTCGTGCAGCCTGTGGGGAAAACAGCCTGTGCTGCCAGGCCAGCACTGCCCCTCTGGGCAGGGACAAGGCTGAAGGGCTTTCCCATTCCAGAGGAGCCAGCACTGAGCCTTGGCAGGGCCTGGCAGGGCTGGACACAGGTCTGGCTCCTGTCCAGGACTCACTGCCCACCCACCCCCATTGTGCTATCACGGACAGAAGGGTCTGTCTGTGCCAGGGGCTCTGGGATGTCTCTGTATACATGGACAGAAGGGTCTGACTGTGCCAGGGGCTCTGGGATGTCTCTGTATCCATGGACAGAAGGGTCTGACTGTGTCAGGGGCTCTGGGATGTCTCTGTATCCCTGGACAGAAGGGTCTGACTGTGCCAGGGGCTCTTGGGATGTCTCTGTATCCATGGACAGAAGGGTCTGTCTGTGCCAGGGGCTCTGGGATGTCTCTGTATCCCTGGACAGAAGGGTTACTCTGTGCCTGGGGTTCTGGGATGTCTCTGTATCCATGGACAGAAGGGTCTGTCTGTGCCAGGGGCTCTGGGATGTCTCTGTACCCATGGACAGAAGGGTCTGTCTGTGCCAGGGTCTCTGGGATGTCTCTGTATCCATGGACAGAAGGGTCTGTCTGTGCCAGGGGCTCTGGGATGTCTCTGTACCCATGGACAGAAGGGTCTGACTGTTGCAGGGTTTCCATAATGCCTTTTTACCCATGGGTATGGAGTAAACACGGAGAGGGAAAAAGTCAGTCACGTTGCTTGCACACCCCTTCCTTTCTATACCAGACACATCCATGCACACCCCCTTGTATGGATATATTTAAAGGATAGGGATGGGCAGAGATTTCCCACAGAGCTCTTACTTTGGCACAGCTCACCTTGTAAATCAGTGGCCAGGGGATTTTTTTCCCAGCTCTGCTTTGGGGACACAAGGTCCAAGGATCTGCAGTGTCAGAGGGAGAGTGTGGCTGGTGGCAGGTGAAGCCCCATTTCATGACATCCCAGAGTGGCACAGGACAAAGATAAAAGCACCCACAACCTCACTGATGAAGTCTTTGTGATGCTGCACATCCTATAGGAAAAGCTGCTGTCACCCAATCCATTTGGAGTTATAACTTTAATTTTCAATACTTTAGGGTGAAGTTTCAAACTGCAAGGTTTTTTTACCCTCAAGACACAATCATACACAATCCATTTTTCAATTTCCTCTTTCTTCAACCACAATTTAAGATGTCTTAATATTACAATCAAATCCCAAAATCATTTAAAAAATTATGTGAGGTCAGTAAGATGGATCCATGTCATCAGAACTTTCACAAAGCAAATAATTTAGTTGTCTTTTAAAATGATCAGTTACCAATTAATCCAAAGTTACAGAAGATTTTTTTACTACACATTGTGGTTTTTTCTCCTCTTCTTCACTATTTGTTTGTTCATTTTTTCCCTTTATTCTTTTTTTAAACAGAGAACACATCCTAAGAAAGGAATGTACAGCAAAATGAGATGCATTTCGGATAAACAATGAAAATGTAGGCTCCTCCTCTGTTTACTTTTGTCTGGATACTCTGAAGAAAAAATGTAGCAGAGAGCAGCAGAGGTGTAAAGTGGTTGCTTTGGACTAAACTGGAGTTTAGCACTGGTGACATCCTGATCCAGTCACGAGTTGCAGAATCCTTGTGCAGATCTCAAGCCCTGTGTTTGCAGGCACAGCACCTGCAGCTCTGACACAGCAGTGCATGAGAACAGCTCTGCTATTCCCCCAGAGAATCGGGGCTCTGCCCAAGAACGAGGTGCTACAGTCCTTTGCTCCTGGTTCCCGTGTGGAGCAGCTCCTTCCCGCTGGCTGAGCTGCTCAGGCAGAGCCCGGCAGCTCCTGGCCCTGCAGGGCTGAGGCTTTTCCCCCTTGCTGGGCACAGACTGATGGAGCAGCACTGCTGAGCACGGGGACACAGCGAGGGACCAGGAGCAGCTGCCTTTGTCCACCTGCAGCTCCAAGGCCCAAGCTCTGAGCAGACAGGGCTGGAAGGGACTCGCAGGCTCCCTGTTTGCTGGGCTGCCCCCCTTGTGCCCGGCCCAGCTCTGTGTGGGGCAGAGGGAGAACAAGGGGCAGCTCCCTCCCAGCTCCCAGCCCCAGCCCAGGGACCCCTCTGGCCCCGGGGCTTGGGGCACTGTCAGCACCCTCTGCTCCAGCCACCGCTTCTGCTGGCACTGACAGCAACACCCAAACTGTGGCTGATCCCGAGGGAGCAGCAGCAGTGCCTGCATCTGATCCCTGACTCTGGGGCACGGCTGGACAAACGACACCCACAGCAGCAGCAGCAGCAGCAGCAGCAGCAGCACATGGACCTGACTTTGAGCACAGCCCCTGGCACTGTTCCCTGCCGTGTGCAGTGGTGTCACAGCAGCCTGGGGCACCTGGGAGCCCTCTGTGCCAGCAGGGACTGGAGATGGCAGCCCTGGGCTCCTGGAGGTTGTGCAGGGAACAGAGGTGGGGACTCCCTCTCCATGTGGAGCTTCCAGATGGAAAAGGCTGCTGTGACCAGGCAGCTGCAAGGGCAGAGAAAGGAGGGGCTGGAGCCCTTGATTTGTGCCAGTTCCACAGTCCTGGGGAGCAGCCACTGAGCACAGGGGGAACAGAGGGCACAGCAAGAGGGACAAAACCAGTCAAGGTCAGAGACAGGAAAGAGCCAGAGCTGGGAGCAGGAACAGCTGCTTCATTGCACCCTTGGACAAAGCGCTTGGCTGAGCTTCCCAAGTGCTGAAGGGCATGAAGGGCAGAGAGGTGACAGCAAACCATGCTCCTGTTTGCACAGCCTCCCCTCTCAGTGTCCCAGAAGGATTTGGATGAACTGTATTCTTCTCTCTGAGTTGTCACATTCAGCATGAGCAGCTTGGCCCCAGGAGCTAAAGCAGCTGAAGCTTTAGGCCACAAGAGCTGAACAAGAGGGACCTTTTGGACCCCCAGGTTTAGGATGGCCAGCAGTTGGGATGTGCCCCAAGGAGGCTGTGCCAGCTTCTCTGGAAGGCCCCGTGCCCTTCCAGCTACGGCTGTGTCAGCAGCCCTGGGGGCTCCTTCTGCTGCCCTGAGCCCGCAGAGCAGGGCAGTGTTTGCTGGTGGTTAGAGCTGCTCATAAACATCCTGTCAGGCTGCCTTAAACACTTGGGGCGAGGGATTCCTTCCAACCTGGGCCACTTTGGGTGGGTTGAGGGTGTCCCCAGGGCAGGTGGCGGTGTGTGCAAGGGCCTTTGTGACACAGAGCAGCACGGTCACCATGGCATGGAATGGGACACGGTGTCAAAGGACCCTTTGTGACCTGTGCTGACATAGGAGCTGGCAGTGACACAGCCACACCACAGCGCTCGGAGCAGGCGACGGGACAGGACGCGCCGGAGCGGTGCTGTGAGGAGCCCCCACACAGCGCACTCGTTCGTGTCTGACCCGCAGCTTTTCTGAGGCGTTATTCCTGCAGGTGACCTCGTGGCAAGGCCGTGGGACTTGGTGGCCCGCGGCCTTCCCGAGGCTTCTCTTTTGCAGGTGCACTCGCGGCCGGACCGTGGGACTTGGTGACCAGAATTGCTTACGAGGAGTCTCCTGTCCTTGTGGCAGGAGCCCTCAAGAGCAGAGTGCAGGACTTGCTGTCCTGCAGCCATCCTGAGGCAACTCTGTCGTGGGTGTCTTCAAGGCACAACTGCACGACTTGTTGCCTCACAGCTTTCCCAAGGCATCTCTCTAGAAGGTGCCCTTGAGCCAGACTCTGACATGGCGGGCAGATTTCTCAGCCTGTTCAATGTTTGCAGAGGGAAAAAAGAGAAAGGCCCTGGAGTATCCCCAGCACAACCACCTGAGGAGCTGGAGCAGTTCCAGCCAATGCAGGATGGTGAGTGGCACAGCTGGGCCACAGGGCTAATGGCTGCTGAGAGCTGGGCTATATCCCATCCCATCCCATCCCATCCCATCCCATCCCATCCCATCCCATCCCATCCCATCCCATCCCATCCCATCCCATCCCATCCCATCCCACCCACTGTGGACATGGCCAGGGACAGGACAGAAGAGGGGCTGGGCAGACACCCCGCAGCAGCCGTGCTCCATCCCCTGGGGCATCCCGGGGCTGTCCCTGCCTGGGGAGCGCAGGGCTGGGCTGTGTTCTCTGGCCTCTCCCGCAGCCCCTCAGCTCTGACTGCACTCGCTCTTACCCAGGTGCAGCCACTGACCGGACACAAGAGCAGGAACCCACCCGCGGCCGCTTCCGCACAACACTGAAGGTACCTGCAGCCATCCCCACCTGGGCTGGGCCTGCTGTCACTGCTCAGCCCAGCACAGCGCTTGGAGCATTGCATTGAACTTGCCTCTCTTCCCTGTCCTTTGTTCTCCTGCAGAGGTTCCAGAAGTTCCTATGCATTCGACGTAGGAAGACCAGAACCACAGCTACAGAGGGCACAGCTGAGCCTGACTCCAAGCTGACCGAGCTCCAGGCAGAGCCAGATGTCAGCCCAAATTCACCTGAGTGCTCAGAGGGCTCTGACACTGCAATGAATGATGGCAGGGCAAAGGCTGACATGGCAGAGACTGAGGACATGGCCGACACTTCGGAGACAGAGGGCATCACAAATACTGACACCACTGCCACTCTGAGTCAGGAACTCATTGGGGACTATTTCAAGGAGCCCTGTGTTTCTTCCCAGCCAAACATAAGCAGCCTGAGGCCAGGGCTTGAGGCCTCACAGGAGTGCATGCCCACTCACGCCATGGTCACTGGGCCCCCTCAGTCTTTGAGGCCAGCACAGTGTGGCGGGGAGGGAAGCACTTCTTAGGGGAAGCTGGGGAGTGTCTCCCATGGACAGTGCTCCAAGTCTTGCCCACCCCCTCCAGGTGCCAGCCATGGTGAAAAGCATCCACCAGAGTCTCGTGTCCCATGCCACTGTGGGTGTCAGGCTGCGCACTGACATTTGGAGGCTGGCTGGAGAACACCCTGCTGACGTGGTGCTGACCCTCCTGCGCTGTGCCCCAACGTGTGACAGGTACGGGGTCCACGTGCCTTGAGAGCTCAGGGCTCAACAGCCTTTAGGGCCCATGGCCCTGTACAGCCTGTCCAGTGGGGTCTGCCAGACAGGCACAGAGCTCCAGGACCCTCAGGCCCCTCTGTTTCCTCAGCCTGCTGCCATGCTCCCTCCCTCCCCCTCAGGGCGTTGGGGCTCTGTCACCTGGGCCCCACAGCTGTACAGGGCCTGGTCCTGTGACTGAGACCCCTTGACACAGAGCTGTGATCCCACAGAGCTGCTGCAAGGATGTGGAGAGCCATAGGCTCGTCAGGACCAACAGTGGAGAAGGTGCTGCCCACACTGCTCTGTGTGATGGAGGATTGGCCTCTGCACAGCATGAGCACCTCTGATGGAGACAACAAAGACGTGTTTGCCCTGGCTGTGAGTTTCTGGAACTGGCCTCTGCTCGCTCTCCACTCGCCTCTCCAGCAGCTCTCCATCCTCTCCGTGCCTCAGGCATTGGGCTGAAACCTGGGCTAGGGACAGGCTCAGGGGGCACTGGGCCCGCTGCTCCCCCTGCATCTCCCCTCGGGCCCTGCCCCATGGACAGCTCAGCCCTGAGCGCTGTCTCGGGCTGCTTCTTTTGCAGGCTACTCTGGTGATCTGGCTAATTGTGCCTCAGTGCCAGAAGGCAATGATCCTTTATTCCTCCCGCCTGTTTGTGGCTCTGCTCTTCCACGTTGTCATCACCACACAGCAGATGCCAGAGGAAGTTGATAACTTCTGGACAGCGTGCCGGGAGGAACATCGCCTTCCCAGCCACCCCAACAGGTCCCAGTCCCCCTGTCCTTCCCATGCCCTTATGGCCAGCACCAGTGCTCCCAGTGTGACCTGGACTTTGCTCTGCACACAGGTTTGCGGTGCAGGCCATGAAGGCTCTGCTCTTCTGTCTGCACTATGACCCTGAGGTGATGGCCATGGAGCGCAAGCGTGGCTGGGACGCGCTGCTCTGCGCTGACACCCAGCACTATGCCGTGGGTCTGCTGGCCAGGTGAGACCCCCATTTCCCCTCTGTCCCCGACATTTGTGCTCTGTGCCCGGGGTGCCCCACACAGTCCCTGTGCTCATGGGCCAGAGGGATTTGTCACCAAGGGACAGCCAAGCAGACTGGAAAAGGCTGGGAGAGGAGGTGCCCAGAAGGAGCAGCCTCCCAAAATGCCCACATCCGCTCCAGGGATGCTTGGGAAAGACAGGATCTCTGTGACTCAGTCCTGAGACAGCTTTGCCTGCCCACCTCAGTGTCTTGGTGCCTTTTCCCCCATCAGGCAGATGCGCCGTGCCTCCCTCTCCGTGTGTTCTGGGATTGCACGCCGCCTGCTTGGCTGGCTCAGCAGGGAAGAGCCACGCTGGGATCTGCCTTTCCTGGCATTCCTTGTGGAGGTGAGCCCGATGGCCAGCGCTGCCTCTCTGAGCTGCCTCCCAGCTCTCTGTGGTCATCGCCACAGCTGCCTGGGACGGTGCCCGTGCCCTGTGCTGCTGTCTGGGCCCAGCCCTGTGCGGATCTGGGCTCCTGCTGGCTGGGTCCCCTGTCACTGCCCTGTGCCTTCCAGGTCCTGGACTGCTTGGATTTGACTCACTGTGCTGACAGCATCCTTGAGATCATGTCAAGGCATGTGCAGAGCAAGTGCAGGGAGAGGCGTCGCCTGGCGCTCCGAGGCCTTGTGGTGCTCAGCAAGGATCCCTCGATGGTGAGAAGGGGACAGCGGCTGAAGCTGCGCTGGGGAAAGCAGCCCCTTGGGCTGGCTGGGCTTCAGGAGCTGAGGCAGATGCTCCCAGCTCTCCTGCCTCACCTCCCTGAGTTCTTTGGGACAGGCCTTTGGCCTCTGGGCCCTGCAGTTGGGGTTGCAGTGCCAGGGCAGTGTTGGTGGTGCTGTCGTTCGTGGCTTCACAGCACAACCTTGTGTTCCACACAGGCCCTAAAAATGTGTAGCCTGTCTCAAAGGCTTTTGGAGCTGCTGGCTGATGCAGATGGAGAGGTGGTTGGCATGAGCCTCCACGTGTTCACCAATGTGCTCCAGGACAAAGAGATCCTGATATCCAGCACCACCGCCCTGAAGCTGGCCCAGGCACTCCTGGCCCTCTTTGACAACGTAAGGCTCAGTGTCCTCAGCCACGGGCACTGGCTGCTGCCCAAAAACTTGGTGCCCTGTGGATTATTTGGGCTGTTGTTCAGGGGCTGCAGTAGTTGGTGCTGAGGTTTTTTCCTTTCCTCCAGGACAACAGCCACGTGCAGCTGCTCTCCCTTGACCTCTTCTGCAAGGTGATGGAATTGGTAGTAGACGAGGGAAAAAAGCCCCTTAAGTCAACTGTGTGCCAGAGCCTACTCCCACTTTTATTCCACTGTCATGATGAAAATCGGCGTGTGGCAGAGGTGAGGACTCGTGGGCTGCTGGTGCATCCCTGGGAGGGGGCTCGGCTGCCTCCTGCCCTGGCACCTCCCGGGCTGCAGCCTCCTCCAGGCCTTGGCACAGGGACACGGGTCCTGTGCCCTGAACTGCGCTGCCATCTCCACATCTCTGCTGCTCTCCAGGCCTCTCGGGCAACGCTGCATTGTGCGACCAAATTCCTGAAGAGGAGGAATCTGGAGCAGCTGCTGAAGAAGGAGCAGCTGTGGAAGTTGGCCGAGTGCCTGGTAAGGACGGCCTGGAAGCCCCAGGCTCAGGCTGGAGAAGCCCCCTGAGCGCGGTGCTCGCTGTGTGGGGCTGGCAGCTGTGGCCGTGCCCAGTGCTGCACCCAGGGGCCACACGGGCTCTGCTCCAGGCTCCCGTGGCCCCGAGCCGGGTGCCGACGGAGCCCCGGCCCAGCGGGGCCGCGGGGCGGGTGGGCACCGCGGCTCCCCGGGCAGCACCCGGCCCTCTGCCCCTGCAGAGCCCGGCGCCAGCGGCTGCCGGCCGCGCCTCAGGGCTGGGCGGGCAGGGGAGGCCGGGGCCGGGCGCCTCAGGGCAGCGCCTGCCAAAGGGGCAGAGCCCGCCCCGACCCTTCCCTGCCTGCCGCCGCTCTCCCCAGCTGGCAGAGGACAGGAGCCGAGCGGCCCAGCACCTGCGCCAGGCCCTGCCGTACCTGCAGAGCCCCCAGGAGCCCCTGCGAGAGGCGGCCATCAGGTTCATCGGTGAGCCCGGGGTCCCTCCCCACCCACCACGGCTCGGCCCCGGCCCCGGCTGCTGCCCCGGCGGCGCCATCCGGGCCCGGCGCCGTGGAGCCCCGGCTGCCCTCGGGGCTGCTGTCGCCCTCTCCCGGCCGTGCCCTTCCTTGGGTGTCAGGAGGTGGTGAGGGCCCGGGCTGAGCCCTGCCGGGCCAGGAGGGCCAGTGGCCACAGGGCTGGCAGCGCCGCTGGCAGGGAGCTGTGCCGCTGGGGCAGTGACAGGCTCTGTGTTCCCAGGGCTCGCCGGGCAGTGCTTGAGGGGGCAGAAGGAAGAGCCCCAGGTGCTCAGGGAGGGTGAGTGAGGGCAGCGGGCTGTCAGCGGGGCTGGTGGGGGGAGCTGCAATCCCTGGGCAGGGAGCTGCAATCCCTGGCCCGGCTGTGGAGGGTTTCACTCCCTGTGTGGATGAACGGTGGCGTGGATGGAGCACACAGAGATTTCAGGGACATGGGTGGGGGTATTCGTGGCCAACACCTTGCAGCTGATCCCCTTGGCCCCTCCTCTGTATTGGCCATGGAATAAGCTAGCTGGGATGGCCCTAGCAGGAAGGTCACCTTGGATTCCCACAGATCTGGGCTCTGACCATGGCTCCTTTCCTCTCTCTTCCAGTCTTTCAAGCCCTGATGACAGACAACAGTCCTTCACAGACAAACGTAGGAATTCAAGATGCACTCAATTGAAGAGCTGCAGAACCATGCTCATCTGCTGGCTCAGAAGAACCAGCATCCCTTTAAGCTCTCCAGATGCCATGGAAGATGAGGCAACCTTGAGACCAGAAGAGACCAGCTGGAGCTCCAGGCACAGCTGAGCCTGTTGAAGTTCATGTGGCTTCAGCCCTCTCCCTGCTTGTACATAGCTCTCTCCCTCCAGCCTTCAGACACTGCCCATCCTCTCATCTTCCCTCCACTATTCCTCCCTTTTCACTGCTCCCTCCCTCCAGCCCTCACACTGTTCCTATCCCTTTTTTCTCTTATATCTCATTCCACCCTTTTCACTGCTCCCTCCCTCCAGCCCTCACACTGTACCCATCCCTTTTGTCCCCTCCATCTCTTCCCTTTGCTTTGACCCCCATCAATAAAGAGTTTGGCTTCTTCACTTTGCCTGCATCTCTGTGGAGCTCAAGCGCCGCAAATCCGGAGCCCTGGGACACATGGGCTCTTCCTGCCGTTCTCTTCCATGCTGTGTTTTGTGCAGAGATGCAGAGGAACAAGGGCAGATCAGGCTGGAAATATCTCTGTGCTAAAGGTCCAGTTCCACAACACTGTGGAGTTAAAGGTCTTGCTGAGCACTCTTGGAGGCCCTGGGTTTTAGAAGAGCCACTCCACCTGAGTATGCTCTGAACCCAACTGGGACGGATTCCCTGACAAGCATCCACAGAGGGCAAAGGAGACTGGAATGCTGCAAGGTTTCAACAACAGCTTCCTGAAAGCACAGCAATGCTCCATCCCTGCCCAGGTCAGGAAGAGGGCAGAACCAGAGATCATCAGGGCTTCTCAGGGAGCGTTGGGTGTGCCAAAGGACAAATGAAGCAGCAGCACAGTGCCCGAGACTCGGACGCGTGACCGTGCCAGTGTCCAGAGCGCTGTCAGGCAGTGCTGGGAACCTGAGTGCGGTTCTGGTCCCCACAAATGAGGAATCACAGCCCCTGCCCCAGACCCAGTCAGAAAGCCAAGCAAGTGAGACCAGAGGGAGGGCACCCTTCCAGTCTCTCTTGGGCATGGCTGCAAAACAGCCCCTGCTTCTTCTTGCTCCACCTGTGATTGGGGTGTGCTGATGGCAGAGCCAGCCAGGTTGTGCTCTGTGTGCCAAAGCCTGTTGAGAGGGGGAAGGAAAAGTGCTGCGTGCAGAGCAGAATCCTGTAAAGTGCTGGCAAGAGCATCCTGCAGGAGCAGAGCTCTGGTCTGTGGCCAGGAACAGCCTGGTTTTGCTGCCATGAACGCAGGCAGGACTCCAGGCAGGTGAAGAGGCAGCGGGCAGCTTGGGTTTGTAGAGGGCCTGGGGATGCATATGTGAACCTCCACCTGGAAACACACTTGGGGGAACATGACCTAGAGCTGGAGTGCCTGTTCTGCAGCCCTGAGGACTCTTGGCCAGCGCAGGGCATGTGCCACCTGCCAGGGACAGCTCTCAGCCTGCCTGGCAGCTCCCCATGGACTGTGGGCAGTAGTTGGAGGTGGAAGGAGCCACCCCCATCAGGGCAGATTCCTCCTGCTCTGGAGATGCTGCTGCATGGCCAGGGCTGCTCTCAGCTCTCTCCTCAAGGCAAGGCAAAGGGGCTGTCAGGTGTGTGTCTGTGTCCCTGAGACTCCTGCACTGTCCCACGGGGCATCAGCAGATGTGCCTCAGATCTGCCTCACAAAGTGCCTCCTCCTCAGCCTGCTCTGCCTACAGACAGCAGCAGCAGCACCTTGGCTTGCAGCATCTCAGTTTGTCTGAGCTGCCCTTCAGGCCCTGCTGCCAGGGAGATGCCCCTGGGCAGTGCCCTGTGCTGGGAGGGGTCTGCAGGGCAGAGCTGAGCCCCCAGGGCTGGGCTGGGCTCTGGCAGCACTGGCAGGGACAAGTTTTGGATAGAGACAAACAGCTCCCAGGAGGAACAACTCCAGGCAGCAGAGAGCCAGACTATAGCTAGATATCCCTCCATGTCCAGATGCACAAGGAAAGAGAGGATGTTTCAGAGAAAATGGTTATTTAACTGGAGTCTTCAAAGACTCCACTTTATTTCTAAAGAATGCTTATGTTCACGCTGAAATAGAGGAATGTGTAATCAGGAAATGGCACCTGTGTGGGACCATTAGGTCTGACTGCACTGGGGTACAGGGAGCTCTGTTTTCCCTCTGGCCTCCCTCGTGTTCAGACTGAGAGTGATGCTGAAGATGATGCAGTAACTCAGCAGCAAAAACCTAAACTTAAAAATAAAAATGTGTAGTGCGGTTTCCCCATAGGAAGATAAGTAGTTTTGACTGGATTCCAGAAATTATTCCATAGGATTGAATGAGAGATATTGCTCCAAGCTTGTCAATAACTTCTTTGAACAGCCCACAATGCCCAGAGTGCAGAAATGTCCAACAGCAGCTCCATCAGGCACTTCCTCCTGCTGGCATTGGCAGACACGCGGCAGCTGCAGCTCCTGCACTTCTGCCTCTTCCTGGGCATCTCCCTGGCTTCCCTCCTGGCCAACGGCCTCATCATCAGCGCCGTAGCCTGCGGCCACCACCTGCACACCCCCATGTTCTTCTTCCTGCTCAACCTGGCCCTCACTGACCTGGGCTCCATCTGCACCACTGTCCCCAAAGCCATGCACAATTCCCTCTCTCTGCTTGTGCCCACATGGCAGCAGCTGCCTGGGCCAGTGCCTTTCTCAATGCTCTGCTGCACACAGCCAATACATTTTCCCTGCCCCTGTGCCTGGGAAATGCCCTGGGCCAGTTCTTCTGTGAGGTGCCCCAGATCCTCAAACTCTCCTGCTCACACTCCTACCTCAGGGAACTTGTTCTTCTTGTTGTTATTGTCTGTTTAGCATCTGGGTGTTTTCTTTGGTGTTTTTTCCTATGTGCAGATCTTCAGGTTTCATGCTAAGGATCCCCTCTGAGCAGGGAAGGCACAAAGCCTTTTCCACCTGCCTCCCTCACCTGGCTGTGCTCTCCCTGTTCCTCAGCACTGGGACATTTGCTCACGTAAAGCCCCCTTCAATCTCATTCCCATCCCTGGATCTGTTCCTGTCAGATCTGTACTCGGTGGTGCCTCCAGCCCTGAACCCCCAAATCTACAGTCTGAGGAAACAGGAGCTCAAGGATGGTCTGAGAAAAATCATCGTTCATTCTTTCAGAAGCAAGAAACTCTCATTCTCCTTTCTAGCTCTTACGATGTTACTCATTAATGCCCACTCTGTGTCCTGTGTATTTTTTTTTCTTCTGGCACATGTAATGTATTTTTGTGTGTTTGTTAACAGGAAAACCTTGGTCTCTAACACTTTCATCTCAGTATTTGCATTTGTAGTGCAAATTTCAGACTATATAGTCCCAGAGCTGTATTATATACGCGGTTACACAAAATAAAGAACTCTGTATTGCCATGTTTGCCGTGACAACTTTCCTCCATGACTTGTCTGGAGCTACAGGGTCGGTGCCTGAAGGCAGAGCTGGGGAGAAAAAGGAACCCCAGTGCTGTTCACTGCCAGGGAGCCCCAAGGCTTCAGCTCCACAACCTCCTCGTTATGCAGCACACAGAGGGGGCACAGGCTGCAGGAGAGATGGCCGAGGGCTGGGCAGGGCTGGCAGGGCCAGAGGCACCCAGGCCTTTGTCCCCTGGGCTCGGGCAGGGCCTCTGCAGGCCCCACAGAAGGAACTTTCCTGGCAGGGGCCGCACTTTGCTTCTGCCTCGGCCCTCCCTGAGGAGGCTGGCAGGGCTTGCAGGCTGATGCCATTTGTCCTTGCTGCCCCTGCCATCCCACTGCCCCAGCAACAGCCCCGAGCCACCCGTGAGGGACAGGCCCTGCTGTCCCAGGCCTGGGCTCAGCCTTGGCCTTTCTGCTTCCTCCAGCCAGCCCAGGCCTTGCTCAGCATTGCAGTTCCCTGCTCACAGCCTTTGGCTCCTGCAATCCTGCCCTCAAGGATCTGCTCTCCCCAGGCCCTGGGGAGCCTTGGGCACTCCCTGCCCTCACTCATGGCGGCCACTGATGCTCCAAGGCACTTGCAGTTTTGCTGCTGACTCCTGCAGCAGCTTCTTCAACCTTCTCTCAGTGCCTCAGGCTCCTGCCATCAGCCCCAAATCCCCAAGTCTGGGCATCATTAAAATACACAAAGGCCTTGGGAGCTCTTTGTCTTTCTTCCATTGTCTTCAAGTCTCCAGGGCTTGTGCAGCTGCTTGCAGTCACTTTGGAGCTCTGTTAAGGAGGGGGATTTCAAAGTGCACCTCATGATTTTTGGTTTTAATCAAGGGCATATTATTTTTGTTTTTCAGTTCATTGCACAGGTGATAGAAAAATGATACATCATTCTTCAGGTGATGTTGATGCTGAATGTTTCCTTAGGAGGTCTGGTCACAGAGAAGAATGATCCCTTTCAGGGCTGACCCTGTTTGGACAACCTGCTCCTCACCCCAACCTCACCGTGTCTGACATTGCTCATCTGGGACTGATATCCAGAAACATAAAAATTCCCTATAAATTTATTCTTATAATTACACTTTAATAAATTATAAAATTATAAATATTTTTTCTATATAAAAGGAAATATTATCTGTTTACCATTTAATAAATTTAAAATAATTAAATTTAATAAATGACGTTATTTTTCTATTTCTAAAAATATTATTTTTGTTACCTGATTTTCATATTTATATTAATATCTATACATTTTTAGCAACCAGAGATGTTACTGGTCATAGGTTCTAAGTAGCACAATTCCATTAATTATTGTCTCTTCTTTTCTCCCTCCTTATGCTAATTAGTCTTTTTTTCAGTCCTCTTCTAATCCTTTTAATCATTTTCACATTCAAAGTAAAAAAAGCCACTTCGGGATCCCTGGAGACTTTTCTGGGGCACATTTGGGGAAGATTTGGGTCTGGGGAGGGAATTCAGAGAGAACTTTAGGGTCTGCAGGACACTTCAGGGAGCCGGGTGGGCACTGGGCAGGGCACTGAGGGATTCTGACGGACACCTCGGCGTCCGGGGGAGCTCTTGGGGGTCCAGGGGGAAAACTTGGAGGTCAGGGAGGGGAATGTGGAGCCCTTCGGGGTCCGGGCGGGCACTTGGGGGGCTCGAACGGGGCTCTTTGGGGCGCGACGCATGATGGGAGTTGTAGGCGCGGGTAGAATACTGTTCAATGGAGCCGCGGAGCATCACGGGAGTTGAAGGCGCAGCTGCAATGTATCTCTGGAATGCGCGGTGCATGACGGGAGCTGTAGTCCCGGAAGTGTGTCGGACGGGGCATTTGGGGTCCGGGAAGGCTCCTGGGGGACACTTTTGAGTCCGAGCTGTGACTTGAGGTGCTCAGGGCGGAATGTGTACGGTTCGGGAGCATTTGCAGTAGCTTGGGGAGGTCTAACGGGGCCCTTTAGGGCGCAGTGCACGGCAGGAATTTAAGAGTGAAACTGCGTTATGAGAGGCTATGGGGCCGCGGGAGGTGACAGGAGATGAATTCCCAGAAGTGATTGTAACGGGAATCTGTGGGGCTGAGAGCATCCAGGGAATCCGGAGCCGCTTTTGGGGGCTTCTGAAGAGGATGGTGAGGGGGCACTTCCGGATCCTGGAGAGTGTGGGGGACGCTTATGGGACATGGGGGAAGGAGGGCAGATAGCGGAGTTCTGTGGAGCGCGGGGCATGATGGACGTTGTAGTCCCAGCTCCAATGGGGCTCTATCGGGCCGCGGTGCATGATGGGAGTTATAGGCCATAAGGAAAGATGGCGCCGTCACCAGGCACCGCCCCCATTCCCCGATCCCTGGCGCTGATTGGTTGGCGGCAGTGATGGGCGGGGGCGGGAGCAGCCCATTGAACCCCTCCAGTCCCTCCCAGTACAACCCAGTTCATCCCCAGTACAGTTCAATACAACCCCAGCGCCTCCAGGCCCTCCCAATACACCTGAGTTCTTTGCTACTCTCTTCCAGTTCTCCCCAGTGTCATCCCCACGCTGTTCAGAGTGTCTCCAGTTCGTCCCAGTATACCCCAGTATCACTCAAAGTATTCAAAATTTGCTCCAGTGTTTTCCAGTATCAGTCCCAGTATGTCCCAGTGTGTCTCTGTGTACAACCACAGTCCATCCCAGTCCACCCAGAATCCCCCTCAGCATTCCCAGTGTTCCCCAGTATGTCCCAGTCCTCCCAATTGTCAATCCCTGTGTCTCCCATAAATTTCCCAGTATTCCCCAGGATGTACCTGACATCCCCAGTGTCACTCCCAGTATGTCCCAGTGTCTTCCACAATGTTCCCAGTGATGTTCAGTATGTCCCAGTCCTCCCAAGTGCTTCCACTGAAAATTGAATTTCTCACAGTTAACATGGCACCCAAACCCAGCAGTGGGGTCAGTGCAGTGTCCATGGCCACAGCCCCTGGCAGTGCCCAGTGCAGGTTGGGATGATGATCCACCCTCACAGCTGGCCCTGGGCAGCTCTGCAGTGGTTTTGGTGGCACCTTGGGCTGGCACACACCTGAGGAGTGTGTCTGTTTGCAGTGGGGGAAATTAGAAGATTGCTTCAAGATAAAAAGGAAAACCCCTTTGCCAGACCTCCTGAGGAGTGACCAGGGATCAGTATCAGTCACTGAATGCTGCAATCACCTCTGCTCTATAGAGATAAGTAATAAAAGACACCATTTAAAATAGGAATGTGCATTTCTTAGAAGTTATTCTTGTAATATTTCTCCATAAGTAGAGTTGAAACTTTCCTCATTACTGCACTAGACCAGAGGGAAATCAAGGCAGAGCTGTGGTTTGTTAGGAAACCTCTCAAGAACTCCAAGTCAGAATTGAAGTCCAAAGTTTCCTTTACTTTTGATGGGTCCCACTGAGGGACACAACTGAGAAAGTGTGCCCAGGTTGCAGTCAGAGCAGGAAATTGGAGGCAGTGATGACAGGAGGGGACAAAGAGAAGCCAAGTCTTGGTGGCCTGGGGCACAGCAGGGTCTGTGCCACCAAGGGCTGTGAGCAGACACCTTGTCCTGAGCCCCTGGGGCCTCCTGGCACAGCCCCAGCAAGGCTGGGCACTGTCAGCCCTTGTCCTGCCCTCAGCATCCCCCCACATGCCAGTGGCCTCAGGGATCTGCTGGGTCCAGTCCCTGAGGAGCCTTGGTCAGGAATGGCCCTGGGGGCTCCTTCATGCTCCCAGGGACTGCAGGTTTTTCCATGGACTTTGGGTTTTGCTCTTGTCTTGGAGTCTCTGAGAACTTTGTGCAATCATGGCCTCCCATTCTCTGCTTTAATTAGTCTCTTGAGAGGGCTCCTCAATAACAACACTCAGTGGGGCTCATGGGATCTTTAAGGTACTTCAATTTTTGAGGTACTTTCCTTTGTCCTTTGTTCTTTAAGTCTGGGAGGTTTTTGTGCAATCATGGCCTCCAGTTCTCTCCTCCAAGGAGTCCAAGAGGATCCTGTTGGGGATGGACCTCAGTGGAACCCATTAATGCTTTGAGACACTTTGGGTTTTT
Source organism: Cinclus cinclus (assembly GCF_963662255.1). Classification (NCBI taxonomy): domain Eukaryota; kingdom Metazoa; phylum Chordata; class Aves; order Passeriformes; family Cinclidae; genus Cinclus; species Cinclus cinclus. Next base: position 1,825,910 of record NW_026912098.1, on the reverse strand, counting down.
CTTCTGACTCTCACTCTTGGAAAGATAACTGCAATCTCCTCTCAGGCCCTGAGGTTCAAGGGCTCAGCACCAAAATCACCACGGGGCTCATTGGGATCAAGCAAGTCCTGACAAACCACGGCTCTGCCTTGATTTCCCTCTGGTCTGTTGCAGTTCATCAAGAAGGTTTTCAAATCCACTTAGGGAGAAATATTTCAAAGAGCTTCTAAGAAATATCCATTCCTATTTTGAATGAATGGTTTTTAATACTGCTCTGTTTAGAGCAGAGTTGACTGCAGCTCTCTGTGACTGATGTTGATCCAGGGTCTCTCCTCAGGAGCTCTGTCCTGCTCTGAGGAGCTGTGACTTGAAGTCTGACCCAGTGCGGATAACCTTGCTCCATATTCCCCAACTCCATCCTGTCTGTCCTCCCTCATCTGGGACCTGCTTTGCTTGCAGAACTGGCTGCACTCAGACAGAGACAGGATTTTCCTTTTATTTTTTCGAAGAATCTAGAATTCCTAACTTTCACCATTAAAAACAGGGTCATTCCTCAGGTGTGTGCCAGACCAAGGTGCCACCAAGGAGGTTCCCCTTCCCCAAGGCAGAACCCTGGGAAGAATGTTTGAGACCTTTGAACTCCTTGGCTCCCTGAGGCCTTGCAGTGTCAAAAAGGTCCCTTGGTTCCAGGAGGTTCATCGGTGTCACCATGGTCTCTCTTTGGTTCCATGAGGTTCATTGGTGTCACCATGGTCTATCTCCTTGGTTCCAGGAGGTTCATTGGTGTCCCCATGGTCTCTCTCCTTGGTTCCAGGAGGTTCACTGGTGTCACCATGGTCTCTCTCCTTGGTTCCAGGAGCCATCACAATGTCACAACAGCCCCCTGGTTCCATGAGGTTCCTGCAGCAGGACTTCCCCTGTGGCACAGCAGAGCTCATCTGTTCTGTCCATCAGCTGGGCCATCACTCAGGGCATCTTCCCCCTCTCAGCAATTGCTGACATAACCCAGGCTGGACATCTGTCCTGTGCTGAGTTATCTCTGGTGCCAGGGAGGTGGAATTCCCAGCTGACCATGAACATCCTGCCTTGAGAGCAGACTGAAGGGAGGGAGATAAGCCTTGAATTTCTGAGTGACACACACTTCACTGTACAAACTATAAAATATACACAAAACCTTCACCATACAAAACTCTTCTGCATAGTCCCTGGAAACAGGCAGGGCTTCACTCCCAAGTCTGGATGAATCTTTGTGGTTCCTTTTCTGGAAGCTGAGTGAAAGGGCTCCATGTGCACTCCCTCATCAGTTCCATGGTAAGTTACATTGGCTCCTGATCTCTGCTATTTCTTCACTGGTTGTAATAGAGGTAACTTTATTGTGCACTGTCTTTGTAGTTCTGTTTATCCTGCGCACTACGTATGTTACTTAAAGCCTCTTGTCTGTTAATCTTGAGTCCATTCAAAATAAATATTTCATTTTATACTAGACATAATTTGCCATTCTAAAGAACTTGTGAGCAAAGGGAGTTTGGAGTTCAGGTATCCTGAAAAAGAGCTACTGCCAGAAACCTGGCATAAGGCAGGACTTGTCTAAGTTTTCACTAAAGTTTTAACATATTTCATTTAAAACAATGAACAAGAATTTTTTTCCCATTTATTCTTTTCCTGTTTATAGATTGATCTGACCAGTCTCCAGTTTATATTGACCCCCAGCACCTCCTCATGCATTCTGAGCAGATATGAACATCCAGACCCTTTATGGCTGACAATCTATCACACTCTGTCCCTACCCCCACCGCACCATTTCCCTCATCCAAGCCCTGGCACTCAGAGCAGCCCAGTGCAAATCTGAGCTTCCTCCAGTCCAGGCTGTGCCTGCAGCTTTCAGCTCCTTGGCACCAAGTCCCAGCTGCTTTCCTTGGAGAAGGAGCTGCCCCAGACACAGAGGGATGTTCATTTGGGGTCAGCAAACAGAAGCCAAGGCAGGCCCAGCTCCATGGCAAACACAAGTGCAGCCCAAGGAGTGCTGGGCAATGGAGCCACATGCAGGGGTGTCCCCAGGGCTCAGGACTGGGGCCAGGGCAGTTCAATGTGTTCCTTGCTGATGTGGACCAGGCCATGGAGGGCACCCTGAGTCAGTGTCCAGGGGAGCCCAAGCTGGCTGGGAGTGTGGCTGTGCTGCAGGGCAGCAAGCTCTGCACAGGGATCTGGCCAGGCTGGAGCCATGGGCCCAGGACAATTGGATGAGCTTCAGCAAGGCCAAGGGCCGGCTCCTGCCCTGGGCTCACAACCACCCCAAATCCCTGGCCGTGCCCTGCCCCTGATCCCCACAGCCTGTCCTGTTTCCTTCATCCCTGCCTTGCCAGGGACTTTGTGGGACAAGGGAGCTCTGCTGTGCCTATGGAGGGAGGTGCAAGAGCCCCCAGTGTAGTGGGCACCAGAGCTCATCAGGTTTGTGTCCTTTGGGGCTCAGGAACTGCTGAGACTCTGAGGCACAGAGGCAATGGGAAGGCCATAGAACCAGCTGGTCTAGTGAAGAGACATCCTCAGACACGGCCATTTAAACAGGAGTGGTGGAAATTCCCAAATGAAGAGGGACATGAAATAATAGACAGTATAGTGGTAACACAGGTAGAGGGGAAGGGCAGGATTTCTTCTCCTGCCATCAGTACATATCCAGGAAATTTCTGTTCTCTCCTGGTGGGAAAACTTGGACGTTTCTTCAAGTACTTAAATGCCCCAACTTATGACATGTGGTCATGAACCTCGCAAGCTGCAGGTCGCCAACATCCCCAGGACTGCTCCTGTCCCATAAAAATCTGCTCTGGCCCATTCCAAAATTGGGATTAACATGGAAAATATTTTATCAAGTCTGCAGAAACTGGGTCAGACCAAGTGGTTCAAGGCTGGATTTGGTCTGAATCTGGAAATCCCAAAAGACAGAAACAGCATCATTTCAGAACCTGTCTGAGCCCATGGGAACAAAGGTTTTCCACATGTCCTGTCTGATCTCCCCTCTTTCCCCCTTTCCACCTATTGTCTTTTGTCTCCCCCCAGGCCCCCCGGTGAAGATCCTGGCTCTGTGTTCTCCATCAGCTCCTGGCTGGCACTGCCAGGCTGGGATGAGGAGCCCCTCAGCCTTCCCTGCTCCGGGCTGGACAAGCCCAGCTCCCTCAGCCTCTGCTCACAGCCAAAGGGCTCCAGCCCCACCTTGGAGGCCCTTCCCTCACCCTGCTCCAGCTGCCAGACATCTTTCCTGCCCTGAGCAACCCAAACCAGGCCCCAGTGCCCTGGATAATCCACGTCCTTGATGTCCTGGTCCCACAGCCCTGGGTGCTCCTGCCCTGCCTCGCTGCCAGGGCACACGGCTGCCTCCTGCCCAGCTCCTGCCCACCAGGAGTTTTCTGACAGGGCCTGGTGGATACAGGGAGGGCTGTGGATGTTGTCTACTTGAACTTTAGCCTTTGACACCCCATCCCACAGCATTCCCTGGAAAAGCTGAAGCCTGTGTCTTGGAGCGGTTCACCCCTCCCTGGGCTAAGAACTGGATGGACATCGGGGCCCAGAGAGTGGTGGGGAATGGTGCCACATGCAGCGTGTGTGCAGTGGTGTCCTGCAGGGATCAGTGTCGGCCCATTTCTTATTTCTTATAAAATTATTAGGATTTTTAAATTTTTTTTGTTTATTTTATTGGAAGGTTGTAGTTAGGCTTCATGTTTGAAGTTAGGTTTTATGTTTGTAGTTAGATTTTGGCTAATGTATATCTTGTTGGGGTTTTTCTGTTAATTAGGTTGGTGAATAAATATTGATTGCATTTTGTTTTATTATTTTTTATTTTGTTTATTGAACTGTTGTAATTTTTTGATGATCTAGAATTCGAGTTTTAGTTAAGATTGGGGGGTTTTTGTTGGTTTATATTTAGTTTGGGTGAGTATTAAATGGGTAGTTTTTAGGTGGATTTTTATAATAGTAATTATTTTGTAAAGAATATATGGTTTAAATGATAATTTTAAATTAGTAATATTATTAGTTTGGTAATAGATGATAATAGGGTGGTAAGTTATGGGGAATGGTTAAACTATGATTTATATTAATTTTGTAGGGGTTTTTTGGGATTTGTTTTTTTGAATTTTTTTGTAGTTTTGTTATAGTATTTTGTGTAATTTTGGTATGATTTGTATATATATTTATACTTTTTTTTTTAAGAGTATTGTACAGTTTTTTTTTGTTGTTGTAAAAATATTAATGGATGAGGAATGGTGTGGCCATCAGGAGCTGAGCTGCTGTGCCACCCCTGACCTGCCCCTACCTCTGCACACAGATATTGCTGCTGCAGCTCTAGAGAAGGGAGCAGAAGGAAGCTCCAAAGAAATGAGATCTCCAGTAAAAACAGTTTTGGGAGATCCTTTAGTTAATTTAAAGCTACAGAGAACAGAGCCCGTCCTGGACAGAGTCTGGGGCCAGAGCAAAGGAGGAGAGACAAAAATATATCACAAATATGGGCATGATTTTGTGCACAAATTATTAGACTAAAAGGTAAAAACTTCTGGCAATGAAGGAAAAGAAAGAATTCTCAAAAATTATTTATATTACAAGTGACTAGGAGAAAATGGCAACTCACAGAAATTGGCAAAGTTCACAGTTTCTGAAACCTTCCAGTCATCAGTGTCCACAGTGCAGCCTTGAGCTCCTGGTTCCTCAGGCTGTAGATGAGGGGGTTCAGGGCTGGAGACACCACTGAGTACAGAACTGACAGGGCCAGATCCAGGGATGGGGAGGAGATGGAGGGGGGCTTCAGGTAGGCAAAAAAACCAGTGCTGAGGAAAAGGGAGATCACAGCCAGGTGAGGGAGGCAGGTGGAAAAGGCTTTGTGCCTTCCCTGCTCAGAGGGGATCCTCAGCACATCCCTGAAGATCTGCACATAGGAGAAAACAATGAACACAAAACAGCCAAATACCAAACAGACACTAACAGCAATGAGCCCAAGTTCCCTGAGGAAGGAGTGTGAGCAGGAGAGTTTGAGGATCTGGGGGATTTCACAGAAGAACTGGCCCAGGGCATTGCCATGGCACAGGGGCAGGGAAAATGTATTGGCTGTGTGCAGCAGAGCATTGAGAAAGGCACTGGCCCAGGCAGCTGCTGCCATGTGGGCACAAGCTCTGCTGCCCAGGAGGGTCCCGTAGTGCAGGGGTTTGCAAATGGACACGTAGCGGTCGTAGCTCATGATGGTCAGGAGGGAAAACTGCTGAGATGAAGAACACAAAGAAAAAGAGCTGAGCAGCACATGCAGAGTAGGAGATGTTGTTGGTGTGCCAGAGGGAATTGTGCATGGCTTTGGGGACAGTGGTGCAGATGGAGCCCAGGTCAGTGAGGGCCAGGTTGAGCAGGAAGAAGAACATGGGGGTGTGCAGGTGGTGGCCGCAGGCTACGGTGCTGATGATGAGGCCGTTGGCCAGGAGGGCAGCCAGGGAGATGCCCAGGAAGAGGCAGAAGTGCAGGAGCTGCAGCTGCCGCGTGTCTGCCAATGCCAGCAGGAGGAAGTGCCTGATGGAGCTGCTGTTGGACATTTTTGGTGTCTTGGCATGGAGATCTGTAAGAACAGTAATCATGGAATAGTTTGGTTTGGAGATGACTTGAAATATCCCAGCCCAGCTTGGTGTCACTTTCCCCCCACTGCCTGCCCAGGGCTCTGCTGCCTGGAGCTCTCCCTGCCAGCTGCTGCTTCCCTGTGCCCAGGGCTGGGCCCTGCCAGTGCTGCCAGAGCCCAGCCCAGCCCTGGGGGCTCAGCTCTGCCCTGCAGACCCCTCCCAGCACAGGGCACTGCCAGGGCCAGCTCTGCCTCTGCAGGCTCTGATGGCAAAGTCAGAGCAACCCTGAGGAGGCTGGAAAAGCAACACTGATGGTGCCTGTAAGGGAACGTCTGCTGATTTCTTTCTTTGCCTAGTTCATTCAGACATGAGAGAAATTGTTTTTATTGTTCTCAACCTGAACAGACATATGAATATCAAGGTTCAATTTTCCATCTACGTGACCCTGAGCAGTAGATTATAAAATCAGGATTTTCCCTTTTATGCAGCCCCTGACTTGCTGTGCTCCCTTTATAATCTATTTGGAAATGTTCTGTAGTTAAATGTCATGCTGGGAGCAGTCCTGATCATTGCACCATCCTCACCACACAAGGAGAACACTTCCAAGTCTCACCAGCTGTCTCCCTCCACCCAGACCTTGTCCCCCAGTGCTGTCAGCAGCTCCCAGGGCTGGCTGAGAGCTGTCCCTGGCAGGCAGCAGAGTCCCTGCCCAGCACAGCACCCTGGGCTGCAGGACCCTGCTCTGCAGGACAGCCCTGGGCACCCCTGGCTGCTCTACAGGAGAGAGAATCAGAGAATGTACTCACAGAGTCTGTGGGCATTGGGATGTTCCAGCTTTAGGAGATCACTGCAGGAGCTGCAGCTGCATTGTCCTGCAGCCAGAGGCTTCCTGTGTCCAGGGCTGGGAGTGATTCTGCCCCAGGCACTTGTGAGCATCTTCCCAGCCCTGACTGATTGAAGCTCTCTGTGCCTCTGTGCTGTGCCCAGGGTGGCTGCAGGCAGTGCCCTCAGCCCTGCTGGGCTGGGAGAAGAGCTGCTCATCAAGAGAAATGGGTTTTTAAAGCTCTTCCTGGTTGCCAGGACTGTCCTCTATGCCAGGATCCCAGTCCAGCTCAGCAGCACAGACACAGCACAAGGACTTTAATGGGCCTCTTGAGGCTTAGATGCTGTTTACATCAGACACAGTCCATCAGAGAGTGTGTTCAAAAAACTTGTCAAGAACCCAATCTCACATTGAAACTTCAAAATATCTTAAACTTTAAATAGATCCCACTGAGGGACAGGACTGAGAAAGTGTCTGCACTTTCCAGTTAGAGAAGAACATTGGAGGCAGTGATGACAATTGAGGAAAAACAAGGGGAAGGTGTTTGTGATGCTGAGCAAACCTGGATGTGTCTCAGCAATGCCAAGGGCCAAGGGCTGAGCCCCAGCCCCTGGCAAGGCAGATCCTGTCCCTCCCTCCTTGCTCAGGGCTCTTCCCGGGGCACTGGGCTCTGGGGATGTGCAATGCCAAGGGCAGCACCATGGGGCGGCCCCTGCCAGGCTGCTGAGCAGGGACAAGGAGGCAATGAGGCCCCAGCACAGCAAGGCTCACTTGTCCCCTGCTGGTCAAGGGCCCAGGGCCAGCAGCCATGGCCAAAGTGCTGCAGCACTTGGCTCTGGCAGGGCCTTTCAGCTGCTGCCCATCCCTGTGCCCTCTGCAGCCCAGGCTGTCCTACGGTGTCCATGCCCTGCCCCTCTGTCCCTGCAGGCTGTCCTCATCCCCCAGCTGCCCCACCTGGCTGGCCCCTTCCTTTGCTGACAGCTCTGCGTCCTGCCTGCCTCTGCCTGCACACACAAAGCCTTGGGCTGCTCCAGACTCCTTCTGGATGCCAGGTTTCACTACAGCCCTGCCCTGCGAGTGAAATTTCTTTAACCTTTGGTCCAGTCTGGACCATCCCAGCTGCTCTTGGCATCAATTCTTTCTTTTTTTCTCAGGCTGTTTTCAACTATGTCCAAAGGATCCCCTATCTATGAAACCTCCCTTCAATCCCTCCCTGGGCTCTCTTCTGTCCTCAGTCTCCACTCCACTGAACACAGAGCTCCTTTGTCCTTATACATTGGTCATTTTCTTGCAGCGTCCAGACCCAAACTTGGGAGATTCACAGAATTCTTAGAATTCACAAAACTCACAGAATGAGTAGGTTGGAAGAGACCTTCAAGAACATCAAATCCTACCCATGCCCTAACACCTCAACTTGACCATAGTCACAAGTTCCATATTCAGACTTTTTTTTTAACATCCATGGGTGTTGACTCCACCACCTCTCCAGGCAGACCATTCCAGTACTTTTATTGCTCTTTCCGTGAAAAACTCTTTTCCTAGTATCCAGCCAATTGTTCCCTTTAAACAATTTGAGGCTGTGTCCTCTCATTCTGTCAGTTGCTGCCTGGTGATCTCTGGGCCCTCTCCAAGGTGTTGGCAAATGAAAATATTCTGCTCATAGTCTAAGGAAATCACCAGAGAACAAGACAGCCAAACCTGTCTGTCCTGGCTACTTTTGTCTAGTCCCAGTTCTTGGACAGATGTAATTTTGGAGGTGGAATCCAGATTTGGGCATTGGCAGCTTGGTAAGGAGGGCAGTTCTTTTCCACTGGAAGGAAAGCACTGAGTCCCAGTGTGTGGTGGTAGATGGGAGACAGCCCTCAGGAGGCCTGGGCTAGCCTGGGCTGTCTGTCCTGGCAGATTTTGGCTGGGAGCAACCCTTGTATATGAAGAACTTTTCATGGGGATTGCCAATTCCAGCCCTGGGCACCTGGAAAAGGGGATGGTTCTGCTCCACAGGAAGGAAAGCCCAGAGCCCCAGTGTTCCAGGGGCTGATGAGAGGCAGCCCATGACATGCCAGGATCAGCTGGACTGTGCAGGTGGCCCCCAGGAGGCCAAACCATCCCCACCCATTCCATATCCCCTTGGTTCCTTGAGGCCCCACACTGTTGCCATGGTCTCCATGGATCCATGGTGCCCTACAGTGTCACAATGGCCCTTTGGTTCCATGGCGTCCCAAAGTGTCACAATGGTCTCCACTGGATGGAAACCACAGATCCCCAGTGTTTCAGGGGCTGATGAACTGCAGTCAGCAGAGGCCAAGGCATGACAGACCTCTCTGTCCTCGCAGGTTTGTATGGAAATAACCCTTGGATATTTGAAATTTTTTAATGTGGAACCCCAGTTTTACCCTTTTTTGGCTGGAGGAGAAGGCCAGTTCTTTTCCATAGAAAGGGATGCACAAAGCCCCTGGGTTTGGAAGGCAGGTGAAAGTTGTTCCTCAGGAGGCCAAGGCCAGCCAGACCGGACTGTAATGGCAGCTTTTGTGTAGGAGCAATCTTTGGATCTAGGAGTTTTGGAGGCAGAATCCCCATTTTGGCTATGGGCACCTGGAGAAGTAGGATGGTTCTTTTCCATAGGAAGGAAAGCACTGAGCCCCAGTGTTTCAGGACAGAATAGAGGTGAGTGCCAGAAGCCAAGACCAGCCAGACCTGTGTGTCCTGGTAACTTCTGTCTGGGATAGAGTCTTGCAGTAAGGAATTTGGGAGGAAAAGTACCAATTATATTGATGGGTGCCTGTGCAAGAGGTACTTTTCCTTTCCATTTGAAGGAAAGCCCAGAGCCCCAGTGTTTCAGGGGCATATGAGAAGAGAGCCTTGACATTGTAAAGGAAGTTGGACCTGTCAGGCCAAGCCAACCAGACCTGTTCCCTGTTCCAAGGAACCCTGCAGTGTCACAATGGCTGTGTCATGTTGGATCCTTGGTTCCATGAGGGCTTGCTGTGTCATACTGGTCCCTTGTTTCTAAGGGGTTCCACAGTGTCACAATGGTCACTTGCCTCCATGATGACTTGAAATGTCACGTGAGTGATGTAACCCATCTGCCAGTCTTCCCCATATATATTTGGACCACCGCCCCCCATACCAGAGGGGCTTCACTCGCTTGGCTGCTTGATGGCAGCACACGTCTCACAGTCATGGATAACCTGGGAAATACTGTCCATGGTGAGATCCACCCCTCCGTCTCGTGCCCACTTATAGGTAGCATCTCTGCCTTGGTGACCTGAGGCATCGTGGGCCCATCGAGCCAGGAACAACTCTCCCTTGTGTTGCCAGTCTAAGTCTATCTGTGACACCTCTATCCTTGCAGCCTGATCTACTTGCTCATTGTGTTGGTGCTCCTCATTAGCCCGACTCTTGGGGACATGGGCATCTACATGACGGACCTTTACGGGTAGCTTCTCTACCCGACTGGCAATGTCTTTCCACTCATCAGCAGCCCAGATTGGTTTTTCCCTACGTTGCCAGTTAGCTTTTTTCCATCTTTCCAGCCAGCCCCACAGAGCATTGGCTACCATCCATGAATCAGTGTAAAGGTAAAGCTTTGGCCACTTCTCTCTTTCAGCAATGTCCAGGGCCAGCTGAACGGCTTTGAGTTCAGCAAGTTGACTTGATCCACCTTCTCCTTCAGTAACTTGTGCAACTTGTCGTGTGGGGCTCCATACGGCTGCTTTCCACTTCCGGTTCATCCCCACGATGCGACAGGAACCGTCAGTGAAAAGAGCGTAGCGAGTTTCATCTGCTGGCAGTTGGTTGTATGGCGGGGCTTCATCAGCCCGGGTCACTTGTTCTTGCTCCTCTTCATCGGCAAGACCGAAATTTTCACCTTCTGGCCAGTTTGTAATTATTTCCAAAATCACAGGGCGATTTAGGTTTCCGATATGGGCGCGCTGTGTGATGAGGGCGATCCACTTGCTCCATGTGGCATCGGTGGCGTGGTGGGTAGAGGGGACCTTCCCTTTAAACATCCACCCCAGCACTGGTAGTCGGGGTGCCAGGAGGAGCTGTGCTTCTGTGCCAATCACCTCTGAGGCAGCTTGAACTCCTTCAGAAGCAGCCAAGATCTCCTTCTCTGTTGGGGTGGATTTGGCTTCAGACCCTCTGGAACTTCGGCTCCAGAATCCCAGAGGTCGGCCTCGGGTCTCACCAGGTACCTTCTGCCAAAGGCTCCAGGACAAGCCCTTGTTCCCGGCTGCAGAGTAGAGCACATTCTTCACCTCTGGTCCCGTCCTGACTGGGCCGAGGGCTACAGCATGAGCGATCTCCTGCTTGATCTGGGCAAAGGCTTGCTGCTGCTCAAGGCCCCAGTGGAATTCGTTCTTCTTCCGGGTGACCAGGTAGAGAGGGCTGATGATCTGGCTGTACTCAGAAATGTGCATTCTCCAAAAGCCTATGGCACTTAGGAAAGCTTGTGTTTCCTTCTTGTTGGTTGGTGGAGACATCGCGGTGATCTTATTGATGACCTCAGTGGGGATTTGGCGCCACCCGTCTTGCCACTTTACTCCCAGGAACTGGATCTCTCGGGCAGGACCTTTGACTTTGCTCCTCTTGATGGCAAAACCGGCTCCCAGCAGAATCTGGATGATCTTTTCTCCTTTCTCAAATACTTCCATTGCCGTGTTCCCCCACACAATGATGTCATTGATGTATTGCAGATGTTCTGGAGCTTCACCCTTTTCCAGTGCAGCCTGGATCAGTCCATGGCAGATGGTGGGGCTGTGTTTCCACCCCTGGGGCAGTCGGTTCCAGGTGTACTGCACGCCCCTCCAGGTGAAAGCAAACTGAGGCCTGCACTCTGCTGCCAGAGGAATGGAGAAAAATGCATTGGCAATGTCAATGGTGGCGTACCACTTTGCTGCCTTGGACTCCAGCTCGTACTGGAGTTCCAGCATGTCCGGCACGGCAGCGCTCAGTGGTGGAGTCACTTCATTCAATGCACGATAGTCCACAGTCAATCTCCATTCTCCGTCAGACTTGCGCACAGGCCAGATGGGGCTGTTGAAGGGTGAGTGGGTTTTGCTGACCACCCCTTGGCCCTCCAGCTCACGGATCATCTTGTGGATGGGGATCACGGCATCTCCATTTGTCCTCTACTGCCGGTGGTGCACTGTCGAGGTGGCAATTGGCACTTGCTGCTCCTTCACCTTCAGGAGTCCCACTGCAGATGGGCTCTCTGACAGTCCAAGCAAGGTGTTCAATTACTTAATGTTTTCTGCCTCTACAGCAGCTATTCCAAAAGCCCACCTGAGTCCCTTTGGGTCTTTGTAATAGCCACTCCTGAGGAAGTCTATGCCTAGAATACACGGTGCCTCTGGGCCAGTCACAATTGGATGCTTCTGCCACTCCTTCCCAGTCAGGCTCACCTCAGCCTCCAGCAAAGTCAATTCCTGTGATCCCCCTGTCACCCCAGCAATGGAAACAGGTTCTTCCCTCATGTATCCTTATGGTATTAGGGTGCAGTGTGAACCAGTATCAACTACTGCCGTATGTTTCTGTCGCTCTGATGTGCCAGGCCATCGGATCCACACTTGCTGGGAATGGGTTTGGAAATCAAGAGGCAACTCAATAGGAGTTAGCAACTTGCTCTGTTTCTTAGCCAAATGCTGTACCTCTTTATAGTGTCAATTATCTGACATGTAACAATCACGTGTAGCAGCTTAAATTATTATTGGACAAAGCTGTCTTAACACCCAACAAAGTGGCATATTTCATTGGTTGACATAACTGCCTCAAGCTTCTGCTTGGTCAACCTTGCAGTTTTCCTAAATCCTGTTAAGGCAACCTCTTTATCAGTCTCCAGTACATCGCTTCCCTTTTTTGCTACTATCAAGGTTATTCACAGACTTATTTGAGCTCAATGTTAGGATTGTGCAGAGCAGCAAGAGTCCCATGGCCCCTTGCTCCTAACCAATCTCCCACAATTCCCCCATTTTTTCTTTGCACAAATAATAACATGACTAACCTTGGTTAGTGTGTACTTCATGCAACTGACAATGCAGCTAACACACAGCAGGCCAACTAAAATCATGCAAAGAAGTAGCAATCCTGTCTTACAGAGGCTTTTACCGACCCAGAAAGTCCTAACCAATCAGTTAATCCTTCCTGCCCCAAGAAACCTACATCCTGTTTAATGCTCCGTGAATGCTGTATTAACTCTTGGATTTCTTTATGGATGGACTTAGAGTGGTCATGTAAGTCCATACAGCACATTCCATCAAATTCCTCACAGCCATGACCATATGCAAGTAGAAAAAAATCTATTCCAGCTCTGTTTTGCAGTATCACGTGTTGTGCGGACGATAAATCATCGGCTAGTTGTGATAGCACTCTACTAGTTCCATTTGCTTGTTTAACTACCCAGCAGCTAAGCTTTTGTATTGTCTTATGTGCTTGTGTAGCAGCTGCACCAGGTACAAAAACAGATGATAAATTAACTTCCCAAGAATTCCATAATCTAATGCCATTGTCGCAATCTTGTTGTATCACCTGTGTTAGTTCTCGTTTCCATCTAACACGGTGTGTGTTGTTTGGGGGTATGTGTAGTATGGCCATGCTCGATTGCCCTATGGTACATGGACCACGGACAAGGTTGGAGGGAATCCCTGACCATGCTCGGTTTCTGCAAATCAAAAACCAACTGGGTGGCAATTTTTTTGGGAAACTGGTCCCTGGGACGGGGTTGCTCTGGGGTCTTATGGTTTGATCACACCATAATGAGAAGTTGCCAATTGGAGAAACTGGGGTGATGACATTACTCTTGTGACAACCTCTGTTTGAACCTTTGGGGCACCCTGTCTTTAAATTATTTATCCATACACAGGATGTTGCATTCAATGAATCTTGAAGCTCTATTTCCTGTGGCTCAGGTCCATCAGGCAAATTGTGGTCCCAGTTGTCATAATCTTCCATACACTTGATAAGGATGTCCTTATTCTCACAAAGCCTTTTTGTCATAAATCCTTGTTTTGCCTTTTTAAACATAGGCCAATTAACATCTGACAGAGGCACCCCTACTAAGCACATCACAAAGGGTGATCGGGGGGTGGATAAAGTGGCACAAAACCTGATAATATTTAATTGATGGGCTAATGAAACCCAGATGTTTCCTCTAGGATTTATAGCCTTTAACGGACTTGCACAGCTACCTGCGATAATGTAAATGCCAACAGTCATGAAAACATGCCTCAAAATGCTCCTGTAACACTTCAGGTTGGATGTGAGAACCGATTATCTTTCCACACCTGGTTTCTATTACTTTTGTTTCTTTCTGCAGCTTAAGCAGGCTAGCCAATCTGTGAAGTCTAAATATATACTGAGCTCTTTGGCGCGCTTCCTTATTTTCATATAACCTTAAAGCATCTTCTAAGGTAACTGGATACCCTAACCACTGCCACAGAGCTGTAAGAGGATGCAGTTGAGACAGTTGGCTAAAACATCTATAGCAGCTGTTTTGAGGCCTTAATAACTGAGAATGCCAAATGTCTCGTTTACAACTTCCACAACAAATGCGTGTCCAAAAGCGACAAGTATGCTGGCAGCATACACAAGGGGAAGGGGGCTGCCTAGTACTTGATTGATCGTCAAATATTGCAGCCAAGATAGAAATTAAGTAGGGGTCCTCAGGATCAGCTAGCCAGTGGGTGGGCTGACCAACCAGCTGTGCTAGTTCTTGGCCAATGGGATCAAGGACTCTTCTCCATCATTCGATTTCTCTGCGGTTGACAGTCGATCTGTCGTATTCTGCATTCTCACAGCTGCCTTGGTCCATCTAGCTGGCACCCATAATGGTCCTGCGGGAGAATCAACGCACATGTAGCCTCGCCCCTGATGCAACACTGTGGCTGGACCCACCCAAATACCACTCTTGGGGTCTCTATAAAAAAACCTGCGTTTGAACCCACATTTCATGCCTGATTTCCTATGTATGCAACAGTGCTGGTGGGTGTTCTTGGTCCCCAAACACACATAAATGATTTAATACAAACAGGGTTTTGCTTAATCTTTCCCCTGTGTCTCTTATATTTTTAAACTTCTGCAGGTAATCCTTTAATGTGCGATTAGTTCTTTCTATAATAGCCTGACCTGTAGGGGAATTAGGTATGCCAGTACGATGTTCAATTCCCCATTGCTGCATAAATGTTCTTATTCTGTCACTGGCATAACTGGACCATTGTCTGTCTTAATCTGTTGTGGTACGCCCATAATAGCAAAGCACTGTGTTAAGTGCCTACAAACATGTAGCCCTTTCTCTCCCGTTTGGGCTGTGGCCCTTATAAATTTAGAATAGGTGTCCACCATAGCAGGGACATATTTTTGTCTACCAAACTCCAGGACATGAGTCACATCCATTTGCCATATTTCTAAGGCCTTTAGTCCTCGAGGGTTAACTCCTAACCCTAATCCTGGGCCGTGGTGACTACATTGTCGGCATGCTTGTACAATTCCTCGTGCTTCATTTTTTGATATGCCAGACTGTCTCTTCAGGTCTTTGGCATTATGATGGAATTGGTTCGTGTGCAATCCTGGCCGTCTTAAACTTATCTTACGGTTTTATCACATGGGTTACCATGGTAACTACAGAATCTGCAAGTGCGTTTCCGAGACCTAAACCATCCTGTCCCTGATGATTTCTTATATGTATAATACAATATGATGCTGATCTAAGGGGCATTGCAGGCTGAAGATACATAAATAGTTGTCCCAGACACTCATTGCGAGTGTCCTTGATGAACACGTCCTCAATTCTATTTACTACCCCGCCACATACAGAGAATCAGCAACAATGTTCAATAGCATATTGATCCAATGCATCATTGATCATCAAACTGCTAACAGCTCTAAAGTTTGAAGTGAGTTGTTTTGTTGAGCCGGAATGATATGCTTGTACCATTCCTTATCTTGTTTCTGCACTATGGCTGCCGTACGAGATGCTTTTCCTGCATCAGTGAAAACAGTGTGCGCATTCTTCAATGGTATCATAGAGACCGTTGGGATGGTGACCCATTGGTAATCTTTCACTAACTTGAGCACCTTGCATGGCGGCAGTTTAATGTCAAGAGTCCCAGTATAGCCCAATAAGGCTAATTGCATGGCTGGTGCATGACGTAAGAGCCATTTGTTTTTAATGGAAGGTAAACCCTTTCTGGTTCTGATCTGGAAATGGCTACAACGTGATCTCTTCCTTTACAAATGATTTCACCGATCTGCTCCATCCGAATCTGCAGGCTACGCCTTGGCTGTAGCAAGATGAAAACCCACTCTAGGATCCATACCGACTCTTCCTCTTTTTTCTTTTGCCACTGCATGATGATGGCACACACTGACTGCAGGTACGACAGTACACAGAGGAGAATTGGTAGGTTATGGAGCCATCTGCTGGCCCAACAAGTGGCAATAAGCAATGATAATGATTGAAGACATGCCTTCTGTTGTGGGGTGAGATGCACCAGGGTAGAAGGATCTGTACCTTTGAGAAGTCGTTGTAACGGAGCAAGATCTTCATTTGATATGCCGACGATGTTTCAAACCCATTGTAAGTCTCAGAGCAGGGTTTCAACATCTGCCAAAGTCTGCAGCACTGTGTGGATTGTTGTTTTGGATGGCCTAATAGTATTGTTGCTTAATTGCCAACCCAAATATTTCCACGGCGAGGTAATTTGACCCTTTTCTGATGCCACTTGCAATCCTGCTGATGCCAATTTTGTCTTCAGATAATCAATTTGACTTGTTTCAAAAGGCTTATCCTGAGCAACTAATATGTCATCCATATAACGATAAATTATTGTGGAGGGCCATGCATTGGGGTATCGGCAACAAACAATTGACTCATGGTGGGGCTATTGCGCATTCGTTGTGGCAAAACAGTCCACTCATATCTTTTACTAAGCTCTGCTTTATTTATTGATGGCAAGGTAAAGGCAAACCTTTTGGTGTCAGCTGAATGCAGTGCAATTGTGAAAAAGCAGTCCTTTAAATCTACAATAAGAATTGTCCAATTCTGAGGAATCGTTGTTGGTGACGGCAAACCAGGTTGAAGAGCTCCCATAGGCTGCATTTGATCATTGACTTTTCTCAAGTCATGCAGTAAACGCCATTTCCCTGATTTCTTTGGTATAACAAAGATCGGTGTATTCCACTGGCTGGTCGATGGTTTGATATATCCTGCAGATAACTGTTCTGCAACAAGCTCTTGTGCCTTTTGGAGCTGATCTCCAGTCAGTGGCCACTGCTCAACCCATACAGGGTTGTCTGTTTTCCATTCGAGCCTGATGGGGTTCAGCTGCGGTGCAGGGGCCGCTGCGAGAAAATGGAGTCGGCAGTCGCCAATATGACTCCCCACTGACAAAGACATTCTCTTCCCAGTAAGGCATACATTCCTTCTGGTAGAGACAACACTGTTGCTACAGCTGAGGCAGGTTTTCCTTCCAGTATGAAGGTGAATGGCTGAGGTGTCACCATGGAGGGAGATCATCCTCCGACTCCATCCACCACGACATTGGCCTGTTGGAGAGGCCAGCTTGGCGGTCATATGGTGCTTGAGATGATTGTAGCATCAACCCCTGTGTCTAAAATAGCTTTGATCGTTAGCTGTTGGCTGCCGTTAACTGTGGTAATGGTCCTTACAGGTCATCGTTTCATGTTCAAGGCCAAGCATGCTGCTGGCCTGGTGGACCCAAACCCATCATCTCCTCTTATGGGGTACAAGGACTGTTTTTTCTGCTGCATGATAGACATCATGTTTTGTAAGGGAACTATTTGTGCGATCTTACTGCCTTTTGGGATTAAAATCGGTAGGCTCAGTGTGTATGCCATAATTTGTAAAATCAGTATAATCACCAGTATAATCAGCATCAATTAACCTTGGAATAACAAGAATTCCCCTCATTCCCGCTGAGGAGCATCCTATCAGCAAGGCTTCCGGCTGCATCAAGGATGGGTGAAGTGGTCCTTTGAGTGTTGTAGGGATTTTTTGGGGCTGAATGTCGATTAGTGTTGTTTCTATTGAGGTTTCCAGATTGATTCCAATGCTACCTGTGGTGGCGAGGACTAAGGTTTGGATGTGGGGGCTACTTGTATCGGGGTGTGGCTCCCTATCGCGCTCCGTTTCCCATTTCCCCGACCGTGACAAGCTATGGTGGCGTGTGTATTACTCTGACAGCTGTCACACCATACTGCTCCATTGCATTGCTTTTGAATATGTCCTCCCCGTCCACAACGGTAGCAAGCAGTTCCAACTCCAGGCTTTCTTTTGCCTAGTGGTTTCAATGCAGCTGCAAGAACTTGTGACTGGCTTTGCTCTCTTACTGCAGCAGTCATGGCTGCAGAAATGAATGCAGCTTGCTGTTGCACAGCAGATTGACTCATTCTGTCTAATATATTTGCAAGTCTTGCTGTTCGTGGTAAAGAGGCGATGACTGCCTTGGCCTTTGAATTTGCATTTTCAAATTCAAGGGTCTTCATCAGGTGTTCTCGGAGCTCGTCGGTTAAATCATGAGCATGATCTAAGGCCTCAGCAAGTCGACTGACAAAGCTTTCATATCCTTCACTAAGGCCTTGCTTTAGTGCTGTATAACTAGGAGTTTTCTTCTCAGATGGTGCACGCCAGAGGGCTAATTTTGCCTCTTCGGCAGCAGTGTTATGAATCTCACTTGGAAATTGGAGCTGTTGGGCTGAGGAAGCATATATTCCTCTTCCCATTAACATATCTAATGTAACACCATTCAAGGGATGAGTTGGATGTCTTGGGGTATTTGCCACTTTCTGGCATCCTGAGTCCCATTCCTTTTCCCATAAAACATATTGCGCCAGGGTGAGCAATAGCTTGGCCAAAGACATGCAGTCGGCTGGTGTCAAAACATTAGATGGAAACACATAATTGATCATTTGTTTGGATGGTTCGGAGTGCAGCCCATACTGTGAAATAGTATTTCATAATTGTTGTATTAGTTTCCACTCAAAGGGTGTGTATCTGGCCCCTGGCTGGCCGAGGTGGTTGCTTGCACTGGGAATGCCTGGGGTGGTAGGGCAGATACCACCTGCCACTCTCCTTCCAATAGTGCATCTTGAATGACACCAGACCACCTTGTCTGGCCGCTAGGTCTTAATTCAAGGCCACCAGATGTAGTTACCTGCATATCTCCACGGGGAACGGGTTGCAATTTCTTCATCTGTTCACTAAGTTTGTCAACCCAAATATCAGATTACTTTGTATTCCTTCTTGGAACTGGAGGGCTGTTACCCTCAGAGCTAGTGTCAGACCCTTCCTCATCTGATTCTATATCCTAATTTTCTCTATGCTCTGATGTAGATGATATCACGGGGGGTCAACAGCTAGGTCCTCCTGTACTCTTAGCTTCTGCATCTGCCCTTGCACTTGTGATTGCAGGCAATTGATTCAGAGGCTGACAAGCAGACTGGCACCTCTACGCTTTTGGCTGGGCTAATATCAGTGAAAAGTTGGGTCTCAGAGTTCCGAGCTGACTCACCCTCCTCGGCGGTCAGCAGCTGTTGTGCTGCCAAGGCCATCCTTCTCTCAGCCCAAAATTGATCTAAATTCCCCATAGCTTCCCTTCAAGTGCTTCTGAGTGCCTTTGCTTTCTTATTGTCGTCTAATGTGGCATCCCACAAGGCATCACCCAGCTTTCTCCATTCTTCTCTGCTAAATATTAACGTGGACTTCTTGTGGCTATCATTATCTTTAGCCCAACGGCATAGCTCATGGAGCTTTTTCGTGCTAATGCTGGCTTCTTGCTTAGTGAGGAATTCTGCCAGCAGAGATATTGGCACTTCTCTGTCCATCCCGAGATCGCAGTCTTACCAGCTTGACAGAGTCACCACCTGCTGACTCTTGCAGCCGTGTTGTCGCCTTTTTCCCCGGCAGCTGGGACGCTTTGATCCTTAGTGCTGCTTCTTCATTTTCTTGATTGGCCAATTGTGTCCCTGTTTGGGCACCAGTTGCTGGGAATGGGTTCAGGAATCAAGAGACAACTCAATAGGAGTTAGCAACTTGTTCCGTTTATTAGTCAAATACTGTACTCCTTTAGAGTGTTACTTATCTGACATGCAACAATCACACGTAGCAGCTAAATTTATTATTGGACAAAGCTGTCTTAACACCCGACAACACGATATATTTCACTGGTGGACATAACTGTGTCAAGCTTCTGTTTGGTCAGCCTTGCAGTTTTCCAACATCCTATTAAGGCATTGTGTTTATCAGTCTCCAGTACATTGCTTCTTTTGTTACTATCAAGGTTATTCACAGACTTATTCGAGCTCAATGTTAGGATTGTGCAGACCCGCAAGAGACCCATGGCCTCTTGCTTCTAACCAATCACCCACATGGGGGCACTTGTCTGTGGCACAGTGAAGTTCTCCGAGGGGACCTTGCCCGAGATGTGTGAAGAGGAATCCACATCAGGCCAGGCTGGGGGTGCTCAGTGGCCAGTCAGTTGTGTTGACAGCAAGCTTGCCATGGAGCATCTCCAGGGATGGAATGTTGGGGCTGCCAAGGCTGTGGTGTCCCAGAAAGGGAAAAGCTGGAAAGTTGGGGCTGCCCTGCTGCTGGTGCAGCCCCAAGAGCTCTCCCAGTGCCTCCTGGGGACACAAAGGCTGAGCCAAAGGGTGAGGATGGAAAGAGGGGCTGAGCTGGGAGGGACCCAGCAGGGTCCTGGAGTCCAGGCCCCGGCCCTGCACACACAGCCCAACAAGGTGAGGCTGTGCATCCCTGGGAGAGGTGTCCAAAGGCTCCTGGAGCTGTGGCAGCTTGGCAGCTGTGAGCATTCCCTAGGGAGCCTGGTCAGTGATGGAGGGGGGAAGGGAAGGGAAGGGAAGGGAAGGGAAGGGAAGGGAAGGGAAGGGAAGGGAAGGGAAGGGAAGGGAAGGGAAGGGAAGGGAAGGGAAGGGAAGGGAAGGGAAGGGAAGGGAAGGGAAGGGAAGGGAAGGGAAGGGAAGGGAAGGGAAGGGAAGGGAAGGGAAGGGAAGGGAAGGGAAGGGAAGGGAAGGGAAGGGAAGGGAAGGGAAGGGAAGGGAAGGGAAGGGAAGGGAAGGGAAGGGAAGGGAAGGGAAGGGAAGGGAAGGGAAGGGGCAGTCCTGATCCCAGAATCCTGGATCTGGTCCTTACCAGCAGCTGGAGCCTGAAATGTGGTGTTTTCTGGCTCCTCTACTGCCCCGATCCCGAAATTTCCCAGTGTCATCACACCCCATGTCTAGCAATTTTCATGCCCAAACAGCCAAAATCTGGCCATTTCCAGGCACCAGCACTGCCCAGCTCTGGTAATTTGTGGGTGCCAGGACTCCAGATGCAGCAGATTGCTGGCCATGGCAGAGCCCAAGTCTGACATTTGCCAGCATTGGTGCTGTCCAGATCCCTCCATTTCCTGCTGCAGGGGCACTCCAGGGGTCAGACTGAGGAGCAGGAAAGGTGATCCTGTGGTGGGAGCTTTTCTTGGCTGGAGCAAAGGCTCAGCACACAAAGACTTTCCTGGCACTGTGCCCTGGGCCAGCAGGGATTGTGCTGCTGGAGCCGGGTCCCAATTTCTTCTCTCAGGCAGCTTTAGGACACAGAACATGGAGGAGGCAGAGCTGACTCTCAGCTTTCTGGAGTCCTCTGTAAGAATCCTGTGTCTGAAGCACCCTGGGAACAGGGTTTCTGTGCCAGGGATGGGCAATTCAGAGCCCTTTTCTCTCCCATGGGCTGAAGGTGTGGCACTTGTCATTTCCAAGGGACATAGAGGAACAGTTTGAGATAAATTCATTAGAAAGGGTGATTCTATGATAAATGCAAGCACAATTAGGATATTCACTTATGTGGCACGACCAGAGAACAACTGGAGGAGGAAATCTGGGAGCAGTGGGAAAGCCATAGAAAAATATGGTCTAGTGAGGAGATGTCCTTAGACACGGCCATTTAAACAGGAGTGGTGGAAACACCCAAATGGAGAGGGACATGAAATAATAGAGAGTATAGTGTTAACACAGGTAGAGGGGAAGAGCAGGATTTCTTCTCCTGCCATCAGTACACATCCAGGAAATTTCTGTTCTCTCCTGGTGGGAAAACTTGGAGATTTCTTCAAGTACTCAAATGCCCCAGCTAGTGAGATGTGCTCGTGCACCTTGCAAGCATCAGGTTGCCTATAGTTCCAGAGGGCTCATGTCTCATAAATATCTGCTCTGACCCATTTCAAAATTGGGAGCAGCATTGTCCAGGGATCGTCAGGAAGCTGAGGTTGGAAGGGACGTCAGCAAATCTGCTGCCCAAGCTGTCAGAAACGGGGTCAGACCAAGTGGTCCAAGCCTTGATTTGGTCAGAATTTGAAAATCCCAAAGGACAGAGACAGGGCAGAATCTCAGAACTTGTGTGAGTCCATGGGAACAAAGGTTTTCCACATGTCCTTTGTGATCTCCCCTCATTCTCCTTGCCTGGAATAAGAAATGACTGCACATCTGGACCCAGAGGTTTATGTGGAATGGTTCCACATCCAGCATGTTTGCAGTTGTGTCCCCCAGGATCAGTTTGGGCCCAGTCCTGTTTAACATATTTATTTATGATCCAGAGTAGGGAATTGAGTGCAGCATCAGCAAATGTGCAGATGGCACCAAGCTGGGTGTGAGTGTGGATGTGCTGGAGGGTAGGAGAGCTCTGCAGAAGGACCTGGACAGGCTGGATCCAGGGCCCAAATCCAACAGGGTGAGGTTTAACAAGACCAAGAGCTGGGTCCTGCACCTTGACCACACCAACCCCTGCAGTGCTCCAGGCTGGGGACAGAGTGGCTGGAGAGGGGCCAGGCAGAAAGGGACCTGGGGCAGTGATGGACAGAAGTGTGGACATGAGCCAGCAGTGTGCCCAGGTGGGCCCCTGGCACCTGGCCTGGATCAGGAATGGTGTGGCCA